>NW_024429185.1:4739460-5249460 GCF_017639785.1 Mesocricetus auratus
TCTTGCTTGGGCTACTGGGAGTGAATTGACCTGTCCACAGTCCCCAGGCTAGGAGATCCCAAAGAGATGACTTCTTTTTAAACAGTAGTTATGGTTTTTTTTCCTATCTAAATCTGTGTTTTCTGCCTATCTGTAATCCCGTTCTGATCCACATGAGTCTACAAATTGCTGAACAAGCATGGATTTCTCTGTATTGTTTTGGAAGCTGCCATGGAACTTGCTATGTAGACGAAGCTGGCCTCGAACTCACAGAGATCTGCCTGCCTCTGCCTCCCGAGTGCTGGGATTAAAGGCATGTGCCACTGATGCCCGGCTCCCACAAAGCAATTTAAGTGCTCCATTGCAGGATCTCTGAAAAGAGCCATCCATAGTTTGCCATCATGAACCGGGAAGTTGTTTTTTGAAGTGGTCCTGTCTCTGCTCACTGCCAACAAGCAGAGCCTCATGGAGGTAAAGTTCCCATCAGGATGCTGTGTTTGGCTCCATTTTTGTATGTTTAGAATCCTTTTTTTAAAAGCTTTCTCAGGTTCTTGCCAAATGGTTGAGCTCCATATGTAGGTGGCAGTTTTTGTGTCTTGCCCAATCCCTCTTCCTCTTTCAAATAATTAATCACTCAGAAGCTTAATGTTACTAACAAGTGCTTGGCCAATCATTCAGGGTTATTATCAACTATCTCTTACAACTTAACCCATTCTATTAATCCATATAATTGCCCTGAGGCTCATGACCTTTATCTCTTTTTTTGTCTGACTTGTTCTCCATCTGGTAGTTGACTCTCCTGACTCTATCCTCCTTCTTCCCAGGACATTCTATGTCTCTGACTGTCCCACTTGTATTTTCTGCCTGGCTACTTACTAACCAGCTCTTTATTTATCAATGAGAGTGGTACACATTCATAGTGTATAGAAGTACTACACAGCAGGTAAGTAGATCCAACATCCTGTTTTGTTTATTTCACCTGTATGCACATGGAACTCATTGTCTCCTACACAGAAACATACACAAAATGGGGATGAACTTCTATCTGAGAGCTTGTTGCTTAGAAATCATATCAAGTAAAACAAGTTGCTCTAAGTGTATAATGCCAGTCATAAATTGTTGCTTAAAAAATGTGCTATATTGTCCATGATTTGGAAAAGTTTTCCTTTTTTGAACTGACTTGTATCCTGTCCTCAATCATAGGGAACAAAATGGTGTCTATGTGACCCTAATAATATCCTTTTCTTCATTATTAGAGAATAAGATCCTCTTAGTAGTAAAAATTATTTTCTACAAAGTGAAAACATAGAAGACCTTAAGCAAATCTCTCCAACTCTGGTGGAACAGCCCTTCTTGCCCAAACCATATTCTGTTATTGGCAAAGGAGAAAATTGATTTTGATTGAAATCTTGTCATTCTTTGGGTTGTTATCTGGCAGGATAAGCCAAATAAATTGGGTCATTACCTGAGATGCTTTCATTTTTTTTCCAAGACAGGGTTTCTCTGTGGCTTTGGAGGCTGTCCTGGAACTAACTCTTGTAGATCAGGCTGCTCTCAAACTCACAAAGATCCACCTGTCTCCCCGTGTGCTGGGGTGCTGGGATTAAAGTTATGTGCCACCAACGCCCAGCCACCTGAAATGCTTTTGGGTAGAGAATTTAATCACAGTAAGGAAGTGGCACACCAAAATGATTTTCTTGTCATAAAGTATCTTTTCATGGTGTCTTTTGGGGGAATGTTAACAATATTAGGACTTTAGTGGGTAAATACCTTAGAAAGATGCACATAGAGTTAAAACTTGGAATATGAAGTGTTCAACATAACTCAGACACTGGAGGTAGTGGTCGTAGGATTTCAGTGGGAAATAGATTCCATGAAAAACTTAGCTGGAGACTTTTTTTAAATATGGGTCCCAAAGTTTTCTTATTTTTTTCCATTTTCTGATAAATTGAGTATGGCTGTAGTGAAGAAGATGGGCTGATCACTTAGATAAAATATTAATTCTGTTGGATTATTTTTTTTTTTTTGGTTTTTACGAGGCAGGGTTTCTCTATATTGTTTCGGAGGCTATCGGTCCAGCCCAGCCTTGAACTCACAGAGACCCACCTGCCTCTGCCTCCCGAGTGCTGGGATTAAAGGCGTGCACCACCACCGCCCGGCACACATGGATTTTTATTATTGGTGACTCATTCAGGCAAATAGTGGAAAAGAAACAGTGGAGCATAAAGAAATGAAAAGTCTGGAGTTTTTTTTTTTAGAATAAAACAGCACTAGATAGTTTCAGATGGTAGTCTGCTGGTGAAAAAGAGGCAGGAATTCTCAACAAGTTTAGGACCATTCAAGCAAAGAACTTTGCTGTGCACTAGAAACATAGGAAGGTACCCTAAGGGTAAGACTCCATTCACCTAACCCTTCAGTTTTTGAACAGAGTAGGCAAACTAATCCCTAGACCCAAGAAGCAAGTTCCTACAGAGACTACTGCAACACTGGCCCAAGTATGCCAGGACCCATCATAACTTAGAAGCTCAATTCCGGGGAATCACCAATGTTGTACTCCTATGTGAAACACGAAAGGTGAAGAATAGAAATGTCATGGATTCATAGTCTGTGGGTTTGTTTCAGCATTGTTGGACGTATCCATGTTTGGCAGAGTCAGTTCTCCAGTGAGGAGACTGTGAGAGTTGATTACATGAAACTGTGAAGATGAAGACTGTGTTCTGAGACCATAGGATGTTGAGATACTCAAGCTGTTAGACATGCACCATGGAGAGGTACATACAGGGTGTGGAGGTAGCTGAGAGTTGGCATGCATGAAAAGTTTTAGGAATAGAGCTGTCTCAGCCCATTGAAACTGGAGCCCCATGTGTCAGACAGAGCTCCAGAATGTTGTGTCTTTGCAGAGTTTCAGTCTTTCCTTGGTCCAATCTCTGTGTCCTCTCTTTATTTTTGATTCCTCTCTCATATAAAATATCCCAACTGTAGTTTTCCCTCCTTCCATTCCTCCCAATCCCCTCTCTTGCTTCCTTCTCCCTGAGATCTCACCCTACATTTCTCTTCAAAAAAGAGCACAGATCTCGAAAGGATATCAACCAATCATTGCATAACAATAAAATTAAGACTAAACACAAGGCTGAATCTGGCAAGCAAATAGGAAGAAAAGTTCCCAAGAGCAGGGAAAAGAGTCAGAGGTATTCCCAACACTGTTAGCAGTCCCATTAAAACACCAGCCTGCTCAACCATAGCATGTATGTAGAAGCACTAGCACCGACCCATGTAGCCTTAGTGATTGCTGCTTCTTTCTTGGTGAGTCCCTCTGAGACCTGCGTAACTGATTCTGTGGGCTGTATTCTTTTACTGCCCTTTATAGATTAGGAAAAAATGTCACTATCAGTTATTGGAAAATATTTTCTCATCCTTTGAGTTGGGTTTCTTCTCTTACATCTCTCATTCTTTGGTTTGATCTTTTCATAGTAGACCAGAATTTCTGGATGTTATGTTTGAGGAGTTTTTAGATTTAAATTTTTCTTTAACTGATGAATCTATTTCTTCTATCCTTTCATCAATGCCTGAGAGTCTGTCTTCTGTGGCTTGTAATCTTTTAGAGAAATTTGCATGTGTAGCTCCTGTTCACTTCCCTAGATTTTTCATTTCTAGAATTCCTTCAGTTTGCCCTTCTTTGTTTTTTTTTAAAGATTTATTTATTTATTATGCATAGAGTATTCTGCCTGCATGTATGTCTGCAGGCCAGAAGAGGACACCAGATCTCATTATAGATGGTCGTGAGCCACCATGTGGTTGCTGGGAATAGAACTCAGGACCTTTGGAAGAGTAGTCAGTGCTCTTAACCTCTGAGCCATCTTTCCAGCCCCAGTTTGCCCTTCTTAAAATTTGATTCTATTTAAATTTTTACGTCTAAAATAGTTTTATCCATTTCTTTCAACTGTATGTTTTTTCGTGGCTTTCTAGTTATTCTTAAAGGGATTTCTTCATTTTCTCAAATATTTTGGTTGGTTTCTTCACTTTCTGTAGGGGATTTTCATGAAGTTGGATTCCAGCTCTTTCCTTCAGCTTCAGCTGTGTTGGAATATTATAGTATGATAGCTGGACTCTGGAATGACATACTGTCCTGGCTGTTGTTAATGGGGCTCTTATGCTGGTGTCCAGGTATTGGGGTTTGGGTGATTATGGGTTGCTTTCCAAGCGCCCCCCCCACACACAATACACTTTATATGATTAGAGAAGAGAGCTGGTTCAGGTCTTCCCACCAGCTGCTTGGAGACACTATATGAATTGTGAAGCTGTTGGCTGTTTGTTTTGATTTCTTATCGGCTAGCTCTGACTTAATTCTTAACATATAACTGCTAATCTAAGTATTTCCAAGTGCTCTTCTCTTACCCACGAAAGGGTCCGGGCTTCTTACTTCTCCCGGGATCTACATTGTGACTGACTGTGCCTCTGTTTCCCAGAATCCTCCTCAACTCCTAGTCCCATCTATCTTGTTTCCCTATTGGCCAACAGTGCTTTATTCATTAACCAAAGAGAAACATACACAGAAGGATTTTTCCCATCACAGATCCATATTGATTACTAGGAGTCCTAAGTAGGCTCACCCTCAGAGGTTCCAGAATGTTCAATTAGATGACTGTCCACATAAAACCATGAAAACCCACTGATTCCAGATCTCTGCATGTACTCTCTCTGTCTCTCCCTTATTCATCTGATCATTCCTGCTCCCATCCCCACCTGCCAGCACTCTACCCACAAAATCTGTGCTAATTCCTCTTCCCAGGGAGACCCATGGGTCCTCCAATTCAGATGTCCTGGTGACTTGACCTCTGTGGGTCTGTGAATTGTACTGTGGTTATTCTTTACTAATATCCACTTATACATTAATACATATGATGTTTGTATATTGTGGTTCTGTATTGACCTTCTCAGGATGGTAAATAGACATCAACAAAGCAAACACTGCAATATAAAATGGAGTACAAATCTAAATAGAAAAATTCTCAACAGAGGAATCTAAAATTGCCGAGGAACACTTAAAGAAATATTCAACATCTTTAGCCATCAAGGATGTGAAAATCAAAACTACTTTGAGATTTCATCTCATAGCTGTAGGAAGGGTAAGATCGATAACAGAAGTAAAAGTCCACGCTGGCCAGGATGTGGAGAAAGGGGAACACCCATGCACTGCTGTTGTGAGTGCAGACTTGAACAACTACTTTGGCAATCAGCATAGTGATCCTCAGAAAATTTGGACTACGTCTACCTCAAGAACCACCTATAGCACTCTTGGGCTTATACCCCCAACTGTGCTTCTCCCAACTCCCCAACCATCTGTCTTCATAGTGGTTTTACATATAGTACTCAGAACCTGCTATGTCTCTGAGAGACTGTTGATTGATAGTTGATGTGGAAGCTCCTCCACTGAGAGTTGCGGTATCACGAAGGAGGTGGGCCTGGACTTGATAAAAGAGCTATCTGAACATGACACAGTGAGCAAGCAAGAGAGAAAGCCAGGAAATAACATTTACCCTGTGTTTTCACTTCACTTGTTGCTGCCTTAAGCTCCCACAAAAATGGGCTGTCAGAATCAGTCAAGTATTGCTGGTCATTACCTGAGATGCTTTTGGTTAGAGAATTTAATCTTAGCTGCAGAGAAACAATTTTGAACAAAACAGGGAAAATGAAAGTGGTTTTATTGCTAGGTAGAACCTGGGAATGCTGTCTTTGGAGGAATGTGATAGGTATCATAATCTAGGTCCCAAGAGTCTTCTGAAGCTGCAGGCAGAGACAAAGGGGCTGCTCTTATAGGAGTGGGAAGGTGTGAGTGGTGAGAGTAGTGCACAGTAGGTGTCGACATTCTAGGATTTCATTGGGAAAAAGACACACTCCGTGAAAAATTGAGCAACAGGTCATTTGTGGGACATTAAAGATCTTTCTAATTCTTCCCAAGCCCTGAAACATTGCCTAAGAAAGAATTTAAAAATATAGTGGGGCTGTTTTCTATGATGAAATATTGAATCTGTTGGATAGTTGTTACTGATTCCTCATTTAGGATTTCAGGGAAAAAAACTGTATAGGGCAGAAATAAAGAAAACTCTGTGTGCTGTAGTGAAAAACAGCATTGGGTAGATTAAGATGACAATCTAGTGCAGAAACAAGGAAGAATTTCCAATGAGATTTTTACTGTTAAAGAGAAGGCCCTTTTCTGCTGTTGTAGCCCCAAAGGTAATGATCCATCCAGCTAAGCCTTCAATTAATGAAAGGATTAGGCAAAGTAGTTCCTAGTCTCAAGCACAAGTGTGGTTCCGTCCCAATTGAGCAGCAAACTTGGTAGGATCGCCCATGTTATTCTGGTTTTGGAGTCAAGAAAATTTAACATTTAAGGCCACGAGTTATTAGTCTGTGGTTTCAGTTCATCTGTGCTGCATCCATTTATGTTTGGCATAGTCAAGTCCCCAGTTAGGAAACTGTGAGAGTTCTTTGCATAGAAGTGTGAGCATGAAGATGGGGTTGCAGTTTGAGACCACAAGACGTTGAGATGTACTCTAGGAGATGACAACCATGGAGAGACGCACATAGGCAGTAGAAGTAGACAAAGAGAGCTATGATACAAAGATAAAGCCACCAAAGTCCTTTAAAACTGAAACACCATGTGAAGCAGAGCTACAGTGTTTGATGTTTGCCTTTCTGGGTTTCAGGCTTGCCTTGGTGCAGTCTTCAGTCACTATGTGCCCCTTCCTCTCTTTTGGAATGGCAATGGGTATTCTGCATCATTTTATATTGGAAAGATATAATTTGTTTCCTGCGATCCCCGGAGGGGACCCCCGCCCTGCGGGGATGAGGTGATGAGGGTCGCTACTAATTTGGTGGGTCTTGCAGATCCGATCTTAAAAAGCAAACTTCAAGAGGTTAAGGGAAGCAGGCTCAAGACAACTTTTGCTGATCAAGAGCATTTATTTTTGGGGTGAGATGGTTCTTATAGGAAGAGAATCTCAGGGGGCGGTACAAGCATGCCAATCAAGTCTCAACTCAAATATACACCAAATAAGGTAAAGACAGAGCTGTAATTTTGCATCAGTTGCATTCCACAAATGCTTGTCAGGTGCAGGAATTAGGGAGGGGTAAAAGGTATTCAAAGGAACACTTTAACCTTTTGTTAACAAAGACAATTGCTCTGTAAGGGTTACTTCCACCTATCATTGTGGTAAAAGCATCCAAAGGAACACATTAACCTTTTGCCAACAAAGGCAATTGTTCTATAAGGGTTTCTTCCCACTGGCTAAGCAGGTGGGCTGCCCTGTGTAAATTGAACTTTTGTGGTTAACCTTTTCCTTTGTCTCAAGGGCATGTATGCCTGCAATCACATAGGCAGAAGGCCAAGAAATGGCTGACAGACTCCATTTTGTTCAAGGTTCTAGCAGTCCCCAACAGTTTCCTGGTTTCACAGAAACTCACAGTGAGGAGATTTCCTTTAGTGTTTTCGAGACTTCAGACATTTGAGCAATGCAGGGGCTGCTGTAGACAATGAGGAAGCTTAAATGTAGACTAACTGCATTCCCACCTGGACTGACCATGGCTCTCTATTGGCCAGTGTCAGAATGTAGTTGATTGAATGAAAGACATCATCAGACAGGATAATGTCTTTGAATACTTATCATTCCTTCGTGGTGTCTTTGGGCTGCCTATAATATCTTTAGTAGTAGGAGACTTTCTGGATGAAAACCCTCATTGGAGATGGTATTGGAGTCTAGATAGCCTCAAGCCATTCCCATTTCTTTGTTTCCACTCTATTGTAGTTGAAACTGATGAGCCAGAGTCCTTCTCATGCTCTCATACATTTTTCCCCCTTTTTCTTTTTTCTCTTTGGTTTTTCGAGACATGGTTTCTCTGTGGCTTTGGCAGCTGCACTGGATCTAGCTCCTATAGACCAGGATGGTCTTGAATTTACAGAGATCCACCTGCGTCTGCCTCCTGAGTGCTGGGATTAAAGGTGTGAGCCACCGCCGGTTGTGGTGGCCCACGCCGGTAGGATTTGCTGAAGGAGGCAGAGGCAGGAGGATCACGAGTTTGAGGCCAGCCTGGGCTACACAGTTTTGAAACAATACATAAAAACCCTGTCTCATAAAAACCAAAAAAAAAAAAAGTGTGAGCCATCATCACCTGGCTCCCTCATACCTTTTAACACCAGTATAGACTCTATCCCTAAGTCATATAAGATACAGAAGAAGCAATTGCTATTAAATGCAAAGACATTTTGCTAATCTGATGGTTTTGTTGGTTTCTTTTCTGAAGCCAAGTTTTGTTTGCACAGAACTGGCTGTCCTGAACATAGTTCTGTAAACTAGGCTGGCCTCATCACAGAGATCCTCCTGACTCTGGCTCCCAAGGTCTGGGATTAAAGGTGAGGCCAACCTGTCTGGCATTATTGGTTTTTATATTATGGGCTGATGGGCCTAGAAAGTGGGTTTTTGTGTGTGGTTAGCATATAGTGTGCCGAGCTTCACCCATATCTTTTGGAATTTGGCAAAGGGTATCATCCTAAATCTCAGAATGGCATGTATTAATACAGTAATAGTAGTACCTGGGCCACTGAGTCACTGGAGTGCAGATGTGTGACAGTCCCCCTATTTATTGAATCTGATTTGAAATTTTTGAATAAGTGAGAATTTTGTCTGAATACCTGGATATGCACCACATGTGTGCCTGGTCCCCATTTTACTCAGAGGATTGGCTTAGATCTCCTGACCTCAGAGTAGTGGATAGCAAGCACCCATGTGAGTATTTTAGTTGAGCCCACCTATCTGTAAGATTAGTAAGACCTCTTAACTGCTGAGCTATCTCTCCTGTACTTTCCTGTTAATTTAGGATCACCATTTCATTTCTAATATATCCATCTGCTCCTTTATAACATTTCAAACTCTCACTCCCTTTTACGAACATCTTATTAAAGTTATATTTTACATTGGTACAGTTCAGGTTTCTGGTAGATGAATACAGAACTGGAGTGAATACATAACTCTGTGTAGGAACTTCGGTAAAAATCTCTTGAGTTCTTTCTATCTTGTTTATTTGTTTGATTGATGTTTGCATGGTAGGCAGAGTCTTAATATGTATCTCTTGCTGTCCCAAATCTCCTTTCATAGACCATTCTGGCATCCAAGCCAATGAGATATGTAGGTAGAGTTTTTGTATCCTGACCACCCACTCCTAAATAACAAAATGGAATCATAATATTATTTATAGAGGCTCTGCTGATAGTTCAGGCTCGTTACTAGCTAATTCTTACATTTACATTTCCCATATTTCTGATCTATCTTTGCCATGTAACTTGGTAACTTTTCTCAGTACAGCATGTCCATCTTGCTTCTTTCTGTGTCTTCTGGTGATTTTCCTCTGACTGCAAATCTGCCTTCCTCCCCGCAACATCCTCTCAGTCTGTTTTTCCTGCTTAACATCATCCTGTCCAGCTAAGGCCCATGGGGTCTTTACCACCCAATGAGAGTTATACATATTTACAGTGTACAAAAAAGACTGTTGCATAACATTTCTCCTTTTCTTGTCTTAGTAAAATGAAGGTTTTACCTTTCACATAAAAACCATATATAACAAAAACAATTAAGTAAGAATTACATTTACAATATCTAGGCCATTTGCATTTGGCAAAAGCAGGGTAACTGCTCTGTTATCTACCTTATCTTTGGAAGTCCAACCTTTTTTTACCTAATTTGCCTTCTATCATAAATAAGAAAAACTATAACTATCTGGGGTTCACCGAAGACTCCAGAATGATTTAATGTTACCTAATGACACTGGCATCTGGCTGTCTAGGCAGTCACCCTAGGTTCTTTCTTTCTTTCTTCTTTTTTTTTTTTTTCGAGACAGGGTTTCTCTCTCTTGTTTTGGAGGCTGTCCTGGAACTCATTCTGTAGACCAGGCTGGCCTCGAACTCACAGAAATCCACCTGCGTCTGCCTCCCGAGTGCTGGGATTAAAGGCGTGTGCCACCAAAGCCTAGTAACCCTAGCTTCTTCTGTGATGTTGATACATCTAAATTTGACCTAAGACCTAAAATATCTGAGAGACTTTCTTTTAGAAGCAGGAAGTTCTGAAGGGCTGTCCTATCATGTCTTGACCTACTTCAACAGTTGCTTTTATTTGTGTCCTGCTTGTCCACTTTGGACATCATATTGTTAGCAGCTGAGACAAGTGCAGCTTCTTGCCCAAATGGCTAGGTTTTGCCATAAAGACAGAGAACTCTCTGGGCAGGGGAGGCACACACCTTTAATCAGAGTACTTGGGAGGCAGAAAAGGTGGATATCTGGGAGTCCATGGCCAGCCTGGACTACAGAGCAAATTCTAGGTCTGGTGCCAAAGGAACAGAGAAACCCTACCTCAAAAATCCAAGGAAATGGAAGGAAGGAAGGAAGGAGGGAGGGAGAACACCATATGGAGTTTCTTCAATGGCCATCATCCTCTTTTGATATAGATTGGTGCCACTAGGAGCAGACATATCTCATGTTTAGAAAAGTGTAAGTTATCAGAACATTTTAAATACCATATTCTGTAGGTCTCTGCAGGGTTTGAATATAACCTATCTGAACTATATCTCTGTATGAGCTTGAAAACCTAGCTGACTGTAAGTATAGCAGTTATTGGTGATTATTAGCTTGTATAATCAAACAAGCTGTATAGGTAGAAGCTGCATAGGTAATACCTTAGGCAAAAATAGAAACATGGCAGTATAAGGAAAATAACATTAAATTTTTATCAACATACAAAAATGTCTTTTAGAAAAGTAGAATTGTATGTCCAAATTAACCTTAAATTTGTATCAGTATGACAAAATCCTCAGCAATGTAAAAAAAATGTAAGGTTAGTGATTGCCTTGTCTTTTTTTAATTTTAAATAGCTTGTTTTACATGTCAATCCCAGTTCATGCTCCCTTTCCTCCTCCCGCTAGTGATTGTTTTTAAGATTAAAGTAGGTTCAATAATCTACCCTTTTATCTCTTCATTTTTAAATAATATCCCCATTTTTTCCTTTAGAAAGAGATTCCAGAATATAATCTCTGCTCTTTAGCTTTTTTCCTGGCTATTTCAAATAACAGCTTGTAATCTACATCCCTTAAATAATAACAAACATCCATGAACTATGTTTTGGGGAAAGTGGACATCATTCTATAGTCTACTCCGTGTTGTTTGGTTACACTGACAACTTTGAGGAGACGTTGAAAACATCAGTATAATGTTAGGTTTTGACTACAGTACTTTGTGAGGGTGGACCAACTTAGACAGGAGCCTTGTAGCTGTTTTGGAAGTAGAACTCACAAACTGCAACCGAGGCATTCTGACATGTTGATAATGTGGGCCATACCTTTCAATTGGTGTTTGTTCTCCTTGTTCTGAAAATATATAAATTTTATAAACACAGATTACAAGTAAAGTGTGAACAAGGGAAAATGATTTTACCTGTTTTGAAGTTCTTGTAGGGTATCTTTTTAATGTCTGTAGCAAGGATTTCAGGGATGTACCCTGATCAAACCTGATTTTTTAAAAATCTGGAATTAATTCTGTGTCCTGTGGGATTAAAACTATAACTTCTCCCCAAAGCAGTATCCATCTGGCTTAAGCTTTGAATCCTGGATATTTCTAAAATATATAGATTGGTTTATTCTATGGGCTTTCATAATCCGGTGTCTTAGCAGCCAAATAATACAAAGACAATACAATAATATATAGGACTCTGTATTTCCCAACACTTGGTGTCTTCTTTCTTTTCCATTACTTACCCCCTTATTAAGGATTTTATTATTTTAAAACTATATTTCTTTTTTAATTTACTATACTTTCTATTTTCTCTCACAAGCCTATGTATATTTTTAAGCACACTATAAACTGTTTAGAAGTTTTTTTCTCCTCTCTCTCAGTCTTACTACATATCTGTAATCTCTTTCTGGTTCAATGAGACCAATTTTACACCACCACGTCAGCTGCTGCTATCACAGCTTAGCTTAGTGCAGGGCTGTAGTGCAGGGTGCCTGGTGGCTGGTTCTTTCACAGGCATCTGCTGGGAAATGGGACTCAGAAATGTGGCTGGCCTGAGAAACACAAGACTAATAAGTCAAGTTTCACAATGTTTCTGTCAGATTAGAAGCTTTTTTAAAGCTTTCTTGGGTCTTTCAGAAATTCCAATCCTTTGGAATGCAATTTGTATGGGGAGGTTTTTTGTTTTTTTTAATCCCTACTGCCCACTCCAAAATAACCAAGACAAAAAGAATCTTATTTATAAATGCTTGACCAATAACTCAGACTGGTTGCTAGCTAACTCTTTCATTTCAATTAACCCATGTGTCTTATCTATGTTATCCCATGTGGCTTGGTAACTTTTCTCAGTACAGTGTGTCCATCTTGCTTTTCCCTCTGTCTGGTGGCTCTCCCCTGACTGTGACTCTGCCCTTCGTACCCCCAGCATGCTCTTGGTCTGGTTTTGCCCCTAACCTGCTCCTGCTCAGTTATAAGCCAGTGAGCTCTTTTTTACTCAGTGAGAGTAATACTTATTCATAGTGTACAAAAAGATTGTTCCAGAGCAGAAATGCACCTACCTGGACCTCCTGAATTCTGGGATTAAAGGCAGGAGCCAAAACAACCACCTCACCCATCTTTTTTCTAGTTAGTAGTTGTTCATCTGATTTCTCTGAGGTGTGATCAGTATTCTTGATCTGTTGCGTGTCACTGTCCTTATGTCTGTTAATAGACATCCCTCATGCAGGCCTATATTTTGTTCAAAATATGCAGAAATGATAGAGGTGAGTATCATTATTCAGTTTCCTTCTAAAATGATGTATGCTTGCATTAGAACTTCTGTCATGGAATAAGTGTGAGACACATCAGAATTATATGAATATATTTTTGAAGAGTTATGCATTTACAGAGTTGTCAGTATCATACTCTGTTATACATGTATATTGGATGTTTTAAAATGCACTGACCTATAAAGATGTACATATACATTTCACGTGGGATGAGTGGACTTTGCTGGATCCTTCCCAAAAGAATCTCTACAAAGAAGTGATGCTGGATACCTACAGAAACCTCATTGATATAGGTGAGACTATGAATTTTACTTCATTGTTTTAAATAAGAGGGCAACTCTTTCTTGGTAATTGATTGTCTTTTTAAATTTTGATTGAGAAAGAGGAAGAATGGTGTTAATAAATCATAGTTCTGAGGTTCACTGAAGATAATATCCTAAGTATTGCATAATTTATTACATGATTCATACATTTTCTGGTATTATATTTTAGCCTATGATTGGGAAGACAATAATATTGAAGAACCTCATCAGATTTCTACACAACATGGAAGGTAATTGTCTTCTGCCGCCTCACAGACTTGTGCCTCTGAAGAAATTTTAATCTGTCCTGGAAGCGCTAAAGAGAAGCAATAGTGTAAACAAGCATAGCTTTATTTATTTACTATGTATTGAATACTAAGTTAGTACCAAATCATGTACCTCAATGTCAGGCAGAGAATTTGTGTTTGAAATGCATTTCTCATAGAAGGAAGACAAGGAAACAATGCTTTACCTGATATCACAGTTTAAACCATAGCCCCATGTGAACTATGCCATAGAATTTCCAATGCATTTAGTTTCCTAATACAAAGATATATCAAAACACACATGTTAGATAGGTAATACACATAAGTTCAAACTTTTCTGATAAGCAAATAATCAAGAGTAAAGCTCATGTTATTCATACACATTTATTGACTGTGCTAAGTTTTATACCGTAGGCAGATTTGGAGTAACCAAAGTGTTCTTCTGGAAAATATTTAAACCCCATACTACATGTATATGAGAAGCAAAAGTTCAAACTGTGTGAATGTGATATGGAAGTCTTTCATGTGAAACAATGGATACAATCCATTGAAGCATAGGGTTATGGAAATAAACAACATTTTTCTCCCAGACCTAATAGAAAATGTAGTAGTCTCCACTTTGAGTATACTTTGTGAATGTGACATAAGTTAATGATTAATTAGTTTTTTAACTTGATTGGGAATATATCTACAAGCTCACATTGCAGAAAAGCCCTATAAGTACTAGGAATGTCGAAATTCTTTTGTTTATCCTGATTTGGCTCACTTTGCAAATGAAGTTTACCTCAGAACATAATAATTTATGAACGCAATCGATGTGGTAAACTTCAAGTTCTACCTGTTCTCTTAAAATATGAATAACCTCATATAAAAGGATGTTATATGTGTGAGTGCCTTATGTAGAGTTTAGCTTTCTGTGAAGAGTCAGTACGGCCACACCAACTCATACAAATGAAAGCATTTAATTGGAGCTGGCTTAGCATTTCAGAGAGTTAGTTCACTATCATTATTGCAGGAAACATGATGGAATGCAGGCATAAACAGTGCTAAAGAGTTAGATATGTTCTGCATCTTTAGCTGCATGTAGCAGAGACTGAGTGATACTCTGGTTATAGCTCAAGCATATAAAACTTCAAAGCCCACCTCTACAGTGACATACTTTCTCTATTAAGTTTAAAGCTACTCAAGCAAATTCACATATTCTAATAGTGCCACTACCTATGGGCCAAGCATTTCAATACATGAGTCTACTGGGGGCCATAGCTATTTGAATACCATGGTGAACTGTGTTAATAAAGGCTCCTACTAGCACAGGTATCTTTAAAGATGCAAAGCAAACCAAAATGAAGTGAAACACTATGGATGTAAGCAAAGTAAAAACCTTAAGATATGTTCCTCTGTATACTTGAATGAAATTATAAATTGAATTCATATGGTAAAAACAATTCATCAGAGTGATAAACATGGTAAATCATTTCCATTAACAATTATCTTCACAGGCATGAAAACATTCATACTAATGAAGAATCCTCTCAGTATATTCAGTGTGACAAATCCTTTGCATGCCACGGCTGTCTGCAAATGCAGAAAAGAATACATACTGCAGAGGAAACTTTTGAATATCCTCAATGTGATAAAGTCTTTGCAAATTACAATTATCTTCAAATACATGAAAGAATACATACTGGAGAGGAGCCTTACAAATGCAATCTGTGTGATAAAAGCTTAGCAAGCCACAGTAGTCTTCAACACCATAAAGGGTCACATACTGGAGGGAAAACCTACAAATGGGATCAAAGTGGGAAAGCCTTTGCATATCACAATAGTCTTCAAGACCATAAAAGAACCCATATTGGCAAGAAGCCCTATGAATGTAATTAATGTGGTAAAGCCTTTCCATATTACAGTCAACTGCAAAGACAGGAAAGAACACATACTGGAGAGAAACCATACAAATGTGATCAATGTGATAAAGGTTTTGCACACCGCGTTAGTCTTTAACACCATAAAAGAACACATACTGGAGAGAAACCCTACAAATGTAATCACTGTGATAAAGTCTTTGCACAGCTGGGTAATCTCCGAGTACATGAAAGAATACATACTGGAGAGAGACCATACAAGTGTAATCAATGTGTTAAAGCCTGTACACAGCACGGTTATCTTCAATACCATCAAAGAACACATACTGGAGACAAACCCTACGAATGTAATCAATGTGATAAAGCCTTTACCCAGCACAGTGCTCTGCGAAAGAATAAAAGAACACACAGTGGAGAGAAACCTTATGAATGCAGTCAGTGTGGTAAAACCTTTGCACATTATTGTTCTCTCCAAGCTCATGAAAGAAAACATACTGGAGAGAAACCATACAAATGTGATCAATGTGATAAAAGTTTTGCACACCGTGTTAGTCTTCAATACCATAAAAAAACATACTGGAGAGAAACCCTACAAATGTAATCAGTGTGATAAAGCCTTTGCACAACAGAGTCATCTCCGAGTACATGAAAGAAGAATACATACTGGAGAGAGAGACCATACAAGTGTAATCAATGTGATAAAACCTTTATACAACAGAGTCCTCTGAATACATAAAAGACATGCTGGATAGAAATCTTATGTATGAAAGCAACGTAGTAAAGCCTTTGCATGTAGCAGTAATCTTTGAAACCGTGAGAAAAAAACATACTTCAGAGAAATCCTGTAAATGTACTAAGCATGGTATTGTTTTAACTTCATGGTAGTTTTTATACAAGAGTATCACCTGTAGTGTTTAATCAATCTGTTAAAATATTTGTGTATAACAATAATCTTTGAGGACATAAAGCATAGTGAAGGCAATGTGAATACCATGACTTTAGTAAGATCATTAGCTGTTGGGGAAGTCCTGTGCATTAGTCAATAAAGCACTGTCTGGCCAATAGGGAATCTAGATAGGAGGGACTAGGAGTCCAGAAGGACTCTGGGTAAGAGAAACACAAGAGTCCAGATGTAACGCCATGGGGTAGGAAGCCTGGAAACTTCTCCGGTAAGAGACATACTTAGATTAACAATTATGGGGTAATTACTTAAGTCAGAGCTAGCCAGTAAGAAACAAGCAAGGCCAACAGCTTCATATTTAATATAGCCTCCTGTGTGTTTATTTGGGACTGATGCGGCTCTAGAACCAAGCTGGCGGGAAGGCTTCTCTCAAGGAAAAAGCTTCTCTTTACAATTAGCTAATGCAATTACATTCAGTCATGCAAGATTATTTTTTCAGAACAGAAAAATCTGAAAAGTGTCAACAGTCTGTTTAGTCATGATGATGTCATTCTTTGTTTTGTTTGTACCTGAAAACTGATATGAACAAAACCATATGAAGTTAAGTGACAAGATAACCTTTTTAGATTTCTCACTTCCCAACAATTACAAGAAAAAACTAAATTCCAGGTACAATACATTATGGATGCATATTAGTGCCTTTTCAGTTCTGGTGATGACAAGTAATGTCTAAGGCAGCTTATGAAAGATTTTAAATTGGCTTATGATTGCATCAGATACAAGATCACCTTGAAAGTGTCTTGACAAGTTTCAGACATGGCAGAAAAAAGTATGAAGCTTAGAACTCACATGTCAACGTGCAGCACGAAGTAGAGACTGAGTAATGGAAATGTGTGGATATAATCTCTCAAAACCATCCTCCAGTGATGTATTTTTTCCAGCAGAATAGCATTTCCTAAATGCCCCCAAATGATACCACCTACTGAAGATTGATTTCTATGATGTCAAGCCTACCTGTTTGGTTCCTGTTCCATGATGCAATTTGTGATGTGGAAAATATTTGCCTTTGGATGTCTCAACACACACATGACAGGAATGAATGCTTACATGAGAAAAACATGAGTGCAAATTTGCTTAATGAGTTGCTCATTTTTAGTTTTGTGATTTCAGTGTGTCTTTATGTAGGTATATGACTGTGTATATGCATGCCTCCTCCCAAGAACATGAGACCTCTTGTTGCAGAAACTAGAAGATGTCAAACACCCGACACTGTTCCTGCGAGTGACTTTGTCTTAAGTGCTTGGCCATGTGTAGTCCTGTAAATATTTTAGACCCCCTATACATCATGTTGATGTGAGGACATCGGAAAGAATGCATACATGATTTTTTTTTAAAAAGGCTGTTCATATAAATGATTTGCTAAAGATATTAGACATCACAGTTGCCTTCAGTTTCAAGGGAATAAATCTTGTTTCTTCTCCTTTTCATCGCAACCTTACAGGAAGTAGTTTATTTACCATGTTCACCAAAGTGTAATGTTGAAGATCAACAATTGTGGCTTTGTTTTGTATTTTGAAACATTTGGAGTAGGCATTGAAGATTGTGCTATTTTTGTGAAATCCATTTACTGAAGATAATTAGGCAGTTCTCATATTCCTTCTGTGGCTTCTGTTTATCTTCTATTGTAGTTTCACATGGCTGACAGGTACTTCTTTGCTGTAATGTATAGAATGGTACGACTGCCATCTAGTGGTCCAGTGTTTATTAAAATATCATGTACTATGTGATCAGACTTTTCAAATACGTGTGTCTGTGGAAGTGTGATGTTGTTTATGGTTTAGTCTTTCATATTTTCATGCATTTGCCTGACTTGTTGTTTGTTATCCAGCCTGACTGGGATGTCAGTGATTCCACAGGGCTACAACTGAACTCCTGAATCTCTTGTTGGGTATCCTGAGTACAATTCCAAGGATGGAAGATGTACACATATGTTGGTGCATGCCTTTAATCCCAGTACTTGAGAGGCAGAGCCTGGTGGTTCTCTAGAGTTAGGCCAGCCTGAAATATAAAATTTAAAAAATGAAAGAAAAGATGCAAAAGCTACCATATTTAAATAATGAACAACTGGCCGGTTATGGAAGCTCCATATGGAGTCAGGGATGCAAATACATGGAATATCATAGATTAAAAAACATGTTTAGCCTGGGGAAAAAAGGTGTAACCAATATTTCATGGCTCTAATGCAAAACCCTAGTTCCTAGAGAGCATAGCCATTAAGCACTTTTAACATTTTTAATTTTTTATTTAAATTAGAAACAAGCTTGCTTCACATGTCAATCCCAGCTCCCTCTCCCCTCACCCCCTGCACCCACAGTTTCCCAACCCCCCATCCAATGCCTTCTCCACTCTCCAGGGAGAGTGAGGCCCTCCATGGGGGATCTATACTTTTTGGCATAATGCTTTCCTCATTCCAATATTTCCTTCCTGCCTGCAAGCTCTCCCATAGACACTTCATTCTTTTCTAATTCTTGGCCTCTTTTTTGCTTTATCAATGGTTACTGCTTGAATATGGACTATGTTTACCTGCAAGACTTTTCAGCTATGGTCAGGAAGACCATTGGGAGGTAGATTGTTGGTTCTTTGTAGGGTTCTCCTCTGATGCAGCTCTAGGGAGCTAGGAAGGAAAATATAAGCCGTGCCATAGTGAGAGGGGACATTGCTTTCTGAGCAGGAGGGGCATGTTGACTGAGCTGTCAGAACTGTTGGGAGTGGACAGACTGAGGACAAGTGTGTGGATCTGTTAGGACCTGTGAGTTTCCCAAATGTCATATTTTTCAAGAATTGAAAACATTTTTAATGTGATTGCTAGATTTCTTTTTTCATGTTAATTTTTTAAATCATTTTTGATACCAAACATGGTCCCCACTACCTCCTTTCCTTCCATTCCACACCAACTCTGTCCAACGCATCCTTTTCCATAGAAAGTGTGTGGTCTCCCAATCGGAAGTCAACCGAACCAGGCACATCAAGTTGAAGGAGGACCAATCCTCTGTCCCCTACATCAAATCTGAGCAAGACATCCCACCATAGAAAATGGGCTTCAAATAGCCTGCTCATGCACCAGGAATAGATCCTGGTCCCACTGCCTTGGGCTGCAAAGACAGACTAAGCCACACAGCTGACCCATACGCGAGGGCCTAGTTGAGTTCCATAAAGGATGCCCAGCTGTCAGTCCAGAGACCTGAGGACCCATAATCTTTGGTCAGTTGTCTCTCTGGTTTCCCCATCATGATCTTGACACCCTTGTTCTTCTAATCCTTCCTCCCTCTCTTTGGCTGGACTCCTGGAACTTTGCAAAGCTGTTGCCTGTGGATCTCTGTGTGTGCTTCCATCAGTTACTGGATGAAGGTTCTATGATGACAATTAGGATAGACACCCATGTGATTATTAATGTTTTTTGTCTATCTGAGATTCTTCTCTTGTGAATTCTCTGGTAAGATCTGCACCCCACGTTAATTGGGTTATTTGGTATTTAGATGTCTGGTTTCTTGCGTTCTTTACATTTTGAAGACCTGCCCTCGGTTGGTTGTGGGGTTGGTGAAGATCTCTTCCCATTATTTAGGCTGTCTTTTTGTCTTATTCACCATGTTCTTTGCCTTACATAAGCTTTTCAGTTTCAGGAGGACCAATTTGCTGATTGTTGCTCTGAGTGTCTGTGTGATTGATGTTGTATTTAGGAAGTGGTTTCATGTGCCTATGCATTCAGTGTCACTTCAGATTTTCTCTTCTCACAGAATAAATGTGGATAGATTTATATTGAGATCTTTGAACGACTTGGATTTGTGTTTTGTGCATGGGACAGATATGGACATATTTGTGTTACCCCAAGATATCTTATATCATTTGTGGCTATTGTAAAGGGTGATGTTTCTGTGATTTCTCTCTCAACCTTTTTTCCCATTGGTATAAATGAGGGCTACTGATTTTTTATTTAATCTATTATCCAATCACATTGCTGAAGATGTTTATCAGCTGTAGGCATTCTCTGGTAGAATTTTTGAAGTCACTTGTAGATACTATCATAATATTTGTAAACAGTGAAAGTTTGACTTATTCCTTTCCAATTTAGATCCACTTGATGCCTTTTTGTTGTCTTGTTGCTTTAGCTAGAACTTTGAGTGCTATATTGAATAGATATGGAGAGGTTGGACAGTCCTGACTGATTCCTGTTTTAAATTGTGTTTGGTCTTGATTTAATTTCAGTGTGTGGTACCTATCCACTGAATAGTCCATTTCTTCTAGATTTTCCCATTTGTTTAAAACAGCTTTTTGAAATATGACCTGTGATTCTCTGTATTTCCTCATTGTCTGTTGTTATGGTATCTTTTCATTCCTGACTTTTTGGATATTTTCTCTCTATCTTTTGGTTAGTTTGGAAAAAGGGTTTGTCTACATTGCTGATTTTCTCAAAGAACCAACTCTTTCCTGCTTTTATTTGTATTGTTCTCTTTGTTTCTATTTAATTGATTTCAGCTCTCAATTTCATTATTTCCAGGGCTTTATACGTCATGGATAAATTTGCTTCCTTCTGTTCTAGAGCTTTTAGATATGCTATTAAATCACTAGTGTGAAATTTCCCAAATTCCTTATGTAGGACTGTAGTGTTATGAACTTAACCCTTAGCATTGCTTTCATAGTGTCCCATAGGTTTGTGTATATTGTACTTTCATTTTCATGGAATTCTAGAAAGTCTTTATTTTTTATTTATTTCTGTCTTGAGCCAGTGTTGATTCAGTTGATCATTATTCAGGTATATGCTTCTCTACTTTTTGTTGTTGTATTCTAACTTTCGACCATGCTGGTCTAATAAGATACAGGGGGGTTATTCAATTCTTTGTGCCTATTGAGATTTTCTTTGTAACTGAGTATATGGTCAGTTTTAGAGATGGTTCCATAAGGAGGTGAGAAGAAGGCATATTCAATTGTGTTTAAGTGGAATGTTCAATGATGTCTGTTAAGCCCATTTGAGTCATGATATCTGTTAGTTCCCTTATCTTTTTTTACACTTTTTTATTATATATTTAAATGAGAAACAAGCTTGCTTCCCATGTCAGTCCCAGTTCCCCCACTCTCTCCTCCATGCCCAGTCACCCCCTCACTAGCCCCCCAGTCCCCCACCCAGTCCCCACTCCATTCCTCAGGGAGGGTAAGGCCCTCCATGGCTCATCTCTAGAGTCTGTCATTTCATTCCGGGGAGGGCCCAGGCCCTCCACCAAGTGTCCAGTTCCTTTATTTCCATCTTAGTATTTTGTCTAGCAGACCTGTCGATTGGTTAGAGTTGGGTGTTGAAGTCTCCTACTATTAGTGTGTAGTGATTAATGTGTGATTTAAGCTTTAGTCATGTTTCTTTGACAAATGTGTTTGAACTTGTATTTAGGGGATAAATATTCAGAATTGAGACTTCATCTTGGTGGATTTTTCCTGTGAAGAATATGAAATACCCTTCTTCATGTCATTTGATTAATTTTAGTTTGAAGGCTATTTTGTTAGATATTAGGACAGCTATAACAGCTCATTTCTTAAGACCATCTGATTGGAAAATCTTTCCCCAACCATTAACTCTGAGGTAACATCTGTCTTTGAAGTTGAGGTGTGTTTCTTGTGCACAACAGAAGAATGATTCCTGTTTTAGTATCCATTCTGTTAGCCTGTGTCTTTGTATAGGTCAATTGAGATCATTGTTATTAAGGGATATTGGTGACCAGTGATTGTTACTTCCTGTTATTTTTTATTTTATTCTTGTTCTGCCAGGTCCTGAAACACTTCTTATACCCAAATAAGCACACAAAGACATATTATTATTAAACTGTTATCTGGTGGCTAGCGCTTCTTATTGGCTACCTGTATCTTAATTTTTAACCAATTTTTATAAATCTATGTATTTCTACATGGCCTTATCTTACCAGCAAACATGTGGTGCATGCTAGCCTCCTAATCTCTACATGATGTCACTCCAAAAGTTCCTGTCTGCCTACCTTTCTCCTCTTGTCCTAGTCCCACCTATCATCCTTCCTCTATTGGCCAAAGGGTGTTTTATTCATCAACCAATAAGAGAAACATATGCAGAAGACTGTCCCCCATCATTGGTGGTGGTAGAAGTATAAAGACTCAATATATACATATATACATTGCATTATAGTATAGTTAGTGAATAAAGGACAATTGCGGTATAAAATGATATCTAGCCTCAAGGAAAGCATCTCAAAATTATATATGCATTAATAATAAATTTTGGTCTTTTGTGAAGGGGCTTACTTGGGAAGTGACTATGTCAATAACTATGCCTCAAATTCATGAATATCAGCCTATCCTTGCCTTCCAATGGCTGGGATTAATCGCATATTCTCTCACACTTAACATTATTTATTTTTAAGAATAATTCCCTGGGCACCAGTGGCAGATACCTGAAATGATTTTAAGATGTATTGTATTGTGCCAATTTTCCAATATTCTTTTTGTGTAATGTTATTCAGTTTTGTTCTTTTTCAATGTGTGTGTTTGTCTGTGTAGACTGAGTAGCACATGCTTTAAAACTTACAGTGATCTTCTTGCCTCTGTGTTTGGAGTGCTGGTACTAAGAGAATGCTCTACCACACACAGCTTGAAAATAATTCTTATGGTGCATATCTCCTCTTTATAGGCAGGAGATGGTATCAGAACCTGTGATACTGTAATTACAGATAATAGTAAATTTCTATATATATTGGGAATGGAATCTGGGTGCCCTGTAAGAATGTAAAATACTCTCAGCTGGGCGTTGGTGGCGCATGCCTTTAATCCCAGCACTCGGGAGGCAGAGGCAGGCGGATCTCTGTGAGTTCGAGACCAGCCTGGACTACCAAGGGAGTTCCAGGACAGCCTCCAAAGCCACAGAGAAACCCTGTCTCAAAAAACCAAAAAAAAAAAAAAAATGTAAAATACTCTCAACTACTAAGGTATTTATCACCCCATGTTTTCTTTTTTTTTTTTTTTTTGGTTTTTTTTTTTTTTCTTTTTCGAGGCAGGGTTTCTCTGTATTGTTTTGGAGGCTATCGGTCCAGCCCAGCCTCGAACTCACAGAGATCCGCCTGCCTCTGCCTCCTGAGTGCTGGGATTAAAGGCGTGCGCCACCACCGCCCGGCTCACCCCATGTTTTCTATTCTTGATCATATTACCTGTTCAAGGAGCCCTATTCAGGCTCAGACACCTGACGATCATTAAAAATTCCAATCTTCCTTCAGTTGAGATACTTAGCCTCACACAGGGTTGAGGTCCTTAACTGCTTCTCCAGTACAAAGTGCCCTTAAACAATATATGCACAACCAACAAAAATTGATGCAGCAGGTTATACTCATGTATTTCAGCATTCTTATTCACAGATACTCAACATGAAGTTGGAATGGAAGTATTTGAGAAGACACAGAGGGAAGAGATAAAAGAGGAAATTGAGGTAATATCATTTTATTAAAAATATATGGAAAAAGTTAAATTACAAAGGGGGCTAGGGGGCTGGAGAGATAGCTCAGCCATTAAAGGCTAGGCTCACAAGCAAAGGGGCCTAGGGAGATTGCTCAGCATTTAAGAGCATTGGGTGTTGTTACAGATAACACATGTTCAATTCCCAGAACACACATGGGAGCTAACTATTTCCACTCTGGGATTCCCTCCCTTCTTTTGGCCTCTGTATTACTCCTTCTCATCTTGCGTGGAAGTAGTGGTAGGCTTCATCTGAGCCTACCTGCTCACAGGCAAAAGCAGAGTTGTTCTGATGTTAAGAGCAGAGTACACTATGCTGTTAAGTGACATTTCCTTGATGTTTTCTGTATTTGTGAGGAATGGGGCATTGATGCATCTTTCTTTTATATCAAACATCAAGATTGACAGGTAGCATGGTCTCCAAGGCAGTCTACTTTCATAATGTCCTTTACTTGATTTTCCACTACGATCTTGTGGTACAAGATAAACATGTGTGAGGCAGTTCTTTTTGTCATTCATAAAATTATATTTGTTCCTTCATGACTCTGAGGTAAGAATTTCCTTAAATGTTTCTTCTATTACATTCTTACCATGCTCAGAAGTGGGTTTGCCCCTACAGCATGCAGAACTCTACATGAATGTGTCCAGACTCCCTCAGTAAATTCTCCATGCTTCCCCTGTTTAGGAAAGGCATTCCTTTGGAAATAATTCTCAGCTGGGCATTGGTAATACATGCATTTAATCACAGCACTTGGAAGACAGGCAGGTAGATGTCTGTGAGTTCAAGACCAGCCTGGTCTACAAGACCTAGGTTCAGGACAGCTTCCTAAGACACAGAGAAAGTCTGTCTCGAAGAAACAAAAAAAAAAACCCAACCAAAAAAATTTCAAAGAAAGAAAGAAGGAAGGGAGAGAGATAGAGAGGGAGGGAGGGAGAGAGGAAGAAAGAAAGAAAGAGAAAGGAAGGAATTCCCATCATCTATGTGCCTCTTGCAGGTAAGAAATCTTCCTTGTTTCTATCTTGGCTGTTGTGATGTCTATTCTTGGTAGTCAAACTCTTTACCTCTGGATAACAAAAACCTAGCAAATTAGTTACCTTTGAAGTGATTTTTTAATATTTGCAGATTTTAAATTAAAAACCCTTCATTAATCTGCATCATTTGAGATGAGATCTTCCTTTAACAGCTTGGTGGTGGCATACACCTTTAATGCCATCACTCAAGGCAGAAGCAGTCAGATTTTCTGAGTTTGAGGCCAGTCTTGTCTACCGAATGAGTTCCGCGGTTACCCAGATAAACCCTGTCTCTAAAAACACCAAAAAACAATCCAACAAAGAATAAGATCCAAGTTTAATCTGGATCACACTTTCTGGTAACAGCCTGTACATATAAAGGATATTGAAGAAAGAAACTCTGTCTTTACCTTCTTGCCCTAGCTCTGGCTACCAAGTTCATTCCTTCACTCTCATCTGAGACAAATTCTTCAGAATTCTGGTGTATACTGAAGACCAGCTAAGACATCCAGCCACATGGACTGAACAACTCCTGTCTTCTTCAACTTTCCATTGGTAGACAGCCATTGTTGGACATAGAGAATTTGAATAATGCAGATGTGGCCTTTTTTATCTGCCCATTGAAAAAGACGTGCTGCCTAAAAGATATGTTCCTAAACACATTCTTCCTGGCTCTGTTTCTCTAAGCATTCTAATTACCATGAAGACTGCACTGTTTACTATTATGTATTTGACAAGGGTTATACAAGTGTCCCATCTGCTTAAGTGGCTAGAATTGCAGTCTCCTGCCCCTATTCAAATTGTTTAAAGATTTTACTTGAAGACTTCGCCTAAAAGATACTCAAGGATCGCAGCATATGTGGAATGCAAATCTGTTCTAGGCTTCCTCATCATCGAGCATTAGTGATAGATTGAAGCATGGTATAATTATACAGGTTTTCCTTCATTAACTTCCTCGGGTTTTTTCAATGATTTCTCCCTGGGAAGACATATTAATTCTAGAACTGCCGCATGTCCAGCCTTCTAGAAAACAGTCTTTGAAACAAGCTCTCTTATGTTGACCTTGTTGGCCTCAACCCGGTGTGTGATTCTCCTGGTCAATGTCCTTGCTGTCTTCTATATTACATGTTTTTTTTTCTCGAGACAGAGTTTCTCTGTATTGTTTTGGAGGCTGCCCTGT
Organism: Mesocricetus auratus; assembly: GCF_017639785.1. Classification (NCBI taxonomy): domain Eukaryota; kingdom Metazoa; phylum Chordata; class Mammalia; order Rodentia; family Cricetidae; genus Mesocricetus; species Mesocricetus auratus. The sequence continues at coordinate 4,765,296 of NW_024429185.1, forward strand.
AACTAGCTCTGTAGACCAGGCTGGCCTTGAACTCACATTGATCCGCCTGCCTCTTCCTCCTGAGATTAAAGGCATGCGCCACTAACGCCCAGCGTAAAATCCTAAATTATGTTGCTTACAGGATAAAGTAAACAACCTGGTAAATCCCTAGAGATGGAGTAGAGCAGAAGGTAGAAAGAATTGATCCAGGCTGGTGATTTGATTGTGAGAACCCAGATTCTACCAGGTTTTTGAAAGAAGTAGTCATTTTTTTTGGTTGCATCACATCTGCCCCAGCTCACTGACCTCTCCTGCAGAAAGGTGTCCAGCACTCTTCCCACATTTTCTAGAGATTGGGACTTGAAACTTCTTTCAGCAACAAGTATAAGTTTACATTGAAATCAATCAGAATCCAATAACATTACATTAGGGAAATTTATAATTGGAGATATGATTTCTCTTTTTTGATTTATCTGAAGACATGAAACTCTACATAGCCATAGCTAATCCTGTAACTCAATATGCAGAACAAGCTGGCCACAAAATTAAAGAGATTGGCCTCCTACTGTCTACCAAGTGCTGGGATTACAGGAATGCACAATAGCCAGGTGAAATTTTTTAATGGCCTATAAATAAATCAGAGAAAGGATGAAATGAGAGATTTAAAAGGAACAATCATTGTTTTGATGAACAGTAATACTTCTAGAAATTATATACTTGTTTACATTTACAAATCAATTCATATGTTCTCAATAATTGAGCTATTTTCTTAGTTTTGGTAACTTCTATTATAAAATGTTTGGATGAGTTTGTGTGTACATATACACCTGTACCGTGGTTTGTGGAATTGAGAACACATTAGGGTTCTACTTCTCTATTTCTACTTCTCCCATGTAAGTACTAGAGATGAAACCCAGGGAATTGTTTTGACTGTATGTGACCTCATTGGCACATTTTTGGGTTTAAAATTCTTCATGTATGTGCTGATGTTTGAGTGTGCATGTGCATCAAGCCAAGCATAGAAATAATAGGAATATTTGTAGGAGTAATATGGGTCTCCCAGAGACTGAATACAAATCATGACTATTACCAGCCACCAATTTTACATACTGAGACATCTGGTATTCATTTGTGGTTCTGAGAAAGGGCTATGAACAAGTGTTTAGTCCTCAGAATAAACTAACATGATCAAAACAAAGATAGCAGTATATAATTTTCAACAACAAATGTGATTTATTATTCCAATTGTCCCGTTATCCTCCATCCTTAGACAGCAATATTTTTACAATTTGAAAAGTTTCCAAAATGTTACTGATGTAATATTTCACCTAATCTTATTTGGGCATCAGTGAGACAGCTCAGTGGGAAATGTTTGCGGTGTGCAAGGCTGGAGCCTGACCTTTATCAGCATATGAGGGCAGTCAAAAGAAGATCCCTCAAAGTAGTCTTCCAGATTGCACACATGTGCCAGGGCGCATAAAACCATAATCACAATGTAGGGACACACAATTGGGACACCCAAATGCTTTTGTTTTTAAAAATAAATTTCATTACTATTACATTATCTGACATCTCAAGACAATCCACCTAGAAGGCATTATTTAAAGATGAAGTACCAAGTGGGTAAGTAATGGGGACATGAAGAAGCATGGACACAAAATAATATAAACATATCCATAGCTCATCAAGCTATGTTATGCAATACAGAGTTGATTGCTTCTTATGCTATTTTATAACATTTCTATCATATAGATGAAACTGAGGATGTGGATACACTCAGGAGTTATTTGATGTTGCTCTCTTCTATTAAGTACTTTAACATATAATGCTAAAACATTTGACAAAATAGCACACTTTAGGGTACAACTTCTATCATTGGGGTTGTACTCAGGAGACCCAAACATGAGAATCAGGAGTTCAGCTGTAGCTCTGTGTAATCACTCACATCCAAGTAATGCTGGATAACAAAGAACTCATGGAAATGTATGAGAACGTGGAAAACAAAACCATGAGCAACACCACGTTTTCACAGATACAGTTATTTGAAAAGTGTGACCAAACAGTGCCTGGTATTTAATAAACAATGGGCCACTAGATGACAGGCGTCCCATTCTATACATTGCAGCATAGAAATGCCTGTCAACCATCTGAAACTACAACAGAAAATGAACAGAAGCCACAGAAGGAAGATAAGAACTGCCCAATACACCGCAGTAAATGGACTTGACAAAAATAGCGCAATCTTCAATGCCTACTCCAAATGTTTCAAAATACAAACTACAAGCTCAATACCATTACACGTTGGTGAACGTGGTAAATAAATTACTTTCTTTAAGGTTCTGAAAAAAGACATGAAACAGTTTTTTCCCTGAAACTGAAGGTAACTATGATGTCTAAAGTCTTTAGAAAATAATTTATATGAGTAGGCGTTAAAAAAAACATATATACTTTCTTTTCAATTTCCTGACATCAAGATGATGTATAAAGGGGTCTGAAGAGATGGCTCAGATGTTAAGAGCATTAACTGCTCTTCTAGACGTTGTGAATTCAATCCCCAGCAACCACATGGTGGGTCACAGCCATCTAAAATGTGATATGGTGCCCTCTTCTGGTATGCAGCAAACATGTATATAGAACACTGTATACATAATAAAAATAAATCTTTAAAAAAGAATGTAAGTCAGGTTAGGCATGGCAGTGTGTGACTGTAATCCCAGCACTCAAGAGTGAGAAACAGGAGGATCTTTAATATATATATATATATATATATATATATATATATATATATATATATATGATGTATAAAGGCTTTAAAATATTTGCAGGGCTTGAAGCAAGGCCAGTTGGGTTTTTGGAAACATTTAATTTCATACAACAAGTGGTCTCACATTCTTGGAATGCAGCATGCATATACACATGCACATACCTATACAAAAAGACACTGAACTCACAAGATGAAAATTAAAGCAATTCATTAAGCAAATTTGCACTCATGAATGTTTTTCTCATATAAGTGTTCATTCCTTTAACCCGCATGTTGAGGCATCTAAAGGCAAAGTTTTTCCCATCATGAATCGCATTGTAAAACAGAAATCAAACTGTAAGGCTTGAAGCCATGGAAAGCAATATTAAGTAGGTGGTATCATCTGGGGAAGATTTAGAAAACGCTATCCTGCTGGAGAAAATATGTCACTGGGGTTGGCCTTGAGAGCTTATATCCACACACATTTCCAGTACCCATCCTCTATTTCATGCTGCAGGTTGAGGATGTGAGCTCGAAGCTTCCTACTTTAGCCGCCATGTCTGAAACTTCTTGCCAAGCCATTTTCATGGTGATCATGTATCTGATGTAATCATAAGCCATTTAAAAATCTTTTATAAGCTGCCTTAGACATTATTCTTACCACAAAAACAGAAAAGACACTGATACACATCCATTATCTTTTAAACATGGAAATAAGTTATTTCATGTAATTGAAGAGAAGTGTGAAATCATAAAGTTTATTGTTTTACATTTAGAGGCTTTTGCCCATATCAATTTGCAGGTACAAACAAAACAAAGAATGACAGCATCATGAATGAATAGAATGTTGACACGTTTCAGATTTTTTTCTACAGAGTAACTAATTTTGTATAAGTGAATGTATTGCATTCGCTAATGATCTTACAAAAGATATGGTACTCATACTGCCTTCAATGTTTACTTTATGTCCTTAAAGATTATTATTACATGCAAATGTTTTAACAGATTGATTAAACATTACAGGTAATATTCTTGTATAAAAACTACCATGAACTTTACAATACCATGCTTACTACATAACGGGTTTCTTTGAAGTTTCATTTTTCTCCTGATTTCAAAAATTACTGCTACATGCAAAGGCTGTACCACAATGTTTAGATCCAGCATGTCTACTTTTATATAGTCAGAGACAAGTCTGTTTCATAAAGGTTTTGTCACATTGATTACATTGGTTACCTTAATTACATTAATTCATTTTCTCCCCAGAATAACTTTTTTTATGCCTTAGAAGAGAATGCTGTGACAAAAAGCCTTTCCCTCATTGATTACATTTATAGGGTTTCCCTCCAGTATGTGTTCTTTTATGGCGTTGAAGACTACTGCGGTGTGCAAAATCTTTATCACATTGATCACATTTGTAGGGTTTCTCTCCAGTATGTGTTCTTTTATGCTGTTGAAGGTTACCATGACGTGCAAAGGCTTTATCACATTGGTTACATATGTAGGGTTTATCTCTAGTATGTGTTATTTTATGATGTTGAAGACTACAGTGGTATGCAAAAGCTTTATCACATTGATCACATTTGTATGGCTTCTCTCCAGTATGTCTCCTTTCATGAATTTGGAGATTTTTGTAATAGACAAAGGCTTTACGACATTGATTACATTTGTAATGTTTCTCTCCAGCATGCATTCTTTCATGTACTTGGAGATTACTCTGTTGTGCAAAGGCTTTATCACATGGATTGCATTGGTAGGGTTTCTCTCCAATATGTATTTTTTTATGATTTTGAAGATAACTGTGCTGTGCAAAGCATTTACCACATAGAGTACATTCATAGGGCTTCTCTCCAGTATGTGTTCTTTTATGGTCTTGAAGACTACTTTGGTATGCAAAGGCTTTACCACAATGAATACATTCGTATGGTTTCTCTCCAGTATGTGTTCTTTTATGGTCTTGAAGACTACTGCAGTGTGAAAAACCTTTATCACACTGATTACATTTGTAAGGTTTCTCTCGGGTGTGCATTCTTTCATGTATTTGGAGATAAGTGTGACTTACAAAGACTTTACCACACTGAGTACATTCAAAAGATTTTTCTCTAGTATGTGTTCTTTTCTGCATTCGTAGATAACTGTGATGTACAAAGGCTTTACCACACTTAATATGCTGAGAGGATTCTTCTTCAGTATGAATTTTTTCATACCTGTGAAGATAATTGTTAATGGAAATGCTTTACCATGTTTATCACACTGACTAATCATTTAACCATAAAAATCCATTTCATAATTTGATCTACTTATAAAGAGAAATTGTAAGGTTTTCACTTTGCATCCACAGTGTTCCCCTTCATTATGGAAAGTTTTGTATCTGTAAAGATGCCTGTGTTAGTGGGGGGGTCTTTATTAACACAGTTCACTGTGGTATTGGAATAGCTATAGTCCCCATAGTCTCGTGTGTTGGAATGCCTGGCTGATAGTTAGTGCCACCATTAGAATACGTAACTTTGAGTAACAATGACCTTGATGGAGGAAGTATTTTTTTTTTTGGTTTTACGAGACAGGGTTTCTCTGTATTGTTTGAGGCTGTCGGTCCAGCCTGGCCTCGAACTCACAGAGATCCGCCTGGCTCTGCCTCCTGAGTGCTGGGATTAAAGACGTGCACCACCACTGCCCTGCGGACTTTGAAGTTTTATATGTTCTAGCTATGCCCAGTCTCTTTCTGCTGTCGGCAGATAAAGAGGCAGAACTCATTTTCCTCTTGAGCACCACTTATGTCTGCATGCCACCATGTTTCCTGCCATAATAATGGACTAACTCTTTGAAACTCTAAGTCAGTCCCAATCAAATGCTCTTGTTTATAAGAGTCACCATGGTCTTAGTGTCTGTTCACAGCAAGAGAAACTCAAAATTGATACTCACCCATACAGCATTCCTTTTCTATGAGGTTTTTCACATATATTAAGAGAACAGGAAGAACTCAAAGTTCACTACACTGATTGTTGTAATAAATTTTTCTATACTGAATCATATAGCTTTTGCAACATCAACCAGGATAATCAAAATAATTTTCACATTCCTAGTATGCATAGGGCTTTTCTGCAATATGAGTTTGTTGATGCATTCCCAATGAAGATGAAAAACCAATTAATTATAAACTTTTATCACATTCAGAAAGTAAACTCTAAGTGGAGACTACTTCATTTTTTACTTAATCTGGGAGAGATATGTTGCTTCTGTGCATATCCATATAAACTTAGCAAAGTCAATAAATGTATATGAATAATACTAACATTACTCGACTATTTTCTTTTCTTTACTCTTGACTACTTACTTATTAGAAAATATTGAACATATGTGAATTACCTATCAAACATGAGTACACATTGAAATATCTTTGTACTATGAAACTAAATTCATTGGAAATTCTAGGGCACAGCTTGCACAGGACTATAATTCATATTGTGATATCAGATAAGATATTTATTCCTTGTCTTCTTTCTATGTGGAATGCATTTCAATTACAAATTTACAACCTTACATTGAAGCACATAGTTTGATGCTGATATAGTTATCAATAAAGTGTAAATAAATACAGCTGAGCTTGTTTACACTATTGCTTTAGAGGCACATTTATCTGAGGGTACACATGAAAATTACCTTCCATATTGTGTAGGTATTTGATCAGCTTCTTCAATATTATTGTCTTGCCAAATGTAGCCTAAGTTATAATACCAGAAAATATATGAAACATTTCAGTTATTATGCAAAATGTAAAATATTACCTTCATTGAACCTCATAACTATGACTGATTTATTCACAACATTCTTCCTCTTTCTCAATCAAAAATACAAAAGAGTCAATTACAAAGAAAGAATTGTCCTCTTAATCAAAAAGTGAAATTTAATTCATTGCCTTACCTATATCAGTGAGGTTCCTGTAGGTATCCAGCATCACTTCTTTGTAGAGATTCTTCTGAGAAGGATTCAGCAAAGCCCACTCGTCCGATGTGAAATTTACATGCACATCATCATAAGTCACTGTATTCTAAAATATCCCATATATATGTATAACAAAAAGCATGACACTGACAACACTGTGAATAGATACTTCTTTAAAAATATATCCATATACTTCTGATGAGTCTCACAAGTATTCCATGACAGAAGTTCTAATGCAATCACCACATCATTTTAGAAGGAAACTGAATATTGATACCCACCTCTGTTATTTCTACATATTTTGAACAGAATATAGCCTTTCAAGAGAAATGTATATTAACAGACGTAAGAAGAATGACAAGTAAGAAGGTCAATAATACTGATAACATATTAGAGATGTCATATGAACAACTACTAACTAGAAAAAAGATGGATGAGGTGGTTATTTTGGTTCTTGTCTTTAATCCCAGCACTCAGGAGGCTTAGGCAGGTGTATTTCTGCTGTGGAACAATCTTTTTGTACACTGTGAATATGTATTACTCTTATTGGGTAATTAAGCGCTCACTGTCTTATAACTGAGCAGAAGGCTAGGGGCAAAACCATACCAAGAGGATGCTGGGGGGAAGAAGGGCAGTGGAGAGACACAGAGAAGAGTAAGATGGACATGCTTAGAAAAGTTACCAAGTCACATGGCAAAGCATCGATAAGATATATGGGGTAATTGAAATGAAAGAGCTAACTAGTAACAAGTCTGAGTTATTGGTCATGCATTTATAAATAAAATACTAAGATTCTGTATTGTTATTTTGGAGTGGGCAAAAGGGATAGGAAACCTCCACCTACAAGTTGCATTCCAAAGGACTGGAATTTCCACACAAGACCGAACAAATATTTAAAGAGGTGTCTAAACTCACAGAAACATTGCGGAGCTTGGCTTCCTAGTCTCATGTTTCTCATGCCAGCCACAGTATTGAAAAAAAGCTTCCAGCAGCTGCCTGTGGAAGACCCAGCCACCAGTCACCTTGCATTACAGCCATGCACTAAGCTAAGCTACACCACCAGAGGGCTGGCTTAGCATGTTACAATTGTTCTTATTAGGCCAGAAAGAGTTTACAGATATGCAGTAAAGAAAGACTGACAAGAGAGAAAAAAAAATTCTAAACAGGTTAGAGTGTGTTTAAAAATATACATAGGCTCGTGAAAGCAAAGAGGAAGTACAGTTAAAAAATTTATAGTTTTAAAATGATGAAATCCTTAAAAAGAGTGTAAGTAATATAAAGGAAAAATACAATAAATGTTGGGAAATACACAGAGTCTGGATCCTATGTGTTATTGCATTCTATTTAAATTATCTGGCTGCTAAGAGACACTGGATAAAGAAAGCCAATAGAATCAGCCAGCCTGCATATTTCAGAAATATACATAATACAAAACTTAAGTCAAATGTATACCTCTTTGGGGCAGAAGTTATGCTTTTAATTTTACAGAAGAGGAGAGACAATGAATTCATTCCTGGTTTTAAAAATTCAGATATCATGGAAGACCCTGAAATCCTGGCTACAGACATAATGCCTCTGTTGTAGTTCATAAGTTGTACTTCCAAACCAGGTTCAAGGCTACTCACAAGGAGGGTCCCCTGAAAGCATGAGTCTTCTGCTCCAGCAAACTGGTCCTACAGATATGCCAGTTCCAAATGAACACACAGACACTATACCAATTATATCATTGTTGGCAGTTGGAGGGCTTCTTGTTTGGCTAGCTCTGCCTTAATTATTTAACCCTTCTATTAATCCATGTACTTCCACATGGTCTTGGTTTACTGGGCCAGACCTGCAATACCTTTGCCTGCTGCATGATGACTGCTCAGCATCTTCACAGAGAAGAGAGTGATTTCCTGTGTGTCCCTGCTTATATCCTGCTTCTGCCCAACTACATCACTTCCTTTCTGGTCAATCAGCCAATCTGTATTTTATTCATAAACTAATGAGGAAAATATATATACAGAAGACATTACCCATCAGTCCACCCTCACAATGTACCCCAGCCCAAACCTAAAATTTATCCTGAATTTTTTCAATGTTTCCCCAAAGATGTCAATGGACCCAAACAACAGTACCTACCCTATAGAATGATGTCCACCTTCTCAAAGGAATAGTTTACGGATGCTTATTATCATTTAAGGGAGGATGGTTACAAATTGTTAGTGGTTAATGGTGAAGAAAAAAATATAAACAATGGATATTAAATTCAGGGATTTCTTTCCAAAGGAAAAAAAGGGGGATATGATACAAAAATGATGAGATAAATGCGTCGATTATTCAATGTATTTTAATCTAATGACAACTTTTAACCTTAAATTTTTTTACATTGGTAAAATGATGTTTGCAAATAGATACAAATTGAAGGTTATTTTTCTTATACTGCATACATTTCTACTTTTTAAAAAGATATATTGTAAATTTTGGAGATCAGGCCTCTTTCAGATGTGGGGTTAGTGAATATCTTTTCCCAATCTGTGGGCTGCCTTTTTGTCTTGCTGATTGTGTCCTTTGCCTTACAGAAGCTTCTCAGATTCAGGAGGTCCCACTTATTAATTGTTGATCTCAGAGTTTGTGCTACTAGTGTTATGTTCATGAAGCAGTCTCCGGTAACAATTTCTTCAAGGGTACCTCCCACTTTCTCTTCTAACAGGTTCAGCGTGCCTGGATTTATGCTGAGGTCTTTGATCCATTCAGACTTAACAAGTCTCCAAAACACCAAAGGATCCAATTAAAAAGTGGTGATTCAACTAAATAGAGAATTCTCAATAGAGGAGTCTAAAATGGCTGAGAGACACTTAAGAGGATGCTCAACATCCTTAGCTATTAGGGAAATGCAAATCAAAACAACTCTTGAGATATCACAGAACGGCTAAAATCAAGAACACCAATGACAGTTTGTGCTGGAGAGGATGTGGAGAAAGGGGAACACTCATCCATTGCTGGTAGGAGTGCAAACTTGTACAGACACTTTGGAAATCGGTATGGAGATTCCTCAGGAAAATGGAACTCAGTCTACCACAAGACCCTGCAATACTACTCTTAGGAAAAGATACCCAGTCACACATCAAGGATGTCTGTTCCACTATATTCATAGCAGCATTATATGTGCATTTACACAATGGAGTACTACTCATCAGAAAAAAATAATAGAATCTTGAAATTTGAAGACAAATGGATGGCACTAGAAGAAACCATTCTGAGTGAGGTAACCCAGTCACAAAAAGATAAACATGGTATGTACTCACTCATTTATGGATTTCAGATATGGATCAGGGAAGTGTCAGCCTATAATCCCAGTGCCAGGAGTCTGAGAAATAGGGAGGTTCCCAAGAGAGATGTATGATGCCCCTGAGAAATGTAATGAGCCAAGATCTCCTGAGCAGATTGGGAACATCAGGAGAGTGGAGAGGGAACCAGGAAAAAGAGAGGAGGATAAGCGGAGGGGAGAAGAAGGCATGGGGGAGCAGGAAGGTTGAGTCGACGTAGGAATAGAGGAGAGCAGGATGAGAGATACCATAATAGATCGAGTCCTTATAGGCTTGAGGAGAGATTTCCAGCGATGTACAAGGATAACACCAACTGGCAAACTAAGCAATAGTGGAAAGACTACATTAATAGCCCCTCCTTGATGATAAGGTTGATGACTGCCTAGAACCTTCATTCTGTGACAGTTGGAAGCAGAGACAGATACCCACAGCTAAACACTGAGCTGACCTGCAGGAACCCAGTGACAGAGATGGAGGAGTGACGAGCAAAGGGGTCAAGACTGTACTGGTGAAACCCACAAAGACAGCTGACTGGACAAGGAGGAGCCCTTGAACCCCAGACTGATGGCTAAGAGACCAACAGGAGACTGATCCAGACTCCATGAATGTAGTGCCAGGGAGGAGGCCACAGAAATCACTGGGGCATGGATAGTAGATCAGTGTTTACCATGGAGTACATTCCATGGTACTTTGGGAGCCCATTCCAAATAGAGGGATGCTCTCTCATAGCCTGGACACTTGGGGAAGGGCCTAGGTCCTGTCCTGAATGAAATGACAGACTCTGGACAACACCCAAGGAGGGCCTCACCCTCCCTGGGGAATGATATGGGGATTGGGTGGGGGTTTTCAGGGGTTCTGGTGGAGGGACAAGGGAGGAGGGGTGCGAGAGGGAGCTTTGATTGACATGTGAAGCATTCATGTTTCTAATGTAAATAAAACATATAATGAGGGAAAAAAGATATTTTGTAAATTGATACCAATTTATGTTTATTTTCCTCTTCTAGTTTTGCTTAAGGTATTACCTATATAGCTCTATCTGTACTGCTTGTTTAGTTATACAATATGAAGCTTTATTTCTCAAAAGCTATTTGGATAAAAAAGAAATACATAGGGGCCGGGCATTGGTGGCACACGCCTTTAATCCCAGCACTCTGGAGGCAGAGGCACGCGGATCTCTGTGAGGTCGAGGCCAGCCTGGTCTATAAAGTGAGTTCCAGGACAGCCTCCAAAGCTGCAGAGATACCCTGTCTCGAAAATCCAAAAACAAAACAAAAAAAAGAAATACATAGTCCAGTATTTTTCAAGATCATACAGAGATATATTTGTGATAATATTCAAACCCTTCAGAGACTAAGGGAATATGACATTTAAAATGTTCTTACACTTTTCTCAACATGAGACATGTCTGCTAGTGGTGAAACCAATTTACTTCAAAAGAGAATGATGGCCACTGAAAAAACTCCATGTGGACCTCTCTCTCTCTTTCTCAAGATAGGGTTTCTCTGTACCTTTGGAAACTGTTGACCATACTGGTCTCTAACTAAGAGAGATCTACTGGTCAATGCCTCCTTATGCTTCAATTAAAGGCATGTGCCATCACTGTTCAGCGAGTTCTCTTTCTTCATGAAAAAAGCTGGCCATTTGGACAAGAAACTGCCCTAGTCTCAACTACTAACAATATGATATCCAAACTGCACAAGCAGGACACAAAGTTAAAGCAACTGATGAATGTTGCCAAGACAGGGTAGGGCAGCCCTGCGTCTAAAAAATAAAGTCTCTTGGATATTTTAGGTTTGTAAGTGGAAGTTTGATTCCTCAACATCACAGAAGAACCTAGGGTAACTGTCTACATAGCCAGATCTCTCTGTCATTAGGTAATTTAACACCATTCTGGGGTCTTCAATGGACATCAGATAGTTATAATTTTCCTTGATTATAACAGAAATTAAATTAGGCACAAAACTTTGAACTCACAAAAATAAGTAGATAATAAAGTACTTACCCTAATTTTGCCAAATACAAATGGACTAGATGTTGTACATTTAATGATTATTTAATTGTTTCTGTTTTATATAGTTGTACTATGCTAAAAGTAAAACCTTCTTTTTACTTAGATAACAAGGAAGAAATGCTGAGAAACAGTCTCTTTTGTACACTATAAATATGTTTAACTCTTATTAGGTATTAAAGACCTTACTGGCCTTAGCTGGACAGGATGACGTTAAGCAGGAAAAACAGACTGAGAGGATGTTGGGGGGAAGAAGGCAGATTTGCAGTCAGAGGAAAGTCACCAGAGACACAGAAAGAAGCAAGATGGGCATGCTGTACTGAGAAAAGTTACCAAGTCACATGGCAAAGATAGATCAGAATTATGAGAAATGTAAATGTAAGAATTAGCTAATAACAAGCCTGAACTATCAGTAGAGCATCTATCAATAATTTTATGATTCCATGTTGGTTATTTCTGAGTGGGAGGTTGGGATAGGAAAAACCCATTTACATATCTCATTGTCTTAGATGCCAGCATGGTCTATGAAAGGAGTTTCAGGACAGCAAGGGATACATATTAAGACCCTGCCTACCATGCAAAGTCAATCAAACAAATATTCTAGGTAGAAAGAACTCAAGGGATGCTTAATGAAGTTCCTATACAGAGTTATAAATTCTGTTCTGTATTCATCTCCCAGAAACCTGAAATGTCCTAGTGAAAAGCTGAAAATGAATGAAATGAAAACGTGGTTTCTGAAATTAACAGCAAAGTACAGGAGCAATACCTCAACAGTTAAAACCTCTTACTGATCTTATAGATAGGGGCTCAGCTAAAAGCACTCACATGGGTGCTTGCTATCCATTACTCCAAGATCAGGAGTTCTGAGCACATCTTCTGACTACTGTGTGGACCAGGCACACATGTGGTAAATATTCATGCATTCAGACCAAACTCTCACTTATTCAAAAAATTTCTAATCAAACACAAAAGACAGGAATAATGTCACACACTGCATTCCAATGAATCAGAAGGCCCAGCTACTATTACTTATATAAATACATGCCATTCTGAGAAATGGGATGATACCCTTTGTCATATTCCAATATTCAAGATGTGAGTGAAGCTCAGCACAAAACTATATGATTGACACACACTCAAAATCCTACTTTCAAGGCTCATCAGTCCATAATATAAAACCAAATGAATCCAGACATGTTGGCCTCACCTTTATTGCTATTCCTTGGGAGACAGAGTCAGGAGGATCTCTGAGTTGAGGCCAGCCTCGTTTGTAGAGCCAGTTCAGGACAGCCAGTTCTATGCAGAGAAAACTTAGTTTAAAAACCAAACCAAACCAAACCATAAGACTAGCAAAATGTCTTTGCATTGAATAGCAATTGCTTCATCTGTACCTTATGTGACTTAAGGATAGGGTCTGGAGAAAGTCATAAAAATAGAGTAATAAAAAATAATAAGTCACATAAAGATAGAAAATACAGGCAGTCTGGATTTATATTATTGTGTTGTCTTTAAAATGTCTGAATGCTAATGTGTGAACAATAACTACTAGGAGACTTCTGAGTGTAAATGCTACTGGATTAACCCCCCCCCCAAATATCTTAGAAATGTTCTGACTTCAAAATAGATGTCAAAACATATGTTAGATTCGGAAAGAGGTTTGACTTTTATTTCCATAGGAAATGAGAGACTGTGGATTAATTCCACCTTAAGAATAGTCAGGTTTCATAAAGGAAGATCACCTGAGAAATCACCTATGAGGACAGATGATGTCCCAGATGTTCCAGTATCTCAGAGCATCTTCGTTGCAGTTTCCTCTGAGGTCTGCATCCAGAACATCTTCAATGTGACTGGCTGAGATGATGCAGACACACAGAATACTCCTGTCAGGACTTGATTATAATCCCAAATTTTCTCAACATCCCCAAAAGATTAGGAGGAGAAGAAGTCTGGTAAGTGGAGAATGGTTAGTGATCTTAGAGCCATCAACAAGGTAATTCAGCCTATGGGGTCTCTACAACCTGGTATGCCATTACCTTCTCTAATACCTAAGGATTGGCCAATTATAGTTATAGACTTAAAAGATTGCTTCTTCACCATGCCGTTACAAGAAAATGACAGAGAAAACTTTGCCTTCACGGTACCTACCTATAATAGTTCCTGGCTGGTACAGAGATTCCAGTGGAAGGTACTACCTCAAGGCATGTTAAATAGCCCAACTTTGTGTCACTATTTTGTGAATAAACCACTAGAAATAATTCATAAAATATTTCCACATTCATTAATATATCATTATATGGATGACATATTACTGTCTGATTCAAATAAGGATACTTTGGAAAAGATATTTGAAGCAGTAAAAGAAACTTTGCCTCACTGGGGATTACAAATTGCCCCAGAAAAAATACAAAGAGGAGAATCTATTAACTATTTAGGTTATAAAATAGACACTCAGAAAATTAGACCGCAGAAAGTACAGATCAGAAGAGATCATTACTGGACTCTTAATGATCTTCAAAAACTATTAGGAGAAATCTTTCAGTTACAGACAATTCTCGGTGTTAAGGGCATGATTTAAAACACCTGAAAAGGGGCTGGAGAGATGGCTCAGAGGTTAAGAGCACTGACTGTTCTTCCAGAGGTCCTGAGTTTAATTCCCAGCAACCACATGGTGGCTCACAACCATCTACAATTCAGTCTGGTGCATGCTCTCTTCTGGCATGTAGACAAACTGTATCTGTAATAAATAAATAAATCTTTAAAAAAATAAAGAATAAAACACCTGAAAATGGCTTTAAAGGAGATAGAGACCTAAAGAGCCCATGAGTACTATCAGCTGAAGCTGAAAAAGAATTAGAATGGGTAGAAAAGAGAATATTAGAAGCACATGTGGACCGTGTGGATCCAAAGCTAGAGTGTATTCTGGTTATTTTACCATCTAGAGAATACCCCTCAAGCCGGGCGTTGGTGGTGCACGCCTTTAATCCCAGCACTTGGGAGACAGAGGCAGGTGAATCTCTGTGAGTTCGAGGCCAGCCTGGTCTACAAGAGCTAGTTCCAGGACAGCCTCCAAAGCCACAGAGAAACCCTGTCTCGAAAAACAAAAAAACAAAAACAAAAAACAAAAAAAAAAAAAAGAGAATACCCCTCAGGAATATTAATGTAGAGGGAAGACATCATACTAGAATGGGTATTTCTGCCACATAAACAGAATAAAAAACTGAAAGCCTATATAGAAAATATCTCCGATTTGATATTAAAAGGTAAGTTAAGGCTTTGTCAACTGACTGGGAAAGACCCAGCTGAAATTATTGTACCTTTAACAAATGATGAAATTTCCTTATGGAAGGATAATGAGTATTAGCAAATAGCTTGAAGTGACTTTTTGGGAACTATTAGTAATAACTATCCCAAAACAGAGAGAATCAAATTCATAAAGAAAACAATTTGGATTCTTCCCCGTATCGTGAGGCAAACACCTATTTCTGGAGTTCTTACCTTCTACACGGATGCAAAGTATTGATATCATAGGATAGTTTATACCTGTTAGTGTTGGTTTTCAATTATTTTAGAGTTGGGATTGGAAAGAGTTGTTCAGACTTGGGTGTTTCTTTCAGATAAGTTTAGGTTTAGATGGGATAGATGTTTGATACATTTTGATCATTGACACAAGTTAGTTGTTTTAAGTTTAAATATCCTTTTTAGACTAAAAGGGGAATTGTAGGAGGAAAACAATGTTGCCATTAACCATGTGACTTACTAGAGGTGCATACAGATGAGGTAATAAAAGAGCTGTTTACCACACCGCTAAACACACCCACTTTAGGCATGACTAAAGACGTATACGGATCTAGGCGGTGAACTACGTCACTAGCCAGGCCCACTTTTGGGCATGGCTAGGGGCATTACAGGGGAGTGGGGGAAGGTATAAAAGACTGAACAACGGAAGTCTTGGTCTCTTTTTCCGGCTTCCGGCTTCCAGTTCGGCAGCAGAAAACGACTCGGCTCATCTGGGTTACTTGTTTGGTCTCTTGTGAGTAATTTCTACAATAAATACTTAGTTTTACTTTCAGTAAGTGTGCTTCAAACTTGATGCTGCAACTTGATTCATTAGTAGCAAGTCAGGAGGTATAGGTGGGAAAGCCATAGACACAGAATTCTGGTACTGGGGGTGGAGTCAGAGGAGAGTCCTCAGCATTCAGTAGTAAGAGCAAGATCACAGTGAGATTGAGTAACTGGCCAGGCAATCAAAGGAATTTTAACCCTCTGAGTGATTATTTGAAATCTGCTGCAGGATAGGGCAGGTAGGAAAACCTTCTTCCTACAGTTACAAGCCTCCCCCTTTGGGTGTTGGGATCAGAATAAGGGGCATTCCCTCCAAGAATATGTGCAGAGCCACCTGCTAAGGCTGAAAGTACTCTTTATCCAATAAACTGTTTTTCACAGAGCAAAAACAACAACAAAAAAACCTATATAAATAAAACAAATAAATTATCCCAGGAACATGATGCATCAATATGGAAAATTTACAGCATGAATTGAATTCAATCAAAAGATAATTCCCATGACTTAACTATTTTTTTTTTGGTTTTTTCGAGACAGGTTTTCTCTGCATTGTTTTGGAGGCTGTCAGGCCAGCCCAGCCTCAAACTCAGGGATCCTCCTGCCTCTGCCTCCCAAGTGCTGGGATTAAAGGCGTGGCTACAACTGCCCGGCTCCCAATGATTTATAACAGAATATCTGACTGCAAAGCTATATGCAAAGTGAAAACACTCAGAATTTGTAAGAGGATTATGAAAATATATGACATGTTGTCACATTTTAACTTCTTTACTAAGGACAAAGTTATAACAATAAAAAATTTGTACAATATTTGTGAAAGAATGAAAGCAATTAGGAGAAAAAGCTAAAGACAAAAGCAGAAAAGTATTGTTAAACTTTAATTTAAAAACCAAAGAAAACTCAGCAAGGAAAACAGTGATCTTGCCCAATGTTATGAAGCAACCTATTATTCTTTGTTTAGAGAAATTAAACATACACAGACTTTGCAACTCCCCCAAATTAATGCAAAGTGAACCTTAGATTGTTATGTTTCTGATCCTACAGCTATTGACATTTGAAGGGATCCAATTCAAGAGCTCTCTGCAAATGGAGGGGATCTTGTGCTATAGCTCCACAAGTTCTCATAGCCCTTTATAATTTCAGTCCAACACTGCCCTACTAATGCCCAGTCATAAAACAGTGTAGAAGGAAAATTTTATCTCTATTTCCTTTCATATGGATTATGGTAGGTGACGAGGAGTCTTCCCTTTCTACCTGCTCAAACACCATGCACACCTGAAAAACCTCTGCATCTCAGAACATTTTTTCTCCCCTGGAATTGAATGAGCTTCCCTGAATCAAGCCATTATAGCTGCTGGTAGCAGAAACTTAAAAATTATTCTGATCATGTATTGCTGAAGGATGATCACTATCACCCCTTTCTAACAATTACTAAATTACCTGTAACATTTAAACATGAGTCTGAAAGTGGAATAGAACATTCATAATTCTACAAACTAGATTTTCATGTTTCCAATCTGTCTTCCCATTGTACACCAAAAGAGATGCCTCTTTGTGTACACTGGACAGTGATATTATATGCATCATAGACTCTGATAACCAGTGATATAGAACCTCCCACTCTGCAAGGAATCCACATGAATCAAAAACACTCACAGTCTGGTGGTTTATTCCAGTCCCATCAACTGTGACAGCTTATCAACAGCTCCTCCTACTCTGTGAGGGTGAAGACACTGAACACATACTCATCAAGACATGGTTTGTGGTTTCCCTCACGGCTTCCTGTAGGTGTATCACAGGAGATCCCGAAAAAGAATCTGCAAGTTACCTTCCATTGGTGCTCCTGATTGCTAAGCCTTCCCAGAGTAACATGGTAGATAGGGCCCAGCTGCCTGGGCCTCAGGGAATTAGCATCTCCCCTACTGAATGATCAGAGATCAAGGGACTCAGATAGCACAGCCTTACCAGCTCAGCCCTTCCAACCCAGCAGACAGACCCCTAGTGCAGGGCATGGTGTTTTACTAGAAATTCTTGTATCCCCACAGCACTTCCTGTTCCTCTTCCAAGGCACAGCATCCTTTGTGTGCACATTCCTTTACCTATTCAGGGTTCAGCATAGTCTACCCATTGTTCCAGAGCTGTGAAGTCTTAGAGATAAGCAGATGTTGCATTCCAACAACAACCGTGGTTATTGCTTAACTGTTGTTAAAATTAAAAGAGGCCATGAATGAGAACAACGGAAGAGTTGTGGTAGGACTTGGAGGCAGGAAAATGACTGTGTACATGATATAAATAAAATCTCCAAGAATTGTTTTCGTGAGTTAAAAGGCTTCACAGTCATGCACTCAAGAGAGTAGGGATTTATATGATAGCATACCAAAGATTACTCATACCATTTCTATCCACCAGAGCAACTTAAACAAGGAAAATAACAGTTTGTTAGAAAGTGCCATAACATTTTACCCAGACCTTCCTCTTTGGTTGGACTAGGGTAAATGCAATAATTTGTTTCCATCATAATGTCAGTTGTCTATCCAGAAGCTTGATTGCTTTGGTGTGTGGCCCCCAAGAAATGGTCAGAACATTTGTTGATGCTCTAAAATTTAGTACATAACTCCACACTGCTAATATTAATTATTGTCAAAGCAGAAAAGCTCTCACCTTGCTGGCTGCCTCTTCCTTTCTGTGCACCATCAGTACACCAGGTTCAAAGCTGTTCAATGAGTTAAGTACTTGCACACATCCCTTCATTTGTAATTTCCCAATACAAGTCAGAGAGATTAGAGAACACTCACCCACTCATCTCTTTTCCTTCTTACTGACCACTCAAGGCTCAGTAAGGATTCCCTTCCCAGCAATGGCCAGCAGAGGCAGGGTTAGGTGTTCAAAGCAATTCTCAATTACATAGTTGTGAAGTAAGCCTAAGATACAGGGAATATTGCTCAAACAGAATTAAAAACTAGCAGCAATCGAGAGAAAAGGAATCAAACTATGAATGATCTCTTATCTGACAGAGAGTCACAGGCAATGGTCTGTTTTTCAAATCTCTGAGTTGATTTAACTGTGTCAAGCAGGACTAAACATACATGCATAGGGGAGTTTGCTATGGGGATTCAATATCCAATGGCTCTAGCCAACCTTATCACACTGTATACCCACTAAGCTGTTTTGTCTTCATTTGCATGGCATGAATTCATACATGCTGTGAAATTACAAAATCACTTCTGCCTGCCAATCATGTCCCTTTTCACAATGGTGACTCTAGCAGGTGATTGCCTACCATGTTTCCCTCTGCAGTTTACACAATGAATTATTGTGCCTAGACTTGTCTGAAGGCAGAAATCATGGTCCACTTGCAATTCCTTTTCCTGAGACTACAATGGGTAGAGGAATACATGACTCAAATGGGTAATTTTAAAACTCTGAAGTAGCACAGTCATTTAAGAATTTTAAAGATGCAATATAGGACAGCAATGTCATTGACCAGGAGAGCCACAGAATGGGATTAAGGTCACCAAGGTGGACATAATAGAGCTTGTCTCAAAGCCATTTTTCTAAAAGGCTGGAGGTACACTAGTTTTAGAATTAATACACATTTCCAAGGAGAAATTACTCAAAAATTTAGGATATTAATGAAGAAAAATCTCTATACTGACAGCATGCATACTTCTCTTACTAATTCTCAAAGAGGAGAGAGCCTAGAAAAGATTTACACTGCACATATGCTGTCATCCTTAAGTCTCTTAGGTTAAGGCTTCAAGTAAAACCTTTAAATAGGGACAGGAGACTGCAAGTCTAGCCACTTACGTAGTTGGGATACTTAAATACCAAAGATACTCCAAGAATTATTCCTTAAGTACACCAGTGACCTGAGAGTGCGGGCCATTCTCCAGGGACACAGTCCTTAAGGGCAAGCACCAGGGGATGAGAGAGATGAAAAGTAGAAGGTAAAAACAAATAAAAGCTGGGTAGGGGAGGTCTCACACAAGCTTGTGTCATGCCAGGTAAGCTTCTTTAAAAGTTAGCATGTTGTACACTACTTCCAGAGGGGAAATGGGAACTTCTATGAGGTCAGCAGAAACTGACACGCAGTGGGACCAACTCAGCAGAAGGACAACCAATCAATGCTACACAAGGGAGCACAGGGCTTCCCAAGAATATTACTGACTTAGCCCCGTGGCTTTTGAACTGATAATCACATTTCCATGTGGTTGGAAGACTTGGGTTCTCAGGATGTGAATCAAGCCCACCACACAGGTCCTGACCCTAAACCATAACCAGCTCTTGCAAGAACAATCCTGGTGTTAGAAAAGGAGATCTATTTCATTTTCAGTGCATCAGGCTCTTACGAAAAGCTCCCAAGGCCTAAGACCCAGGCTGTTTCAGGCACTACTAATCCTGTTCCAGGGTTTGAGAAGGAGCTGTGTTTCTTCTCATTACAGGAGGGCCTCACAGATGACCTTGATTCCTCAGGTCAGCCCCAACACAACAGTGTGTTTCCTTTTCACATGGTTGTCACCTGGTATCTTTCCATATGAAAGAAATATGCTTTCTAAAGGAGAAAGCTAGCAGGACTTGATGACTTTGACTGCAAAAATATTTCTACACACAGCTCCCTGTGTATAGTGCAGCTTACAGAGTGAAGATATTCAGTGACAGCCACCTGCATCCAGGGAGTTCTAAGGACCACATGGGATTTCCCCGGACACCTAATCTAGCCATAGGTCCACATGCATTTCCAGGGAAGACTTCACACACCAGCTTTCAAGGCTCAACAATTTCTTCCTTTCTGAGTCCCACAGCCCATAGCTCACCTTGTCAGGTCTTCCCGACTCGGCCATGCTTCCTTCACAGCTCCCTGCAGCAGTGCTCACAGCTCACAAAACCACTGGTCGTGCTCCACTACAAATCCAAGAATTCAACATGGCACCCGGAAGAGCGGTGGATTCTCCTGACTGGCAGGTTTGTGTGGTGGTCCTGATTGGCTAGTGAAGCCTAAGTGACAGCAGCACCTCCCTTAAGGTAACAATGTGCTTACAGTGAGAAACCCAAAGAATTTTTCCAGATCTGCAGAGATTTGCATTCCAATAGTGCTTGCCTTAGGCTGCAATTGGTGACCTTGCTAACTTTACATTGTAAGTCAATATCATGCAGGGCTTTGGTGGCGCCTGCCTTTAATCCCAGCACTCGGGAGGCAGAGGAGGGTGGATCTGTGAGTTCGAGGCCACCCTGGTCTACAATGTGGGTTCCAGGACAGCCTCCAAAGCCACAGAGAAACCCTGTCTCGAAAAACAAACAAAAAAAAAGACAGTATCACGTGTATCAAATATAGGAACATACAGCTGAAAATAATTATGTTTTCATGTTTGAGATAGGATCACATTCGAAAACCCCAGCTTGCCTGGATCACACTCTGTTATGTTCAATGAGCAATATATATTGAGATTTTTTTTTTGGTTTTTGTTTTTTTGTTTTTATGAAACAGGGTTTCTCTGTATTGTTTTGGAGGCTGTTGGTCCAGCCCAGCCTCGAACTCACAGAGATCGCCTGCCTCTGCCTCCTGAGTGCTGGGATTAAAGGAGTGTGCCACCACCACCTGGCTATATTGAGTTTTTTAAAACAATCCCAGTATATATTTCATTCTAAAACATTTGGCTCAACAGGGCGGTGTCAGGGCAGGCCTTTAGTCCCAGCACTTGGGAGGCAGAGGCAGGAGAATCTCTGTGAATTTGAGACCTGCCTGGTCTAGTTCTAGGACAGCTTCTAAAGTTACAGAGACACCCTGTCTTGAAAAAAAACAAAAATGAACAAACAAACTAACAAAAAAGGAAACAACAACAAAGAACAACACATTTGGCTCATTATTCAATGCACCACATTTTTCTATACAAGCAGGAGCACCCAAGCAATTTTCTTTATATTTACTTATTTTGGAAGAGAGATGGAAGTGGGAGAAATTTTACAGAGGTTACACTCCAGGTGTTTTCCCTCATCCCATTTATCTACACAATATTAAGTTTTTCTTGAACAATTCATTCTTTAACTTTTTCATCGGTTTGTCTGTAAATCAACCTGTTTGCACATTTTCTTTTAAATTAAGACCCCAAGTGTAGAAGCCAAATCAATACGTTCTAAGGTAAACATTCTAGCTTTCAGCAACCCAATGCATTTTTAAGAATGTTTTTCTAAAATTGCTATAATTTTTTTCTTTTTCTCTTTTAGACAGGGTTTCTCTGTGGCTTTAGAGGCTGTCCTGGAACTAGCTTTTATAGACCAGGTTGTCTTTGAACTCAAAAAGATCCACCTGCATCTGTCTCCTGAATGCTGGGATTAAAGGTATGTACCACCTACCCCCGGCTGTTATAATTGCCTTTTTTGAAGACGGTAATTTTTCTAATTTTGCACTATTATAGTATGTTTGCTGTACTATCAAACATTGAGTTAAATAGCCTTTATTGTATGTTACATACAATAAGGACTGACAATACTGGAGTCCTAGGTGCTGTGGGAAGATGTTCTTGTATACTGTAAAGATTTGTCACTCGTGCCGGGCGTTGGTGGCACACGCCTTTAATCCCAGCACTCGGGAGGCAGAGGCAGGCTGATCTCTGTGAGTTCGAGGCCAGCCTGGTCTACAGAGTGAGTTCCAGGACAGCTTCCAAAGCCACAGAGAAACCCTGTCTCGAAAAACCAAAAAAAAAAAAAAAAAAAAAAAAAAAGATTTGTCACTAGTATTGGTTTAATAATAATGCTGATTGGCCAGTAGCCAGGCAGGGAATATAGGTGGGACAAACAGACTAGGAGAATTCTGGGAAGAGGAAAGACAGAGATGCAGGGGTCAGCCAAACACAGAGGAAACAAGATGAGAATGCCTTACTGAGAAAAGGTAACAAGCCATGTGGCTAAACATGATAGGAATTGTGGGTTAATTTAAGTTGTAAGAGCTAGTTAGTAATAAGACTAAGAAATAGCGGCCAGGCGGTGGTGGCGCACGCCTTTATTCCCACCACTCGGCATATGCACACTCTGATACCAGCACATACAAAATACTTTTTAGACACAAATAAATGCCATTGAGGTCACTAACAGCCAGATGAATTTGTGGGTTTCATCTCTAGAACTCACATAGGAGAAGTGGACAATAGCCCCCTGTCATCTCGCTGCCACACTGGCACAGGTATATATACATGCAAGCATAGTTAAAACATTTTTAAATGGATGAAGTTAACAAAGCAAAGAAAATAGGCCAATTATTGAGAACAGATGAGATGATTTGTCAATTTAAATTATTATTATAAAATTTCAAGAACTATTAATGCTCATCAAAATATTAATGGTTCCTTTTTAAATCTTATTTTATCATTTAATTCTCTGATTCTGTTGTGCCCAAATTCTGAACACCAAAATCACCAAGAGGCCCATTTCGATGCAAAAGCAAAGAGTCACTTATTGTACTTGTTTAATGAGCTAACCCCATTAGTTTGGGCCTTTCATCCTTTCACTGAAGCAAATGGCTAGAGAAAGATCCAGAGAAAACACAAGGCTGGGATACTAAGGGACAGTGTAAGGGGAGTGTCTAAGGGTATGCAACAATCTCAGGATTGGTGCTCTTCCAGGTTTGGACGACCTGCCCTGTGTTGATTGGTCAACTGGTTGTTATGGCCCATAGGCCCACCCATAGCAGTTGCTATGCTCTGTGTATCACTGTTGTGCACTTATCCATAAAGCACACTCAGAGCCATAAAGCACAGCCTCTTCTGATTGGTTCCTTACCACGAGTAGGGTTTCTGACCTCCTAGTGGCCAGGACAGGAGGGGCAAGGTCATGCAAGCACATGTTAGCCTGTCATGGCTGATAAACTAGGGGAGGGGGGTGCTGGCCACTTCAATTCAAAGATAAGTCATTTTAAAAACATTTCTCAGTTGAGCTTAGAGGTGTATGTGTATAATCCCAACTCTTGAGAGACAGCGGAATGTCAATCTCTCTAAGTCTGAGATCAGCCTGATTCACATAGTGGGTTCCAGGAAAGCCATGGCTATGTAGAGATATCCTGTCTCAAAAAAAAAAAAATCCAAAAAGAAAGCAAATTTCAAATGATGAAACATTTTCTAATATGATGTGACTGATTTAACAAAAGCTTTTGTTATCTTTAGTCACATTATGAAAACTTTGTTTACAATGAAACTATGAAGCAATGTGGCAAGTCCATTCACAGAGGAATAGAAAGCCTGAGTCCTTTGACAACGTTCTCACAGGGCCTTTCACTTTTAAGTGACAGGAGTCAGAAGGAGCAATTAGGCATCTTCATCTTCTGCATTATAATGACGTGTTGGGAGCTGGAGGGCTTGCTTGTTCAATAGTACTGCTCCTCTTGGGTACCCAAGTTTGGTTCCTGTCACCCACATCAGTTAGCTCAGAGCTACTTGTATTTCCAGGTCCAGGAGATATGATGCATTTCTCGGGCCTCCTAGGGCCCCATATGTGCAGATGGTGAAAATTCAGATATAAATGTGATTCTGTATTAAAAAAATCTTTTCTTTGTGTACATGTTATTTTCAAAAAGAGTGATATTTAATTTAGGTATATAAGTTTTTCCAGCGCATGTAAGGTACCCATGGTAGTCACAAAAGAGTATCTGATTCCTTGTGTGTGTAGTTACACATAGTTGTGAGCTGTCTTGTGGGTGTGGGAGTCAAAGTCAGGCCCTGTGGAGGAGCAGCCAGTGCTCTTAGGTGTTGAGTATCTGTTCAGCCACATGAACATGCCAGTCATTAGAGCAGTAAGGTGTGAATGGGTGAGCCTGAGTTCAACATTACCTCAGCTCTGATGACCCAGAAGAAATACAAGATTCATGCCATCGGAAACCCATTTAGCCATGGTGCTTTAAGAAGTTTCTGAGCCCAAATCTCCACAAAATGAGGGAATAGTGTGAAAAATGATCAGGAATGAAACTTGCAATACAAGTCTTTAGAAAGTGGCTGCCTGCTTGACCAAAGCCACAAGGCTGATTACCTCAGTGTGGTAAATAGGCAGCAATGGGAGCCAACAAGTTCACCTGTCATTGTAGTCCTCCTGGAGTCCATGCCTCCTGTGAGCACAGAAAAAGGAACTTGCAAACATGAAGACTGACTTGTCTGAGCAGAGTCACAGTCTGCTTCCCTGATTCTGCCAAGCCTTCAGTTAGGAACCCTGAAAGCTGCTGACTCCTGGAGACACCTGGTTGTCAGAAGATCCTGAGACTTAAAAGGAAGTCACCCTAAGTCTGGGACAGGTAGGCATTTAAAAAGACGGGTGGGGTTTGGAGGAGTTATTAGAGAGGGAGCTCTGGTCTGAATGCCAAAGGTTTAAATGGGCAGAGAGCAGGCCTTGGGGTTTACCTGAGGACAAGCTGGCTCCCACCGTGCTCTCTGTAGGAACTCACTGCACCTGTGGCAGGACAGCTCCCTCCAGGTCTCCTTCCTGATTTTTTTTTTTTTTGGCAAGTACACATACGTGTCAGTGCCAACACCCTCCAGGCTCCCACTCTGCAGTCCACTAGCATCTGAAAGCTCCTCTGTCCATACCTGACATCCCTGTAACCAGCTTGTCAGGTAGGAATGCGGATATGTTAAAGTAACATTGGTATCTGTTACTTTGGCTAAAACTATCGAAGTAGTGGACCCCATGAAATTCTCATTTTCCCTGGAATCTCATTGTGTGAAGAGACTGAGTCCTCCAATGAGAACGTCTCTACTGAAGAAACATCTGCTCCTCGTCTGACAGCCTTGCAGCAGAGACAGGAGCTAAGAAAGGGCATGGAGATTAGAAATGGGAAAATTCATTATATGGCTTCATTAGATTATTTAGTTTTGCATATATTTTGCCTTCTATCCAAACCTGTTAGGACTCTAAGGGTGAAATGGTTACCTAACATTTGCATCATTTTTCCAAATTAGTAAAACTGAATAAATATCATGTTTCAGTAATAATTTCCTCCTTCATTCTTTCTTTTTTCCCTTTCTTTCTTTCTTTCTTTCTTTCTTTCTTTCGTTCCCTCATTTTCTCTTCCTTTCTTTTAAAGAATTTGATTACTGGAACTCATTCTGTGGACTAGGCTGTCCTTCGACATCAGAGAGACCTGCCCATATTGCCTATAGGTGGACATGCCACAACTTGATAAGTTAGGTGTTTTAGTTGGCCTACTAAGGATGACTGGCTGAGCCTGGCTGGTTATGGTAGCCAGGACACCGGCTGTGGTGCTAACTCGAGTAACAGAACAAATGTAGCCCTCCTGATTTAAAATCCACTGTCTTCCAATTACGAGCAGTATTGTTTTCTTTGTCACTGAGTCTGTTAGAACTCATCAAAGGACTTATCAGAGTTCTATCCTTATTCTACAGATGGTGAAACCCAGGCTCACGGAGACAAGCAGTTTACAATATAGTTAAATAGAACTGCTCATTTTACTCATTCTGTCATTCTAAAGTGTCACTAAATGAAGTTGAAGCCACCCAAGCCAGGGATGGTGGCACAGCCCTGTAATCAGGAAACCTAGGAAGTGGAGGCAGGAATTTCAGAATTTTGAGGTCATCCAAGGTGAAAACCGTCAATGGGGTATGGCATGAGGCCCACGGAACCGAGGATGGCTGTGATTGGCTCAGACCAGTGTTCCAAGTCTTCCCTGCAGCTCCTTCAGGGCTGTGACACCAGCAAGTGTTAACTGAGGCGTTCACACCCCAGATTTTCTGTTCTTGATAACGTTTCCTAACCAAGGCAGCCTGGGTCACTTCAAGGTCAGACTCCTGTTACTCATTAAACGGGGAAATTCTCCTGCAGGTGGGAGAATTAGCTTCAGGCAGGGATGAGATCCATAACTGTTTATCCAGTTCAGTGTGTTCAGTCCTGAAACCACATACACACTCAGCCAACAGAAATGGACTCAGCAGGTTTTATTCATGTATCTGTGCATTCGTATTCACACACACCAAATAAGGAAGAAATTGGGAAAGGACAGGAAAGAGAACAAGGAAGGGGGGGGAATGTTGTAATATATTTTAATTAAAGTGTATGAAAATACATTTTAAATTAAAAACCAGTAAGAGAGACACCTTAGCAGTTACCATCACTGGATATTGTTACAGAGGACAATCATCTGCCAACACAAGGCCAAAGGATTCTGTTGCACTCTTCTGGCCTCTGCGAGTACCGCAAGACTCTAGAAGGCAAACACCCATATAAAAAAACAAAATTCATAGCTTAAAAAATGGAATTCTCCACGGGCAGTGGTGGAAAATGCCTTTAATCTCAGCACACGGAAGGCAGAGGCAGGTGGATCTCTGTGAGTTCAAGGCCAGCCTGGTCTATAAGAACTAGTTCCAGGACAGGCTCCAAAGCTACAAAGAGAAACCCTGTCTCCAAAAGCCCAAGAGTGATGTCACAGCTCTGAGATACACAGTAGGCGGGGCTAGTTGAAATGAACTCATTCTGGCGATGTATCCATCCTCTGAGCCAGCATGCTCACAGGCAAAAGCAGCTTTATGCCAAGGTTAGAATCGCTCAGCAGGACTCTTCACCTAAGAGCAGCATCCACAGTGCTGATAGGGGACTTTTTCCTCGACGTTTTCTGTGTTTGTGTTCTCTGCCCTTTGTAGGTGTGAGAATTGTGACAATGGCACACATTTTTAAATCTATTGATACATCTTTTAACTGTAGAACATAATGTATGATCTGAAAGATAGATTTCATCTGCCTGAGTGGCTAGACTTGCAGTCTCCTGTCCCCATTTAAATTGTTCAGTGTACATCCTGGGGCCTAGAAGAGACTTAACGATGACAGCATTTGTGGAATGCAAAACCCATTGTTGGATGGTTCCTCCTTCAGCATTGACCACAGCTGGGTACATGCTGTTATTAAAGACATACTTCTTTATTAAATTTTAAGTATTTAAAGTGAATTCTCCCTGAGAAAACATAATCATTTGAGAACAGCCTTTCAGAAAAATGTTTCTGAGACAAGCTCTCCTATGTGACCAATAACAACATGCATATAAGAAAAATTAAATAAACATTTACATCCCAGCATCCTAATCCCTAACAGGCCTGCCTGGTTCACATGCTACTTATCTCTGGGGTATTTTAGAGGCAGCTCTCTCCCTTAGATTAATTCTCCCTTGTGTGACTCTTCCAAGCATTGGTTGTAGTGACCAGCCCCCCATTTTAGCAGCCATGACGTGTGCTTTCATGACCTTGCTGCTCTTGTCCTGGTCACTAAGGTGACATGCTCTCCTCATGGCAAGGAACCAATCAGAAGTTAGCTGGCAAGGCTGTGCTTTACGGCTCTGGGTGTGCTTTACAGACAGTGTACAATGGGCCTCTTGATGACTTTGGGGTTCAGAATTTGGGCACAACGTGGTAAATCCTTTATATCCCAAATTCCATTGTTCTGCATCACAGTTTAGTATAGAGTGCTATCCAGTACATGAGATGCCATTTACAACCTCCACAAAATTAACTCTAAATGGAACTTGCACCCAAATGTGAAAG
This sequence comes from Mesocricetus auratus, assembly GCF_017639785.1. Classification (NCBI taxonomy): domain Eukaryota; kingdom Metazoa; phylum Chordata; class Mammalia; order Rodentia; family Cricetidae; genus Mesocricetus; species Mesocricetus auratus. The sequence continues at coordinate 4,793,856 of NW_024429185.1, forward strand.
GAGAGTCTTGAGAAACTAGGCCTCACTGAGTTTGGCAACCTGCCCAGGCCTTGGGAGGTTTCTCAATGGCACTGAGGTAAAGAACAAAACCAGATCTCCTCTAAATCTGGGAATACTGGGAGAGTTGGTGAAGGGGAGGCGTTGTTTCATTTCATATCCCGAGAACCCAGCTCTTTCTACGCGTGCTGCTGTGAACTTTGTTTATAATGTTCCTGACGTACCCTGCATTCCTCTTGTGCAACATCTGGTTAGTCTCTTCCTGGGTTTGTATACTTCCTTTTAAAACTGACCCATTGATCTACACTAGCCAGAGACCTATTAAATCTAGTGCAAGCCTCCAGTCCATCTGGGATAGGTCTGTGCTTAGCCAGGAAGGCAGGACTGAGACCCACTGCGCTGTGTTCCTGAGGCTCACCGGTTCCCCACGGGGAATTATTCCTGTCACTCAGGCCTCACCAGCCAATCAGGATCTCCACAAGACCCGTCAGTCAGATGGGAGGGTTCTTCCGTTCGCCGGACTTCTGGCTCAGCCCCTCCCACTGCGGAAGTCGGAAGCTACTCGGTTGCGCTGTGCCGTGGGCTTTGCTGTGGAGAGAGCGTGTGAGCTTGACCGCCTGGCCATCATGAGCGAGGGGCTGCTGCCCACAGATGCGGAGGAGGAGTGGCCGGCCATGGTGAGCAAAGGGCTGTTGTCCCCAGACGGGAGCGCGGTGTGGCGAGTCCTTCCCGGGCCGGGTGGGAGCCCGACGCAGAGTTCACTGTGGTCCTGCCCGTCCCGTGCGGTCCTGCGTGGTCCTTTACGTGCGTGGGCCCGGCGGGCCGCAGCCTCTGAATACTTCGTTACGCGGGCTGCGTCTGAGCAGGACACTGGGAGCCGGACTGCGCTTAGAGATAGCCTTGCTGGGGTCACGTTGAAATGCTGTGCCTGTAGTGCCTACTGTCACTGTGGAAGGCAGATTTGCCAAACTCGGAGAGCCCCGGTCTCCTAGTGTTTTCCAGAAGTTCTGCACGTTTAACACTAACATTTCGGTGTAGGATCATTCTGGAGTTAATGCTGTGGAGCTTGTAAACGGTGTCTCCTGGGCAGGGTTTGGGGGTGGGGAGGGGGATGCTACCATGGAGCTATCCTCTGAGAATTTTTTTTTATAAAGAACCCACTCTGTTTCATTGATTCTTTATAGTGTTCTGATTTTGTTTTATTTATTTTAGCCCTCACTTGGATTGTTTTTGATGTCTACTCCTTTCTGGTATGCTTACTTTGTAGTAGAAAATTTATTAGAGCTATTATACCTGATGTAAACTCCGGAGTGATTGCTCACCTAGTCTTTGTAGTAATCTTTTTAAAATAATCAGTGATGTACGATTATTTCCTTTATTTTCATATGTGGAGTTAATCTTGATTTGTAACTTTTCCTTCTAGCACTTCCTGTATTGCTGCATTTGTAGATAGATATTTAAATTCGACTCTATCATGAAATATCTTATTTTCTCTATTTTTATTAATGTAAATTTTCAGGGTATTCTAATTTGGACTGGGACCTGTGACTTCTTAGAGTCTGCAGCACATGTGTCCAAAGCCCTTCTGACTCCATTGAGAAGTCAGGCATAATTCTCATAGGTACGCCTTTGTATGTTTCCTTTGCAGCTTTAATATTCTTTCTTTGTTTTGTGTTTGGTGTTTTCATTATTGTATGGCAAGGGGACTTTCTTTTCTGTTCCAATCTATTTGGTGTTTTATATGCTTCTTGTACCTTGAAAGGTGCCTCCTTTAAGTTGGGAAATTTTCCTCTATGATTTTTGTGACAATATTTTCTGGATCTTTGAGCTGGGATCCTTCTCCTGGCTTGATCTTGTCATAGTTTCCCAGATGTCCCAGATATTTTGTGTCAGGAATTTTTTAGGTTTGACATTTTCTCTGACTGAGGTCATTGCCTGAGACTTTCTCTTCATCTCTGTACTCACTTGCTAATGCTTTGCCTCTGCAGTTCTTTTTTTCTTAAATTTTCATTCCCAGTGTTCCCTCACTTTGTGTTTTCTTAATTGCTCCTATGTCCATTTGCAGGGCTTTTGTTTGTTTCCTTCAATTGTGTGTTTTTTCTTGGCTTTAATTGAGGTATTTATTGGTTTCCTCTCATTCTTTTGAGTTTTCCTGGATTTTTTGGAGGGATTTGTTGATTTCTTCCAATTATTGTTTGCCTTGATTTCTTTAAGGTTATTTATTATTTCTTTTTTAAGGACTCTATTATCTTCATAGTATTGGTTTTAAGGTCTTTCTCTTCCAGATATGTTGGACTATGAGGACCTTATGTGGTAGGCTAGCTGGGCTCTGGTGAGGATGCATTACCTTGTGGTTTTTATTTTCATAAGCTGGCATCTAGGCATCTCAATTTGAGGTGATTATAGGGTTAGGTGCTGATTTCTGGGTTTGTCCCTGTTTGGTGGCAGTTTTGTTCTGGGTTTTTGTTGTCTCTGGATTTTCAGAGAGAGTGTTGGCTGAGCCTTGCCTTCTGTATAGGCTTGCTTGGCTGGCGTGTTCATGGGGGAAGCTTTGCTGCTGTTGGAGGCTGCAGGAAAGGGAGGCCAGGGGAAGAGGATCTTAGGGATTCACAGGAGGAGTGGAGAGGGGGTAGGGGAAGCTGTCTCTAGGATTCTATTCTGGTTCTAGGGGCAACTATGAATATTAGATCTGTGGTAACAGACAGTCTGATAAATCTGCAGACAGCCTACCTGGCCTACATGTGGGTCATCAAGGGTTGTTTGTGTGAGTTTGGCACTGGAACACAGAGACGAAGCTAGTGGGAATGTTGTCGGGATACATGGGACATGTGGGTGAGGGGAGATAAAGTTGCCCCTGGTATTCTGTTCCAGTGTGAGAACTGGGTCTGTGGTGATAGATAGTGGGGTAGGGCTTTGGGCAGCCTACCTAGTCTTCCGGCAGGCATGACCTGTGGTTGAGCTGGGGGTGTCTGCCGAAGTTCAGGGCTGGGACGCAAATATGGGGTGAGAGGAAAGGCATGGTAAGGATGCTCTGTGATCTATAGGTGTGGATGGGGGAGGGGAAGCTGCAACTTGTGTATACAGCACTAGGGGCAACTCTTGAGTATTGTGTCTCTGGTAACAGAGTGGCAAATGTCCATGAGCAGCAGCCTGTCTGGTCCTATATCCAGTATCTCAATACTGGGCTTCAGGTTCACGGGGATCATTTATATGGTTCTTTCTTTATTTAGGTTTTGTTGTTTTTAGTCTATGAAAGACTTCGAGTTAATTGGATAAGAAGTACTATGTGGGCTCAGCAGGTCACTCATCAACTATCCTTGGGATTGACCTGAGTTGGGAGACAAACACCAAAGTCAGGAGGCTTATAACCACCTGCTACTCTAGATCCAGAGGATCTGAATCCTCTTCTCTGGTGTCACCTGTATACACATGGAAGGCATTCTTTCTTACACACATAAACATACACATAAAGATGAGCAGAGATTGGTTTTCAAATGTGCTCATGACTTTTATAAAGCAATTAGAACAAAACAAGTTGCTTTAGGTATATGATACAAATCACCCATGGAGGGCCTTACCCTCTCTGGGAAATGGAGTGGGGATTGGGTGGGGGGCTGGGAGGCCTAGTGGGGGAGAGTGGGCATGGAGAGGAAGGAGAGGGAGTAGAGACTGACATGGGAAGCAAGCGTGTTTCTAACTTAAATATATAATAAAAAAGTGTACAAAAAAAGAAAGAACTTGGAAGGGAAGTATATGGGAAGGAATGGAGAGGTGCAAAAAGTGGGGAAAGTAATGTAATATCTTTTAATTATAAATATATACAAGTAAATTTTAAATAAAAAAGACTAGAGAGATGGCACGTCAGTTAAAACCAATGGCTGTTGTCACAGAGGATGACTATAACTACAGTCCCCAGCATCTCTTGGCTTTATCTGGGTTCTGTAGGTACTGTACATGGACACGTGCAGGCAAAATACTATATAAGTAAAATAAAATTCAAGGATAAAAAAAGGCAAGAACAAAATTATCTACAGTGATGTCAGGCCTGAGACAAATTGCAGCAAGGGCTAGTTAAAATGAACTTCCGGTCTTGTGTGGGGGCAGCTTGGCCTCTCAAGGGCAAACAACCGTTGTTCAGCGTCGATCGCCTTCCAAATATGATTAGTGATGTCAGTGCTGCTAGGTGACTTTTCCTTGATGTTTTCCGAATTTGTGCTTTCTGTCCTTTGTACTTGTGAGAATTGTGGCATTCATACATCTATCTTTTAGATCATGCTTAGTGATTGACAGGTAGCATTATCTCCAAAGCAATCTACTGGATTTTCAGCTAAGACCTTGTGGTGCAAGGTGAATATTCCCCAGGCATTTCTTCATATCACTTTTAGAACTTATGTATTTTTCCTGCATGCCTGTGAGGTAAGGAATTCCCTATATGTCTCTGCCTTTATCCCCAGTCTGCTGCGCAGCCTGTGTCCGAGAATGTGCGGAGGGTGTCGGGGATTGACAACACAGAGACTCATTCAACGGTGTAAAGAAAAGTTTAGGCAGGCCCCAAAAAGGCTCAAGAAATCTTCCCAAGAAAGGCTCCCTCCAGGAAAGCTTCTTTTCCGGCAAGAAAGCACAAGCATGCCCTCGACCCCAAATTAGGGTATTCTCCACTGTCTAGTGCATGGATGTCTCCATTTGACCTCAGCAATAGTTGCTCAAGTTCCATCATGCCAGAATCTGTCTGAAGCAGATTGCTCACTGGCATTCACATTTTAAAATTTTTAAATGAGGAGTGTATTATTTGATGAGTCATGTGGGGACTGGGGACATTATTACCCCTTTTTTATTTTTAAAAAAATTTTTTTTGAACTGTTGAAGCTGGACCATAACAGTAGAAGGATTTGTCTACCCTTCTTGGTTAACTATCTAGGTGAATTGGGATCACTACCTAGATTATTTGTAGATGCCCTTTAAAAAGGACATATCCATTAAGTATTTACCAAAAACTTCTGAAAATCACTCAAAGATTGTAAACTATACTGTGTCCCAAATAACTTTTGAAAATTATTTGAAGTCTGTGAGCAGTCATTCCCAATCTAACCTGTAGAACTCTCACAAGCTGACAAGGCCTCATTTGCATCTTAACTTTTCTGTTAAAACATTAACAGACTGGCTGTATGTTCCTTTTGGCTATATCTAAAGCAATTTAGGAGCTTTTTAAACTATTTTTGAAGGGATTTAAGTATCCTTTTAATCATATAAGCAGTTCACACTCATGCATTCACAATCACATTTCATATATACTGGTGTGGCCACACCGTACATTCAGAACATACATGCATCTTTCGGTCATCCTTTTTCCCTAGGTCATGATTAGTCTGTTGAAATGAAACTTCCTTGATTGGAATCTATGTAAAAGAACAACTCCAGCCAGTCCTTGAACTAAAAAGGTTAAAAAGTCCTGTATGCCCTTCATTATTCCTCCATTTGAGCTACAGTCATGGGGTACAGCTGTGTCTACTCCTTGTAACTCTGTAGATGTAAGGTGGAGAGGCCAGGCTTTTGGCCAAAAGAGATGACTCACAAAATAGAACTAAATGCAAACAAAATTTTCCATTTTATATACCTTTGTCTTTTCTTTTTCTCTACTTAATACCAGTACCTCTTTACTGTTACCAATTTTTTTTTGATTCACCCATTTTTTTTTTTCGAGACAGGGTTTCTCTGTATTATTTAAGGCTGTCCTGGAACTCACTCTGTAGACCAGGCTGGCCTTGAACTCACAGAGATCCACCTGCCTGTGTCTCCTGAGTACTGGGATTAAAGGCGTGTGCCGCCCACACCCGGCTATTCGCCCATTTTCAATCCATCCTTCAACCCAGGATGTTCCCTCATAAATGCGTGCTTGGTTCACAGGGCAAACCTCTCCCTGTTCTAGTTTACCTAGTCCCCTCCTCGGACTCCAGCCCATCCCTTGCATCATCTGGGGGCCCCTGCTTTTGTATGTGGGTGCCTGGGTGGTGAGGACCACTCCCATTTCTTGCATGAGTTCCCATCCCCAGAGGTTAATAGGGAGGCCATATGGCTGAAAAAGCCCTTTGTGGCCCTCAGAGTCTTGCCACTTTAGGATTCTGAGGCTTTTTTGGGGCACAGCCTGCCCTATTCCCTGGAGGGTCACTGTCCCTCTTTCGGAAAGGAGGGGCGGGGGCGGGGGGATTTATCTGAGAGGACAGAAATGTCCGCCTCAGAATCTAGGACGCCCTTGAAGGACTTGCCTTCTATCCTTAATGTAAGCTGGGGGCGGTTCTCCATAGTGACTACCCAAAATGCTGCTGGGCCGGTACTTCCAAAACCTTGGTTGCCCCTTTTCTCTTTAATTTTTCGAGCCTCAGAAGGAGCTGTAGGGAGGAGGAGTAACGGAGCAACCCCACTGCCCACTGATGTCATTATTTTAATTTCTCCCTCACTATCCTGGTCTATAACACCGGGGTGTACCTGGATCACTCGAAGAATAGTACTGGACCGTCCCAAGAGTAGTCCGACGGTGCCTGGGGGCAATGGCCCATGCACCCCAGTAGGGAGGGCCTGGATCCCCAGTTCCGGTGTTAGGATTGCCCGGTCAGAGGGACCGAGTTCCAATCCTACACTCCCTGAGGTGGCTCTAAGGAGGGCTGACATATGAAGGGGTTGCTCTGGGGGAGAAAATGAATCCTGCCACTGCTCGGAGCAGGGGTCATTGCCCCGTACACATTGGTTTTGGGACCCTGGGGTGGGGCCCTCTTCCAGTTTCCCTGATTATTATTAGCAGGAAGGAAATTTCCCTCCTGGTCAGTTTTAGAGTAGCAGTCATTGGCCCAATGATATCCCCTTCAGCAATGGGGATATAAATCAGGTCTCTTGAGACCCGTAGTACTCTTTTGAGGGCACTTGCTACGGAAGTCTCCCTCCCTCCCGCAGCTGAAACATGTTTTTCTCCCTCCCAGAGTAGGTCTTTCTTTCCCCACTTGGGGCTGAATAGCAGCAGCTAACACTTGGCCCTGGATGAAGTTCCCATCAATGTCCGTACAGATCCGGATATAGTCATTTAGACTTTTATTGTGATAGGGGCGAAGGGCTTCCTTACAGTACTTATTCTCATTTTCGAAAGCCATCTGCTTGATGACTGGCATCGCAGGCCCAATGCCCCCAAATATTCTTTCTGCTACCTGACTGAGATGGTCTACAAAGTGTTCAAAAGGTTCAGAGGGTCCTTGAAGGACTTTGGACAGGTGATCCCCTCCTTCCTTGGAAGGCAATGCTTTCCAAGCCCCTTGGGCCACTGCTGCCACTTGGGCATAGACTGCGATGTCATATTGCATTTGTTGTTGAATGGTGGCATATTGACCACTCCCAGTAAGCATCTCCACATTTCTCTGGGGTTGTCCAGCCCATGCATTTCTTTGGGCTGTCTGTCTGCACACCCAAATCCTCTTTCTTGGGAAGTTTTCTTGAGCCTTTCTGGGGCCTGCCTAAACTTTTCTTTACACGGTTGAACGAGTGTCTGTGGTGTCAATCCCAGACACCCTCCGCACATTTTCGGACACAGGCTAGATAGGACCTCCAGACAGAAACTTAACAAAGAAAGAAAAGAACTATAGAAGTTATGACCCAACTGGGTTTAACAGACATCTATAGAACATTCCACCCAAACACCAAGGGATATACCTTCTTCTCGGCACCACATGGAACCTTCTCTAAAATTGACCACATAATAGGAAACATTGCTAATCTCCACAGATACAAAACAATTGGAATAACCCCCTGTATCTTATCAGACCACCATGCATTAAAATTAGAATTCAACAATAACACAAATCACAGAAAACCTACAAACTCATGGAAATTGAACAATGCATAATTGCACCATCCCTGGGTAAAGGAAGAAATAAAAAAAAGAAATTAAAGACTTCCTGGAATTCAATGAGAATGAAGACACAACATACCCAAACTTATGGGACACTCTGAAAGCAGTGCTAAGAGGAAAGTTCATAGCACTAAGTGCCCACATGAAGAAACTGGGGAACAGTCACACTAGAGAATTAATAGTATAGCTGAATGTTCTAGAAAAAAAAAAAGAAGCAAACTCACCCAGGAGGATCAGACGCCAGGAAATAATCAAATTGAGGGCTGAAATCAATCAAGTAGAAACCAGGAAAACATTGAGAAGAATCAATGAAACAAAGAGTTGGTTCTTTGAGAAAATCAACAAAATAGTCAAACCTCTGTCCAAACTAACCAAAAGACAGAGAGAGAGCATGCTAATTAACAAAATCTGGGAGACTATTTTGAGGAATCTTCTTTTGGACATCTTCATACAGACCTGTTTCATTGATGCTCAAATAAGAGTTTGTGAAATATTATATCAGTAAAATATTACTTTCTTTTCATATTGTGAAAATATTGTCATCTAAGGATAAAGGTAAATAGGAGAAATTAAGTAATAAATCATATTTGTTGATGAAAATTATATACTGTTATCTTTTTGGTCATGTTGGTTTTTTCTGAGGACTAACCACTTGTTCACAGCCCTTTCTCAGAACCACAAATGAACACCAGATAATGTCTCAGTATGTAAAATTGCTGGCTGGTAATAATCCTCATGATTTGTGTTCGATCTCTGGAAGACCCATATTACTCCTACAAATATTCCTATTATTTCTATGCTTGGCCTGATGCATATGCACACTCAAACATCAGCACATACATGAAGAATTTTTAAACCCAAAAATGTGCCAATGAGGTCACATACAAACAACTCCCTGGGTTTCATCTCTAGTACTTACATGGGAGAAGTAGAAATAGACAACCCTAATGTGTTCTCAATTCCACACACCATGATACAGGTGTATATGTACACACAAACTCATCCAAACATTTTATAATAGAAGTTACCAAAACTAAGAAAATAACTCAATTATTGAGAACGTATGAATTGACTTGTAAATTTAAACAATCATAATTTCTAGAAGTATTACTGTTCATCAAAACAATGATGGTTCCTTTTAAATCTCTTATTTCATCCTTTCATTCTCTGATTTATATATAGGTCATTAAAAAAACATCTTTCCTGGCTATTGTGCATTCCTGTAATCCCAGCACTTGGTAGACATTAGGATCCAAGATCTTGAGTTTGAGGCCAGCTTAGTTTTCATAGTGAGTTATACAACAGCCAAGGCTATGTAGGGTTATCCTGTCTTCTGGTAAATCAAAAAAGAAAAACCATATCTCCAATTATAAATTTTCCTACTATAATCTGACTGGAGTCTGATTGATTTCAACACAAACTTACACTTGTTGCTTAAAGAAGTTTTGAGCCCAAATCTCCAGAAAATGTGGGAAGAGTGCTGGACATCTATCTCCAGACAGATTCAGTAATCTGGGGCAGATGTCATGTAATAAAGAAACAGTGATCACTTCTTTCAAAAAAATGGACCCAGGTAACCTGGGCTACTTCATACAGTTTCAAAGGTTTGCATGAACAGCTTTACAGTCAGTTTTTACTTCCTAAGTTTCTAAAAATGATTACAATCATCCTTTGCTCTATATCTAATATCCATACATGAGTGAGTACATACCATGTTTGCCCTTTTGTGACTGGGTTACTTCACTTAGGATCATGTCTTCTAGTTCATTCGTTGGCTCCCGAATTTTAAGACTCCATTGTTTTTTGTTTGGTTGTTTGTTTTTTGTTGTTGTTTGTTTGTTTTTTTGCATTGAGTAGTACTCCTTTGTATAAATGTGCCACATTTTCTTTATCCATTCTTTGGGTGAGGGGCACCTAGGTTGCTTCCAGGTTCTGGCTATTACAAATAATGCTGCTGGCAGGGTGGTGATGGCGACCACCTTTAATCACTGCACTCGGAGGCAGAGGCAGGGGGATCTCTGTGGCTTTAGAGGCTGTCCTGGAACTAGCTCTTGTAGACCATGCTGGTCTCGAACTCACAGCGATCCACCTGCCTCTGCCTCCCGAGTGTTGGGATTAAAGACATGTGCCACTACTGCCTGAATTTCTTTACTTTCTTTAAGAGAATTTTTTTAATTTCTTGCTTTTTTTTTTTTTTGGTTTGTCTTTTCCTAGATTTCCATTTTTTGTTTGTCTTTTCTTCATTTTTTTTTTGGTTCCTCTATACATTTGGAGGCTGTCCTGTGCGACCCCCGGAGGGGATCCCCGACCCGCGGGGATGAGGTGATGAGGGTCGCTACTAATTTGGTGGGTCTTCACGAGCAGATCCAATCTTAAAAAGCAAACTTCAAGAGGTTAAAGGAAACCGGCTCAAGACAACTTTTGCTGATCAAGAGCGTTTATTTTTGGGGTGAGATGGTACTTATAGAAAAAGAATCTCAGGGGGCGGTACAAGCATGCCAATCAAGTCTCAACTCAAATATACACCAAATAAGGTAGAGACGAAGCTGTAATTTTCCATCAGTCGCATTCCACAAATGATTGTCAGCATAAGTCAGGTACAGGAATTAGGGAGGGGTAGGAAGTATTCAAAGGAACACTTTAACCTTTTGTTAACAAAGACAATTGCTCTATAAGGGTTACTTCCCCCTGGCTAGGTGGGTGGGCTGCCCTGTGTAAATTTAACTTTTATGGTTAACCTTTTCCTTTGTCTCAAGGACATGTGTGCTCGAAGTCACGTAGGCAGAAGGCCAAGAAATGGCTGACAGACTCCATTTTGTTCAAGGTTCTAGCAGTCCCCAATATCCTGGAACTCTCTCAGTAGATCAGACTGGTCTCCAACTCATAGAGATCCACCTGCCTCTGCCTCCTTAGTGCTAGAATTAAAGGCCTGTGCCATCACGGCCAGGCTTTTTCCACTTACTTAAGGAAGTTTCTCATCTCCTCTTTAAGAGCCTCTATCGTCTTAAGTTTTTTTAAGGTTATTTTCTTCTGCCTCATTTGCAGAAGAATGGTCAGGTCTTGGTGTGTGGAACCCCTGGACTCTTGTGTTGTCACATTACTCTTCCTGTTGTTCAAGGTGTTCTTATAAGTCGTATTCCTATCTCCTTCCAGGGGGTGCAGCTGGGGCCTTTCCCAGTGGGTGCAGGTCCAAGGGTCCAATGTCCAATGGCAGCAGATGCCACATGGTTTGTGTTGCCTCTAGGTCTCTGGGAATTCAGTGGGTGGGAATGGTCTATCTGCCATGGTCTAGGACCTCCAATGATGGAGAAGGCAGAAGAAGGCACAGCCCTCACCTCTCCCAGTGGGTGTGAGGCCAAGGCTCCTTTGTTGGCAGATGTTGGGAGGTTTTGGCTGCCCCCAGGTCTCTGGGAATTTGGTGTGCAGTATGAGCTTATGTGCCCCAGGAAAGGGACTCCAAGGAGGGTGGTAGAGGAGCAGAGAAAGCCCAACACTCACCTCTCTTGGAGGGGGGAGGGCAAGACTCCAATGGTGGCAAATGCTCACTTTGAGTTAATTTTGAGGGAATTGTTTAGTTTGTGTTTATTTCCTATCTATGCACACAGCAGTTTCTGGTTAACATTGACCAAGATCAAACTTCCTGGTCTTTTTCTTTGGTCTTCTGATTAAAATTTGGCAATATTTTTGTGCTTTTTTTTTCTTGGATATTTCTGTCCATCACCTCTTGCTTTCACAAATGTTACTAGATAATCTATTATTGTAGCATTTGTGATAAGTATAGGATTCACATTGTGTCAATTATGCAGTTTTTTCACAATTCAATTGAACCTTCTGAGTGTTTCCACTTTGCATGTAACTTTGGAACCTACTTTCTTGTAATAATTTCTTGGGAATTTTCTATGAAATGTATTCAGTTCATGCTGCAAATTGACCATACACAGCATCTTCAAAGTGATGCATCCTTTTCCTAAGGGTCATTTAATTACTTGAATTATTTTGGCTTTGTTGTTGTTAATGTATGGAAGACTTTGTTTATTGGATAACTAGTATTATGGGGGTTGGTAGGTCACTCATCATGTATTCTTTTTGGGAACAACCTTAGTTCAGATTCCAGCACTGAGTTTGGGAGGCTCATATCCACCTATTACTCCAAGTGCAGTGGATCTGTTACTCTCTTTTTTTGTTGTGTCGCCTATAGAAACATAGAAGACATTCTCTCTAGAACACAAACATACACCAAAATGGGATAAATTGTTATAAATATTCATGTGACTTACAAAGCAACTAGAACAATCATGTTGCCTTAAGAGTACAAATAATATTCTATTTCTTAAAATATTCTGTTATCTTGCATTTGGTTTGAAAAAGTTTTTATTTCCTCATTCTGATGCAGATATATAAGTAAACATCAATCATAGGAAACAAAAAGTTTTCTAAGTAAACCTAACGGACCTCCTTTTTTTCTGAGAGAATTAGCTCTTTTTAGTAATCAAAAGTATTTTCTACAAAGTTAAACATTAGAACTATTCAAGAAAATGTCTCCAATTTTGGTGGAACAGCCTTCCCCCATACAACCCATTTCTATTATAGGCAAAGGAGAGACCCACACTGCACAGGATGAGTGCTAACCAGTGATATATTGGAATTTAATTTTGATTACAATCTTGTAGTTCAGCTAGGCATTGATGGTGCATGCCTTTAATCCTAGCAGTTGGGAGGCAAAGGCAGGTGGAGTTCGAGGCGAGCCTCGTCTAGAGAGCGAGTTCCAGGACAACCTCCAAAACAATACAGAGAAACCCTGTCTCGGAAAAAAAAAAAAAAAAGAATCTTGTAGTTCTTATATTTTTTAAAGATTTATTTATTTATTATGCATACAGTGTTCAGGCATGCATGCCAGAAGAGGGCACCAGATCTCATTATAGATGGTTGTGAGTCACCATGTGGTTGCTGAGGAAGTGTTGTGGGATTTCAGTTCATTTAGCCAATGACTTTTGGTGCTCCAAGCCCTAGGGAGAGGTCTTGTCTGTGTAAGTGACTGCTTAATGGAGAGGTCACACATTCACTCTCTCTTGGCTGCTTGGTGCCAGAGCAAGGAGAGGTAGATCCCCATCTCCTCACACAGAATGACACGACACAGCAGCTGGGTCATGATGGCATCTAAGGTGTTCAGTACCAGTGAGTGTTTACCCCTATTTTATATCTAAATACATTCTTGAGAACCTCTAACAGACTCTTGTGGTTTCACATGACTGTTTTCCATACAGCAACCAAAGTGGTCTAGATAAAGTATTGTTCAGCTCATGACACTCTGAGGTTTAAGAGATTTTCAGGGACTTTAAATCCTTAGGCTTACTCTTACTATCCTGAATGGAATTATTTTGTTGTTCTGTGATCTGACTCAGTACCAATTCATGGCTGTTTTCCTCCCAGCTTTTGTGTGTAGGGTTCCATGTCATGTACTCCTGAATTGCTAAAATTTAACATCACATGCAAAGAGTTGGGGTTACTGATGATTTTAGAGTTAGAGAAGGAAGTGGTTCTGCCAGTGAGAGGTATAAAACAGAGGCTGCAGATACAACAAGCATTTGTTCACAGTCACTGTGTGTTTTACACATTGTGGGATAGATATGGGTGATTTAAAAACAAAAGCTCAGCAAGTGTGGAATAATGAAAACCCAATATGGATGTTTGACAAGATTGCAAGAAGAACTTACTACAGTTTACTTGGCAGCATCTGAGTTATTCTGAATCATAGCAGCTATGAGACAGATCCAAGAAAATGGAATTTTATATAAATCTGGTTTGATGTATATATTTGTAATTTGAAGCTCTAGAGAGTTTCACAGGAGAAACGCTCAACTTGGCACCATGTGAAATTCTCACAATAGAGGGATTATTTGCTAAAACATGTATTCTGCATTTTTTAAAGTTTAAGGGCTTTACTTCCACCTGCCTATAAAAATGGGTGCTATTATTATAATTTCTTTGCATCTTAAATTATCAAGTTTGTTGTGGGGCAAAAACATTCCTCATGTCTAGCACCACAGAAGTTTTATACTGGTGTTAGGAACTACGTAGAACTGTGAGTAGAACAAATGTGGGTAGTTGAAGCCATTGTTGCTTTAGATAAAATTATTTTAACCACTAAAATCTTCTCATTCATAAAGTTAATCTAAGGTTATTCAGTAGTAAATTTGAGATAGTTCTTGAGTTTTGAAGAGCAAACACACAAGACAGTATATTTATCCTCATTTTGGGTAGTAGCAATTATTTTTACAGGTTTTTTTTTTTTGCATGTGATTGTGAGATATTGAAATGACTCATTTGGTCAAAGCACATTGCTGTACTAGTGCAATAAGCTTAAACCTGGGACACATGGTAGATAGAACCATATCCTGAAACTTGTCCACTGACCAGTAGACTTGAGGTATAGCAGGTACCTGCAATTACACACCAAACAGACACACACACATCACATATACCTCTCTCTATCTCACACACAAATGCACATACATCACACACCACACACATAAACAGATATAAACACAAATACCCAAACACAATTACATACATACACGTGCAAACTTAAAGTTATACACAAACACAAACAGACAAGTATCACAAATGACAAATACATTGCACACATCCAAACACATACCACACAGAGAAATACACACACAAATATGAGCACATCACACAAATACAAACATACACACACACACACACAATGAAACTATCAAAACAGTATTAGTATTTAAATCAACCTTAGGATTTGTGTGATGAATAAATCTACATGGGACTGGATTTTTTTGTTCACTTTTTTATTCTTAATTTGTATGGCATTACATCCTGTTCTGAAAAGTCCTGACCTCATAGAAAATTTAAAAAGTATTATACTTTGAACACTTTGGCTACTATGAGGAGAGGATGCATAAAATAGTTTTGATTTAATATTAGTGACTTAGTAGGATGTTTTTGACTAAGCTATTTTTACATATATAAAAGGGAGTCTTTTTTTGTTATAGTATGCTCATTACAATAAAGCCGTTCATCCACACATATGTTTGGCCATGAATAACAAATTATGTACCAAGATGCCTTTAAATTAATAATGGTGTGGCTTTTCATTGTGCATTAGAAAAAAGTAGGAAATATAAAAGTTTACCCTTTATAGGTTATTGGAAGCAAAACATGCTTCACACAACTCATAACTGCTATTAAGTAAGTGCCTCTCTCGCTTTCCTGTCTAATTGGAGGACAAGAAGCAACCTTATCATTCCCATGTTGAGTTAAATGTAAGCTAAATTCTTCTTGGATGCTATCCTAGGGCCTTGGGTGGGCCCAACAAAAGTTTCAGTGTATAATAAATTATGGTTTGCAAACAGACATACGTTTAGCCTTTCTGAATACTATGGTTTCACTGTTTCCTTACCTAGCTTACAATACAGTTGAATATATCATACTTTGTTGTCAACATTAGTACTTAGTATCTGATTCATTACTAACCAAAGAGGAAATATTATGAGAAACCCTGTTAATTTTACTTTTAATACAATAAACAATGAAAACTCTTATGCATAGGCATGGGCAGTTGGTCCTTATGTGTTGTTAATAGAAAACGTAGGTGCTGATGAAAATTTCTGTTGGGCCTAGTTCAGTAGCTATTCAGTCTCAAATAAACACACAGAGGATTATATTAATTCTAAAACATTTGCCCTATTGCTTATTACTAACTGGCTCTTCCAACTTAAATTAACCCATAATTCTTTTCTATGTTTAGCCACATGGCTTGGTACCTTTTCTCAGTAAGATATTTTCATCTTATTTCCTCTGTGTTTAGCTCACAACTGCGTCTCTGTCTTTGCTCTTCCCAGAATTCTCCTAGTCTGGTTTTCCCACCTATACTCCGTGCCTGGCTACTGGACAATCAACATTATTATTAAAACAGTATGGCTGACAAATGTTTACAGTGTACAACAGCATTATCCAGCCAGGCATTGATAGCGCACACCTTTAATCCCAGCACTTGGGAGGCACAGGCAGGCTGAACTCTCTGAGTTCGAAGCCAGCCTGGTCTACAAGAGCTAGTTGCAGGTCACCCTCCAAATCAAAACAGAGAATTCCTGTCTTGAAACACAAACAAAAACATAACAACAGCATTATCGGACATCACCTATAAATCCGGTATAGTCAGTCTTTGTTTTAGGTAGCATACAATAATGGCTATTTAACTCAATGTTTTGATAGCACAAAAAAAAAATACTGCATTTGTGCATAGTTAGAAAAATTGTGGCCGGGCGTTGGTGGCGCACGCCTTTAATCCCAGTACTCGGGAGGCAGAGGCAGGCGGATCTCTGTGAGTTTGAGGCCAGCCTGGTCTACAAAGCTAGTTCCAGGACAGCCTCCAAAACAATATAGAGAAACCCTGTCTCGAAAAACAAAAAAAAAAAAAACAAAAAAAAAATTGTGGTCTTCAAAAAAATGCAATTCTGAGAAAATTTCTAACAATTTTATAAAAAACATTCTTTAAAAGTCGTTGGGTTACTGGAAGCTAGAGTATTTACTCTGGACAGTATTGATTTAGGTTTTACACTTGGACTCTTAATATTAGAAGAAAATGTGCAAAGAGCTTAATTTACAGATAAACTAGTTAAAATATTAAACTAGAAAGAGTTTGAGGAAAGCTTGATATTAATTTTGTAGAATAGTCAGATGAAGAAAAACAACAGGGAGTGCAAGCACTGTAAAATTTCTCCCGATCCATATCTCTTCCAATATAAGTAAGTACAAAGAAAATTGCTCTCATGCTTGATCTTGTATAGAAAAATGGCATGCATTGAATAATGAGCCAAATGATACAGAATGAAATATATAGTGGAATTGTTGAAGTACATTACAGAGAGAGATCCAGGCAACGTGGGGTTTTCTAATGTGATCATATCTCAAACAAGAAAACAATATCATATTCAATTGTATGAGCCTATAATTGAGATATGTCTTACTAGCATACTCACAATACAGACCAAGCTGGTTCCAATTTGTGGAGATCAGCTTGGCTCTGTTACCAATGAAAATAATTGGTACACAGGTATTTCATGCCAAAATATGACTTTGAGAAATGCTCCTAATTGTACCCAAGTGTCAACCAATCAGAAACCAACCTGTACCTACTGATGTAATCCTGTAACTTTTGTCCTTAAAACCTAGCAGTGGGCTGGAGAGATGGCTCAGCGGTTAAGAGCACTGACTGTTCTTCCAGAGGTCCTGAGTTCAATTCCCAGCAACCACATGGTGGCTCACAACCACCTTGAATGAGATCTGGTGCCCTCTGCTGGCATGCAGGCAGAAGACTGTATACACAATAAATAAAATATAAAAAAATAAAAATAATAATAAAACCTAGCAGGAGTCAGGGAACTTCACTCCCTCTAAGGGATGCTAGCCAGACGGGGTCCCTGTTGTGTTTGGATGAATAATCATTAAACCTTGCTTTTGCAGTTTCATGGGTCTTCCTGGTGATCTCTGGGGAGTTTGCAACTTGGGCACAACAATGGTAAAATAGTTTTTTATCATGTACAAGGAATAACCAGACTTTCTTCCTTAATTATTCAAACATTTGGTAACTACACCATAGACTCCGTTATTCATTATCTGGCCTCGAAGACCAAGAGTAACCTAACCTTAGTCTGATGTTACTTAGATAAAACATCTATGACCAAGAACAAACAAAGGTCTACCCATGCCTTAGACCTTTAGGTCTTAGGACTTGAACCTTGAAGAGAACCTTGAAGAATAAGGACAGTATTGAACTCTCTGAAGCAGAGCCAGCTCTTTGGGCCCCGACATGAACTCAGAGAGCTCTGCCTTCCTTTGCCTCCTAAATGATGGGATTAAAGGTGCACCACCAATGCCAGGATTTCTGGCATTCTTTTATGTGTACCAGGTTTTGTTCTTCTATATGCACGTATTTCTATCTCATCTGGTCCAGCCTAGCTTTTGAAAGACGCTGGCCCAGTCTAATAGGCAGCTGAGGCTTATGGAAAATTCCACTCCTCCACAGCCGCATAGTCATTGCCTATCAGAAGGAAGTTCAGCCCAAGGACACAGGCTGCCTGGTGGCAAACACAGAGATATCTGTGGGCGGCCAGATGGCCAGCTCAGCAAGGTTGAGCAAACACAGAGATATCTGTGGGCGACCAGATGGCCAGCTCAGCAAAGTTGAGCAAACACAGAAACCGATTATTCCTCAGACAGGGCCAAGACTAGAGTTCCAAGAAAAACCTCAATTGCCCGCGCTCTGACATTTGAATTGTCCAATCAGGGTCCTGTTACTAAGCTTCTCGCTTCTGTCCCGCGCTTTTTGCTATAAAAGAACCCCTGAGTCCCCAGCTCGGCGCGCTCAGTTCCCCGAGACTGAGACGCCCGGGTACCCTCTTGCTGTTGCATCCAAGTTCGTGGTCTCGCTGTTCCTTGAGTACGGGTCTCCCTTCCGTGAAAGCATCTCTTCGGGGGTCTTTCACTTTGGGTCCAAGTCCTGAGATGGGAAAGGGGCATCAGTATGAAGAAATGAATTGTCTGGCCACTTGGTGAATTTCACACAGGTGGGCAGCCCAGAATAGCTCCATTTAACTTTATATATACATCAAAATGGGAGTATTTTTTCATTCTAACAAGTCATTTCCCATCATCAAAGATTAACCTCCCACAAAAAGCAATATGTCAACAATTATGTCAAATATGACTCTCCCAGCTTTTTTTTTTTTTTTTTGAGACAGGGATTCTCTGTAGTTTTGGAGGCTGTCCTGGAACTCACTCTGTAGATCAGGCTAGCCTCAAACTCACAGAGATCTACCTGCCTCTGCCTCCCGCGTGCTGGGATTAAAGGCATACACCACCAATGCCTGGCTTTTATTGTTTTGTTTTGTTTTTTTTCTTTCAAGACAGGGTTGCCCTGTGTAGCTTTGAAGTCTGTCCTGGAACTAGCCCTTTTTTTGTTTTGTTTTGTTTTGTTTTTTTGAGACGGGGTTTCTCAGTGGCTTTCAAGGGTATCCTGGAACGAATTCTTGTAGACCAGGCTGGTTTCGAACTCACCGAGATCCTCCTGCCTCTGCCTCCCAAGTCCTGGGATTGAAGGTGTGTTCTACCACCACCCAGTGGAATAATGATTACTCTCGACTTCTAAAGTAATTTTGAATTTAAGTTTTCTGTTCTTGATTATCTTCCCTGTCCAAGGAAGCCTAGTCGGCGTCAGACACCTGAGACTCATTAAAAAGTGGAAATCTCCTCTCCTTCAGGTGAGAAAAATTAGTCTCACATAGAAATGAGCTCCCTCACTTTTTATCCAACACAATATTCCAGCCCTTAAACCACACGCATAAAATAAACACAGTGGACTCAGAACATTGTATTCATGTTTTTCTATATTCCTACTAATACATTGTTAACAAGAAAGAACTCAGGAGGCAAGAATATACCAAAGATTGCAGAGAGAGCAAAAAGTGAGGGAGGTAATAGAAAGCCTTTTAATCACAAACATAGAGAAGTAAATTTTAAATAAAAGAAGGGCTGAGAGATGGCTGAACAGTTAAGAGGCATGGCTGTTGTTGCAGAGGATCAGGTTCCATTCCCAGAAACCACATTGTAGCTAACCATTTGCTGTAAAGCCACTCCCCAGCCTCTCTTGGTTTCCTGTGGATTCTGTAGTTGCTGGGCATGGACACATGCAGGCAAAATACAATATAACTAAAATCAAAATGCAGGTTACAAAGGGCAACAATGAAATTCTTTCTAGTGATGTCAAAGACATGAGACAAATTGCAACCAGGGCTACTTAAAAACAACTCCTTCAGGTCTTGTTTGGAAGCAGTTCTGGCCTCTCAGATTTAACAGGACCTTTGTTCTTGCTGGGCGGTGGAGGCTCACTCCTTGACTTTTCCTTGATGTTTTCTGAATTTATGTTTTCTGTCCTTTGTACTTGTGAGAATTGTGGCATTGATACATCTGTCTTTTAGATCATATGTAATGACTGACAGAGATCATAGGATCCAAAGCAATCTGCTTTCACAATGTCATTGACTGGACTTTCAGCAAGGACACTGTGGTGTAAGATGAACATGCCATGGGCACTTGTTCATATAATTTTAAGAACTTATGTATTTTTCCTGCATGCCTGTGAGGTAAGGAATTCCCTATATATCTCTGTCTTTACGTTGTGACCATAATCAGAACTGCATTTGTTAACTGAGCATGTTTTGGCAAAACTTTATATGAACTTGTCTAGACTCACTGAGCAAAATCCCTATGCTTACATGCTTAAGAACTTTGGAAATGCCAGGCATTGGTGGCACACACCTTTAATCCCAGCACTCGGAAGGCAGAGGCAGGCAGATCCCTGTGAGTTCCTGACCAGCCTGGTCTACAGAGCAAGTTCCAGGACAGCCTCCAAAACAATACAGAGAAACCCTGTCTCTGAAAACCAAATAAATAAATAAATAAATAAATAAATAAATAAATAGAAAATGAAAATAACTTTGGAAACGAATACCCATCTCTCAAGGCCTCCTGCTGATAAATCTTTCTCAAGTCTTCTGTCTTGGTTGTTCTGATGGCTGTTCTTGGTAGTCAAACTGACCACCTCTCGAATTTACTGAATGCCAAAGAATTGTGTACATCTGTGATGATTTTTCTTAATGACAGGTTTAGAATGTGAAGACTCTTCATTAATTTGGATCTTTTGAGGTAACAAGATCCTGCATTAATGTTGGCCGGACCTTCTGGTGGCAGATCACACGTATAAAGGATATTGAGGATGGAAGCTCTTTCTCTTTGCTTGATGGCCCAGGCTGTGACTGTGAATCTCAGTACTTTACTCTCTTTAAAGTCTACTTCTTAGGATTGCTGATATATATTGCAGACCAGCTGAGCCATCCAACCTTATGGTTGAACAACTACTGAAGTCTTCAACTTTCTATTGGTAGAAAGCCATTGGTGGGCTAGCTGGACACAGCTTGTGAGACATTTTAATCCAATTTCTGCCTTCCTTGTGATTTATTCTATCAGTTCCGTTCCAGTAGAGAACCTTGAATAATACTGCTGTGGTTTTTTTATCTTGTTTGTTTTTGGATTTTTCACCTGTCCACTGAGGAAAACGTGATGGATCACAGTGCATTGTTCCTTGTTCCGTTTCTCTGGGATTATTTATCTCACCTTGAAGACTAATTATTTTGTTATTATTCATTTGTCAAGATTCACCTGAATGTCAGGAATAAGTCTTCTAAACCAATGGAGCCACCGGAACCATCTTTCCAGTTGGAGAAAGATATTATCTTGTTTTTGATCTGGTTCCTGCTCTTTCCTCAAGATTGTCTGCCCTCAGTGTGAAGTAACATAACATGCATCTCCTTTTGTGTCCCAAACTCTCTTCTTTTTTTTTTTTTTTTTTTTTTTTTTTTTTTTTTTTTTGTTTTACGGTTTTACGAGACAGGCTTACTCTGTATTGTTTTGGAGGCTGTGGGACCAGCCTCGAACTTACAGAGATCTGCCTGGCTCTGCCTCTGCTGGCATTAAAGGCGAGCGCCACCACCACCTGGCCCCAAACTCTCTCCTTAACTGGTAATATTCTAGACACCCTTCCACCTTTGAGGCAGTGGAATAATTGCACTCCACAGTGTGTAATGGACTATGCACACTAGCCACTTTGTGTCCTGAGGAAGAATCGCTAGTGCCTTTGTTATGCAAGGTGGCTAGGCCAGAAATTGCAGCTGGGGCAAGCACTGTTCAAATGCAAATCTCTGCAGACCAGGGTTTCTCACTGTGCTGTGCATTTGAACACATTGTGACCTTAGGGGAGGTGCTGCTGTCCCTCAGGCTTCACTAGCCAATCATGAACCCTAGACCAACCTGCCAGTCAGGAGAGTCCATGCCTCTTCCGGGAACCATGTTGAATACCTGGTTTTGTAGCAGAGCAGGACCAGAGGTTTTGTGAGCTGTGAGCCCTGCCACAGGGAGCTGTGAAGGAAGCATGGCCGAGGTGGGAAGACCTGACAAGGTGAGTCATGGGCTGTGGGACCCAGAAGGGAAGAAGTTGCTGAGCCTTGAAAGCTGGTGTGTGAAGTCCTCCCAGGGCTGGGTGCAAAACTGTGGCCACATTAGTTGTTCTGTGATGTCCCACGTGGCCCTTACAAATTGTGTGAGACCTCCCCTATGCAGCTTTCATTTGTTTTTACCTTCTACTTTTCCTCTCTCTCATCCCCTGGCCCTTGTGCTTCAGCACTGTGTCTCCGAAGAATGGCCTGCTCGCTCAGGTCACTGGTGTACTAATTCTTGGAATATCTTTGGTATATGTCTCCCATCAGCTTAAGTAGCTACAATTGCAGTCTCCTGTCCCTATTTAAATTGTTCAAGGTTTTACTTGAAGCCTTAACCTAGGAGAGAATTAAGGATGACAGCATGTGTGGAGTACAAACTCTTTTCTAGACTCTCTCCTCTTTGAGCATTAGTGAGAAATTAATGCTTGCTATCAGTGTAGAGGGTTTTGCTCATTTATCTCTTAAATATTTTGAGTGATTTCCCCCTGGGAAAGCATGTTAATTCTAGAACTGCTGCACTTCTCTTATGTTGACCTTGGTGGACATAATCACACTCTGTTGCTCTCCTGGTGGTCAATGACCTTTTTACATTTTATTTTTGGTTTTTCGAGACAGGGTTTCTCTGTGGCTTTGGAGGCTGTCCTGGAACTTGCTCTGTAGACCAGGCTGACCTCGAACTCACAGAGATGCATCTGCCCGTTCCAGGACAGGCTCCAAAACAATACAGAGAAACACTGTCTCAAAAAACCAAAAACCAAATAAATAAGTATATAAGTGAATGAAATTTTTGTTGTTTTTCGAGACAGGGTTTCTTGGGAGCTTTGGAAGCTGTCTGGAACTAACTCTTGTAGACCAGGTTGTCGTTGAACACAGACATTTACAGTTAAGGAACTCTACTATGCATATATGTTCAGTCCTGCTTGACACAGTTAAGTCAAGTGAGAGGTTTGAGAAACAGGCCATTGCACATAACTGTGTCAGGTAACAGATCTCAGCATCCGCCATTCATAGTTTGATTCCTTTCTCTCAATTGTTGTTGGGTTTTATTTCTATTTATTGCAATGTTTCATGTGTTTTCGGCTTACTTCACACTGTGTAATAGAGAATTGCTTTGAACCCGTAATCCTGACTCTGCTGCCCATGGCTGGGGAGATGGTCCTGCTACTTCTTCCAGGGCTGAGCTTGAGTGGTTAGTAAGAGGAAAAGAGACCAGTGAATAAGTGTTCTCTAGGTTCTCTGGCTTTTGTTAGGAACATACCAATGAAGAGGGATGTGTGCAGGTACTGAGCTCACTGCCCAACCTTGAACCTAGTGTAGGGACAGTGCAGAAAGGGAAGGGCAGCCAGCAAGATGAGGGCTGTTTTTGCTTTGATGATGATATTAGCAGTGTGAATTTTGTAATACATTTTAGATGATCAATAAATGAATATTCTGACTGACCATTTCTTGGGGTCCACACCAAAAAATCAAGATTCTCAAACCAAATTCCTGCAGTTCAACCAAAAGAGGAGGGTAAAATGTGTGACTGTGTCTAACAAACTGTTATTTTCCTGGCTTAAGATATTCTGGCAGATAGAAATGGTATGATAATCCTCGCTATGATCTCATACAAACCCCTAGTCTCTGTAGTCCATTACCATGAAGCCTGTTTTAACTTCTGGAAACAATTCTTGGAGATTCTAACTAAATCATGTACACAGTCTCTATCCTGCCTCCAACCCCTACCATGACTTGTCATTGTGTTCCCTCTCCTGCCCCACTCCTTTAACATCATTTGAACGATGACCACAGTTGCTGTTGGAATGCAACATCTGTCTGCAAGACTTCACAGCTCTGGAACAATGGGTTGACAATGCTGGACCCTGAGTGTGTAAAGAAATGTGTCCACAAAGGACCCTGTGCCTTGGAAGAGGAGCAGGAAGTGCTGTGGGGATTACAAGAATTTCTAGTAAAATACTATGCCCCAGACTAGGGCTCTGTCTGCTGGGTTGGATGGCATTTACTGGGAAGACCTAGGCTCTAGTCACTTGATATCTGATCATTCAGTAGGGCAGATGCTGATGTCCTGAGACCCAGATGGCTTTGCCCTGTTTGCTGTGGCACTCAGGGAAGGCTTAGCAATCAGGAGCACCAATGGAAGGTAACATGCACATTCTTTTTAGGGATCTCCTCTGATGCACCTGCAGGAAGCTGTGAGGGAGACCACAGTCAATGTCTTGGTGAGTGTGTGTTCAGTGTCTTTACCTTCACAGAGCAGGAGGAGCTCTCTTGATGAGCGACCACAGTTGCTGAGACTGATAAATTACAAGGCAGACTGTGCTTCTTTTTGGTCCACGAGAATTCCCTGCAGAGGAGAAACATAAATATACATATACTCTCGTCCTTTTTATACTGATTTTTTTTAGTTAATCTTGTATCCTGCCACTTTGCTGAAGATGTTTATCGGTTGTAGGAGTTCCCTGGTAGAGTTTTTTTGGGTCACTTATATAAACAATCATATCATCAGCAAATAGTAAAAATTTGACTTCTTCCTTTCCAAATTGCATCCCCTTGAACTCCTTCTGTTGTCTTACTGGTCTGTCTAGAACTTCGAGTACAATGTTTAAGAGATATGGAGCACCGTGGACAGCCTTGTCTTATTCCTGATTTTAGAGGAATTGCATTGAGTTTCTCTCCATTTAGTTTGATGTTGGATGTTGGTTTACAGTATATTGCTTTTAATATGTTTAGGTATGTTCCTGTTATTCCTGATTTCTCCAAAACCTTTATTATGTAGGGATATTGGATTTTGTCAATGACTTTTTCAACATCTAGTGAGATGATCATGTGATATTTTTCTTATGCAGTTTGTTTATATGGTTGATTATATTGATTGATTTTAATATGTTTTGAACCAGGGATGATGCATACTTGATTGATCATGGTGGATGATTTTTCTGATGTGTTCTTGAATTTGATTGCCAGTATCTTATTCAGTATTTTTCCATCAATGTTCATGAGGGATATTGGTGTGTGGTTCTCTTTCTTAGTTGTGTCTTTGTGTAGTTTCAGTGCCAAGGTAATTGTAGCCTCATGAAAAGAATTTGACAATGAACCTTCTGCTTCTATAGTGTGGAGCAATTTGAGGAGTATTGGTATTAGCTCTTTGAATTTCTGGTAGAATTCTGCACTGAAACCATCTGGCCCTAGACTTTTTTGGTTTGGGGACTTTTGATGACTGCTTCTGTTTCATAAGGGATAACAGGTCTGTTTAAGTTGCTTATGTGTTCTTTTTTTAATTTTGATAAGTTATATCTATTCAGAAAATAGTCCATCCTTTAAATTTTCAAATTTTGTGCAGTACAGGTTTTCAAATTATGACCTGAAGATTCTCTGGATTTTGTCATTGTCCATTCTTATGTCCCCCTTTTCATTTCTGATTTTGTTAATTTTTCTGTTCTCTGCCTTTTGGTTAGTTTGGATAAAGTTTTGTCTATTTTGTTGATTTTTCTGGAAGAACTAACTCTTTGTTACATCAATTCTTTGTATTGTTTTGTTTGTTTCTACTACATTTATTTCAGCTCTCCAATTGATTATTTCCTGGGGTCTACTCCTCCTGGGTAAGTTTGCTTCTTTTTGTTCTAGAGCTTTCCAGTGTGCTGTTAATGCTCTAGTGTGACTGTGCTCCTGTTCTTTGATGTGGACAGTTATGAACTTTCCTTTTAGGACTGTTTTCAAAGTGTCCCATGAGTTTGGGTATGTTGTTTCTACATTCTCACTTAATTCTAGGAAGTCTTTCATTTCTTTCTTTATTTCTTCCTTGACCCAGGAGTGGTGCAATTGAGCATTATTCAATTTCCGTGAATTTGTAGGGTTTCTGCAATCTGTGTTGTTGAATTCAAATTTTAACACATGGTGGTCTCATAAGATGCATGGAGTTATTCCAATTTTTGTTTTTGTACCTGTTAAGGGTTGATATTATTCCAAGTATATGGTCAGTTTTTGGGAAGGTTCCATGTGGCGCTGAGAAGAAGGTATATTCTTTTATGTTTGGGTGGAATGTTCTATAGATGTTTGTCAAACCCAATTGGGTCATAACTTCTGTTAGTTCCTTTGTTTTTTTGTTGAGTTTCTGTCTAGTGGTTTAGTGGTGAGAGTGGGGTGTTGAGTCTCCCACTATAACTGTGAGGTCTTTTGTGTGATTTTAGTAGTATTTCTTTTATGAAAGTGGGTTTCTTTTATTTTGGGCACAGATGTTTGGAATTGTGACTTCATCCTGATGGATTTTTCCTCTGAATATGAAATGACCTTCTTCATCTCTTTTGATTTTTAGTGTGAAGTCTAATGTGTTAGATAGTAGGATAGCTGCACCAGCTTGTTTCTTGGGTCCGTTTGATTGTAAAATCTTTTCCCAACCCTTTACTTTTTGAGCTATCATCTCTCTTTCAAGTTGAGGTATGTTTCTTGAATGCAGGAAAAGGATGACTTCTGCTTTATCGATACTCTTAGCCTGTGTTTTTTTATTGGTGAGTTCAGACCATTAATATTGAGGGACCACTGATTGTTATTTCTTGTTTGTTTTGGATTTGGTGGTGGTGGTATTGTGTGTGGATTTACCCTGTTTTTTCTTTTGATTTTTTTCTTTTTCAATTCAAATTGGAAACAAGGATGCTTCACATGTCAATCCCAGGTCCCTCACCCTTTCCCTCCCCTCCTCCCATGCACTTCCACCAACTCCCACCCTCTCCCCCAATCCTCACTGCTTTCCCCAGGGAGGGTGAGGCCCTGCATGAGGGGTGTCCATAGTCTGTCATTTCATCTGGGGCAGGGCCTAGACCCTTTCCCGAGAGTCCAGGGTGAGAGTGCATCTCTCATTGTAGGATGGGCACCCAAAGTCCATTTTATGCCAGGGTTAAGTACTGATCTACTACCCAAGGCCCCATAGATTGCCTAGGCCTCCTCACTGACACGCACATTCAGGGGGTTTTGAATAGTCCCATGCTGGATTACCAGCCATCATTCTAGAGTTCAAGAGCTCCCCCTTGTTTAGGTTAGCTGTTTCTGTGGGTTAAACAAGCCCAGTCTTGACCCCTAGGCTCATCAGTCCACCCTCTCTGTCTCTGGGTTCCTTGAGCTCAGTGTTTAGCTGTGGCTGTCTGCCTCTGCTTCCATCAGTCATTCCTTGAAGGTTCTGTTTCTGTTATGTAGACTCTGGCAGTGGGATTGTAGGTTGTTACTCTTCTGATTCATGTCTAAAATCCATATATGAGTGAGTACATACCATGTTTGTCTTTTTGTGACTGGGTTACCTCACTCAGGATGGTTTCTTCTAGTGCCATCCATTTGCCTGCAAATTCCAGGTGTCCAGTGTGTAAATGTACCACATTTTTTCTATCCACTGTTCAGTAGAGGGGCATCTAGGTTGCTTCCAGGTTCTGGCTATTACATAGTGGAACAGATGCCCTTGTATGAATGGGCATCTTTTGGATATATGCCTAAGAGTGGTATTGCTGGGTCTTGTGGTAGGCTGATTCCCATTTTTCTTTTCTTTTCTTTTTTTCTTTTTCTTTTTGGTTTTACGAGGCAGGGTTTCTCTGTGGCTTTGGAGGCTGTCCTGGAACTCCCTTGGTAGTCCAGGCTGGTCTCGAACTTACAGAGATCCGCCTGCCTCTGCCTCCCGAGTGCTGGGATTAAAGGCATGTACCACCGATGCCCGGCTGATTCCCATTTTTCTGAGGAATCTCCATACTGATTTACAAAATGGATGTACAAGTTGGCACTCCCACCAGCAGTGGAGGAGTGTTCCCCTTTCTCCACACCAATGCCAGCATAAGCTGTCGTTGGTGTTTTTGATTTTAGCCATTCTCACAGGAGTGAGATGGTATCTCAGAGTTGTTTTGATTTGCATTTCCCTGATGGCTGGGGATACTGAGCACTTTCTCAAGTGCCTCTCAGCCATTTTAAACTCCTCCATTGAGAATTCTCTATTTAGTTCTGCACCCCACTTTTTAATTGGATCCTTTAGTGTTTTGGAGACTAGCTTTCTTGAGTTCTTTGTAAATTTTGGAGATCCGCCCTCTGTCAGATGTTGGGTTAGTGAATATCTTTTCCCATTGTGTGGGGCGCCTTTTTGTCTTGCTGACTGTGTCCTTTGCCTTACAGAAGCTTCTTAGTTTCAGGAGGTCCCATTTATTAATTGTTGATCTCAGTGTCTGTGTTACTGGTGTTATGTTCAGGAAGCTGTCTCCTGTACCAATTCGTTCAAGGGTACCACCCACTTTCTCTTCTAAGAGGTTCAGTGTGGCTGGATTTATGTTGAGGTCTTTGATCCATTTGGACTTAAGTTTTGTGCATGGTGATAGACATGGATCTTTCTGCATTGTTCTACATGCCAGCATCCAGTTATAGCAGTACCATTTGTTGAAGATGCTTTCTTTTTTCCATTGTATATTTTTAACTTCTTTGTCAAAGATCAGATGTTCATACATGTCTGGGTTAATATCAGGGTGTTCAATTCGATTCCCTTGGTCTACCTGTCTATTTTTGTGCGGATACCAAGCTTTTTTCAGTACTATAGCTCTATAATAGAGCTTGAAATCAGGGATGATGATGACTCCATGTGGCTTTGTTGAATAGGATTGTTTTGGCTACCCTGGGTCTTTTGTTTTTCCATACAAAGGTGATTATTGTTCTTTCAAGGTCTGTGAAGAATTGTTCTGGTATTTTAATGGGGATTGCATTGAATCTGTAGATTGCTTTTGGCAGGATTGCCATTTTTACTTCGTTGATCCTACCTATCCAAGAGCATGGGAGATCTTTCCATATTCTGGTATCTTCTTTACTTTCTTTCTTTAAAGACTCAAAGTTCTTGCAATATAGGTCTTTCACGTGTTTGGTTAGTGTTACCCCCAAGATATTGTATGTTGTTTGTGGCTAAAGGGCGATGCTTCTCTGATTTTTTTTTTCTCAGCCCTTTTATCCTATGTATATGGTAGAGCTACAGATTTTCTTGAGTTGATCTTGTATCCTGCCACTTTGCTGAAGTTATTTATCAGCCGTAGGAGTTTGTATCTCATTGATGTCCTTTTGTCGTTGTATTGCTCTAGCTAGATCTTCAAGGACAATATTGAAAAGGTATGGAGAGAGTGGACAGCCTTGTCTTGTTCCTGATTTGAGAGGAATCGGGTGGAGATTCTGTCCATTTAGTTTGATGTTGACTATTGGTTTGTATATAGCTTTTATTATGTTAAGGTATGTTCCTGTTATCCTGGATCTCTCCAAGACCTTTATCATGAAGGGGTGTTGGATTTTGTCAAAGACGTTTTCAACATCTAGTGAGATGATCATGTGAGTTTTGTTTCTCAGCTTGTTATATGGTAGATTACATTGGTGGATTTCCATACATTGAACCATCTCTGAATTTCTGGAATGAAGCCTACTTGATCATGGTGGATGAGTTTTTGTTTTGTTTTGTTTTGGTTTTGTTTGTTTGTTTGTTTTTGAGACAGGGTTTCTCTTTATTGTTTTGGAGGTTGTCCTGGAACTTGCTCTGTAGACCAGGCTGGCCTTGCAGTCACAGAGATCCACCTGCCTCTGCCTCCCCAGTGCTGGAATTAAAGGCATGCGCCACCAGTGCCCGGCTGGGGATGAATTTTCTGATGTGTTCTTGGATTCAAATTGCCAGTATTTTATTGAGTATTTTTGCATCAGTGTTCATGATGGATATTGGTCTTAAGTTCTCTTTCTTAATTGTGGCTTTGGTGTCAAGGTTATTGAAGCCTTGTAGAAAGAGTTTGGCAAAGACCCTTCTGCTCCTATTGCATGGAATACTTTCAGGAGTATTGGTATAAGCTTTTTGAATTTCCAGTAAAATTCTGCAATGAGGCCATTTGGACCAGGGCTTTTTTGGGGGGGATGGGAGACTTTTGGTGACTGCTTTTATTTCCTTAGGGGTTATAGGTTATAGGTATATTTAAATTGCTTATCTGTTCTTGATTTAATTTTGGTAAGTGATATCTATCCAGAAAATTGTCCACTTCCTTTAAATTTTCAAATTTTGTGGAGTACAGGACCTGATGATTCTTTAAATTTCCTCAGTGTCAGTTGTTATGTCCCCCTTTTCATTTCTGATTATGTTTATTTGCATATTAACACTGCCATTTTGTAAGTATGGATAAAGGTTTGACTATCTTGTTGATTTTCTCAAAGAACCAACTCTTTGTTACATTGATTCTTTATATTGTTTTCCTATTTTCTATTTTATTGATTTCAGCCCTCTGCTTATTTCCTGGTGCCTGCTTCTCCTGGGTGAGTTTGCCTCTTTGTGTTCTAGAGCTTTAAGTTCTGCTGTTAATTCTCTAGTGTAACTATTCTCCAGTTTCTTCATGTGGGCACTTAGTGCTATGAACTTTCCTCATAGCACTGCTTTCAAAGTGTCCTATAAGTTTGGGTATGTTCTATCTTCATTCTCATTGAATTCTGATAAGTCTTTATTTTCTTTTTTTATTTCTTCTTTGACCCAGGGATGGTACTATTGTACATAATTCAATTTCCCTGAGTTTGTGGAGTTTCCCTTCCAGAACTTTCTATAGGGACGGGTTCGTGGATGTGTATTGTTTAAATCTGGTTTTGTCATGGAATGTCTTGTTATCTCCTTCTACAGTGATTGAAAGCTTTGCTGGGTATAGCAGTCTGGGCTGGCATCTGTGGTCTCTTTTTGTTAGTAGAATATCTATCTAGGAAGGACCTTCTGGCTTTCAGAGTTTACATGGAGACGTCAGGTGTGATTCTGATAGGTTTGCCTTTGTGTGTTACTTGGCCTTTTTCCTTTGCTGCTCTTAATATTCTTTATTGTGTACATTTGAGGTTTTTACTATTATGCGGTCCACTTTATTTTGTGTTCTGTAGGCTTCTTGTACTTCCATTGGCATGTCTTTCTTTAGGTTGGGAAAGTTTTCTTCTATGATTTTGTTGAATATGCTTTCTGCCCCTTGGAGGTGGTTTTCTTCACCTTCTTCTATACCTAGTATTCTTAGGTTTGGTCTTTTCACAGTGTCCTATATTTCCTGGATATTTTGTGTTAGGGATTTGTTGGACTTAAGATTTTCTTCAATCGATGAATCTAGTTCTCCTAGTGTATCTTCAGCACCTGAGATTCTCTATTTCATCTCTTATATTCTGTTGGTTATGCTTGCATCTGTAATACCTGACCGTTTGCCCAGCTTTTCTATTTCCAGCATTCCTTCAGACTATGTTTTTTTCATTGTGTCTCTTTTAGCTTTCAACCCTTGTACTGTTTGAATTGTTTCTTGCAATTTTTGCTTTGTCTTTTCCTCTCTTTCTTGCAGTGGTTGAGTTTTTTTTTTTTGTTTATCTTTTCTTCCATTTCTTGCATTTTTTGGTTTGTTTTTTCTTCCATTTCTTTAAGGGATTTTCTCATGTCCTCTTTGAGGGCTTCTATCATTTTCATGAAATTATTTTTAAGGTCTTTCTAATCCACTTCATCTGCAGTGGGCTGTCCAGGTCTTGCAGGTGTAGATTCTCTAGTCTCTGGTGGTATCATATTGGTTTTTCTGTTGCTGGATATGTTTTTATATTGTCTCCTTCCCATCATTTCTTCCTGTGGGTGCAGAAGGAGTCTCTTCCTCTCCTGGTGAGTATGTGACCCTGGTTCCTTTCCAGTCTGTGGGAGAAGGTGCGATGTCCTGCTGGCTTTCCTCTTGCATGGAATGAGGCCGTCCTTGTATCAGGACCTTGCCAATCTCTGGGTAGGCTGGACCCTTGCCTGTCCAGTGGGTGAAGAATGGGACTTGGACTCTGGCAGTCTCTGAGCACGCTGGCTTCTGCCGGGATGGCAGCTGCAGTGTGCAGTAACCTGACTTCAGCTAGTTGTGCACAGATCACTGGAAGTTGGGCCGTAAACAGGCCCAGGCCTATCTAGCCCCATTGGTGAAGTAAGGGTCTATGGTGCTGGCAGTCTCTGGGTGGGATAATCCCGTCGTGCTGGGATCTGCCATGCATGCGCACTTCCCAGGTCTCTGGTGTTTCTCTGAATATGTTCTTATATTGTCCTCTTCCCATCCCTTCTTCCAGTGGGAGCAAGTTGGGTCTCTTTCCTGGTGGGAATGGGTCCAATGTTCTTGGATGCAAGCAGATCCCATACTGTCATGAGTCTCAATATGGGTGCAGTGGGTCTGAGACACTCCCTCTCCCCATAGGAGGAGGAGGAACTAGCACTGCATGTCAGCTGACTCTGGATGGCTTGATCCGTCTGGGGCTAGTCTAACTCTCCCCTGAGTGGGGGCAGGACTAGCACAGGGATGTCAGCAGAGTCTGGATTGCTTGGGCTACTGGGAGTGAATTGACCTGTCCACAGTCCCCAGCCTAGGAGATCCCAAAGAGATGACTTCTTTTTAAACAGTAGTTGTGTTTTTTTCCTATCTGAATCTGTGTTTTCTGCCTATCTATAACCCCGTTCTGATCCACATGAGTCTACAAATTGCTGAACAAGCATGGATAGTCCCATAGCCTTTGGCTTTAGTAGGTGGTTCTGCCCAGCTCCTTGGTCTTTGAGAGCTTAGGTTATGAGAAAGGTACCAGCAGGAGTCTTGCTTAACTAAATCTTGGGGTCCATGTTGCCCCTAAGCAGCATGCAAGCCACTGCCCACAAAGCATTTTTTTGTTTTTTGGTTTTTCGAGACAGGGTTTCTCTGTATTGTTTTGGAAGCTGCCATGGAACTTGCTATGTAGACCAAGCTGGCCTCGAACTCACAGAGATCTGCCTGCCTCTGCCTCCCGAGTGCTGGGATTAAAGGCGTGTGCCACCGATGCCCGGCTCCCACAAAGCAATTTAAGTGCTCCATTGCAGGATCTCTGAAAAGAGCCATCCATAGTTTGCCATCATGAACCGGGAAGTTGTTTTTTGAAGTGGTCCTGTCTCTGCTCACTGCCAACAAGCAGAGCCTCATGGAGGTAAAGTGCCCATCAGGATGCTGTGTTTGGCTCCATTTTTGTGTGTTTAGAATCCTTTTTTTAAAAGCTTTCTCAGGTTCTTGCCAAATGGTTGAGCGCCATATGTAGGTGGCAGTTTTTGTGTCTTGCCCAATCCCTCTTCCTCTTTCAAATAATTAATCACTCAGAAGCTTAATGTTACTAACAAGTGCTTGGCCAATTATTCAGGGTTATTATCAACTATCTCTTACAACTTAACCCATTCTATTAATCCATATAATTGCCCTGAGGCTCATGACCTTTATCTCTTTTTTTTGTCTGACTTGTTCTCCATCTGGTAGTTGACTCTCCTGACTCTATCCTCCTTCTTCCCAGGACATTCTATGTCTCTGACTGTCCCACTTGTATTTTCTGCCTGGCTACTTACTAACCAGCTCTTTATTTATCAATGAGAGTGGTACACATTCATAGTATATAGAAGTACTACACAGCAGGTAAGTAGATCCAACATCCTCTTTTGTTTATTTCACCTGTATGCACATGGAACTCATTGTCTCCTACACACAAACATACACAAAACGGGGATGAACTTCTATCTGAGAGCTTGTTGCTTAGAAATCATATCAAGTAAAACAAGTTGCTCTAAGTGTATAATGCCAGTCACAAATTGTTGCTTAAAAAATGTGCTATCTTGTCCTTGATTTGGAAAAGTTTTCCTTTTCTGAACTGACTTGTATCCTGTCCTCAATCATAGGGAACAAAATGGTGTCTATGTGACCCTAATAATATCCTTTTCTTCATTATTAGAGAATAAGATCCTCTTAGTAGTAAAAATTATTTTCTACAATGTAAAAACATAGAAGACCTTAAGCAAATCTCTCCAACTCTGGTGCAACAGCCCTTCTTGCCCAAACCATATTCTGTTATTGGCAAAGGAGAAAATTGATTTTGATTGAAATCTTGTCATTCTTTGGGTTGTTATCTGGCAGGATAAGCCAAATAAATTGGGTCATTACCTGAGATGCTTTTATTTTTTTTCCAAGACAGGGTTTCTCTGTGGCTTTGGAGGCTGTCCTGGAACTAACTCTTGTAGATCAGGCTGCTCTCAAACTCACAAAGATCCACCTGTCTCCCCGTGTGCTGGGGTGCTGGGATTAAAGGCATGTGCCACCAACGCCCAGCCACCTGAAATGCTTTTGGGTAGAGAATTTAATCACATTAAGGAAGCGGCACACCAAAGTGATTTTCTTGTCATAAAGTATCTTTTCATGGTGTCTTTTGGAGGAATGTTAACAATATTAGGTCTTTAGCGGGTAAATACCTTAGAAAGATGCACATAGAGGTAAAACTTGGAATATGAAGTGTTGAACATAACTCAGACACTGGAGGTAGTGGTCGTAGGACTTTTTTAAAAATATGGATCCCAAAGTTTTCTTATTTTTTCCATTTTCTGATAAATTGAGTATGGCAGAAGTGAAGAAGATGGGCTGATCACTTAGATAAAATATTAATTCTGTTGGATTTTTTTTTTTTTTGGGTTTTACGAGACAGGGTTTCTCTGTATTGTTTCAGAGGCTATCGGTCCAGCCCGGCCTCGAACTCACAGAGATCCGCCTGCCTCTGCCTCCCGAGTGCTGGGATTAAAGGTGTGCACCACCACCGCCCGGCACACATGGATTTTTATTATTAGTGACTCGTTCAGGCAAATAGTGAAAAAGAAACAGTGGGGCATAAAGAAATGAAAAGTCTGGAATTTTTTTTTTTAGAATAAAACAGCACTAGATAGTTTCAGATGGTAGTCTGCTGGTGAAAAAGAGGCAGGAATTCTCAACAAGTTTAGGACCATTCAAGCAAAGAACTTTGCTGTGCACTAGAAACATAGGAAGGTACCCTAAGGGTACAACTCCATTCACCTAACCCTTCAGTTTTTGAACAGAGTAGGCAAACTAATCCCTAGACCCAAGAAGCAAGTTCCTACAGAGACTACTGCAACACTGGTCCAAGTATGCCAGGACCCATCATAACTTAGAAGCTCAATTCCGGGGAATCACCAATTTTGTACTCCTATGTGAAACATGAAAGGTGAAGAATAGAAATGTCATGGATTCATAGTCTGTGGGTTTGTTTCAGCGTTGTTGGACGTATCCATGTTTGGCAGAGTCAGTTCTCCAGTGAGGAGACTGTGAGAGTTGATTACATGAAACTGTGAAGATGAAGACTGTGTTCTGAGACCATAGGATGTTGAGATACTCAAGCTGTTAGACATGCACCATGGAGAGGTACATACAGGGCGTGGAGGTAGCTGAGAGTTGGCATGCATGAAAAGTTTTAGGAATAGAGCTGTCTCAGCCCATTGAAACTGGAGCCCCATGTGTCAGACAGAGCTCCAGAATGTTGTGTGTCTTTGCAGAGTTTCAGTCTTTCCTTGGTCCAATCACTGTGTCCTCTCTTTATTTTTGATTCCTCTCTCATATAAAATATCCCAACTGTAGTTTTCCCTCCTTCCATTCCTCCCAATCCCCTCTCTTGCTTCCTTCTCCCCGAGATCTCACCCTACATTTCTCTGCAAAAAAGAGCACAGATCTCGAAAGGATATCAACCAATCATTGCATAACAATAAAATTAAGACTAAATACAAAGGCTGAATCTGGCAAGCAAATAGGAAGAAAAGTTCCCAAGAGCAGGGAAAAGAGTCAGAGGTATTCCCAACACTGTTAGCAGTCCCATTAAAACACCAGCCTGCTCAACCATAGCATGTATGTAGAAGCACTAGCACCGACCCATGTAGCCTTAGTGATTGCTGCTTCTTTCTTGGTGAGTCCCTCTGAGACCTGCGTAACTGATTCTGTGGGCTGTATTCTTTTACTGTCCTTTATAGATTAGGAAAAAATGTCACTATCAGTTATTGGAAAATATTTTCTCATCCTTTGAGTTGGGTTTCTTCGCTTACATCTCTCATTCTTTGGTTTGGTCTTTTCATAGTAGACCAGAATTTCTGGATGTTATGTTTGAGGAGTTTTTAGATTTAAATTTTTCTTTAACTGATGAATCTATTTCTTCTATCCTTTCATCAATGCCTGAGTGTCTTCTGTGGCTTGTAATCCTTTAGAGAAATTTGCATGTGTAGCTCCTGTTCACTTCCCTAGATTTTTCATTTCTAGAATTCCTTCAGTTTGTCCTTCTTAAAATTTGATTCTATTTAAATTTTTAGGTCTAAAATAGTTTTATCCATTTCTTTCAACTGTATGTTTTTTTGTGGCTTTCTAGTTATTCTTAAAGGGATTTCTTCATTTTCTCAAATATTTTGGTTGGTTTCTTCACTTTCTGTAGGGAATTTTCATGAAGTTGGATTCCAGCTCTTTCCTTCAGCTTCAGCTGTGTTGGAATATTATAGTATGATAGCTGGACTCTGGAATGACATACTGTCCTGGCTGTTGTTAATGGGGCTCTTATGCTGGTGTCCAGGTATTGGGGTTTGGGTGATTATGGGTTGCTTTCCAAGTGCTCCCCCCACACAATACACTTTATATGATTAGAGAAGAGAGCTGGTTCATGTCTTCCCGCCAGCTGCTTGGAGACACTATATTAATTGTGAAGCTTTTGGCTGTTTGCTTTGATTTCTTATCGGCTAGCTCTGATTTAATTATTAACATAAAACTGCTAATCTAAGTATTTCCAAGTGCTCTTCTCTTACCGACGAAAGGGTCCGGGCCTCTTACTTCTCCCGGGTTCTACATTGTGACTGACTGTGCCTCTGTTTCCCAGAATCCTCCTCAACTCCTAGTCCCATCTATCTTGTTTCTCTATTGGCCAACAGTGCTTTATTCATTAACCAAAGAGAAACATACACAGAAGGATTTTTGCCATCACAGATCCATATTGATTACTAGGAGTCCTAAGTAGGCTCACCCTCAGAGGTTCCAGAATGTTCAATTAGATGACTGTCCACATAAAACCATGAAAACCCACTGATTCCAGATCTCTGCATGTACTCTCTCTGTCTCTCCCTTATTCATCTGATCATTCCTGCTCCCATCCCCACCTGCCAGCACTCTACCCACAAAATCTGTGCTAATTCCTCTTCCCAGGGAGACCCATGGGTCCTCCAATTCAGATGTCCTGGTGACTTGACCTCTGTGGGTCTGTGAATTGTACTGTGGTTATTCTTTACTAATATCCACTTATACATTAATACATACGATGTTTGTATATTGTGGTTCTGTATTGACCTTCTCAGGATGGTAAATAGACATCAACAAAGCAAACACTGCAATATAAAATGGAGTACAAATCTAAATAGAAAAATTCTCAACAGAGGAATCTAAAATTGCCGAGGAACACTTAAAGAAATATTCAACATCTTTAGCCATCAAGGATGTGAAAATCAAAACTACTTTGAGTAGAACCTGGGAATGCTATCTTTGGAGGAATGTGATAGGTATCATAATCTAGGTCCCAAGAGTCTTCTGAAGCTGCAGGCAGAGACAAAGGGGCTGCTCTTATAGGAGTGGGAAGGTGTGAGTGGTGAGAGTAGTGCACCGTGGGTGTCTTTAGAAAGAGATTCCAGAATATAATCTCTGCTCTTTAGCTTTTTTCCTGACTAATTCAAATAACAGCTTGTAATCAACATCCTTTAAATAATAATAAACATCCATGAACTATATTTTGGGGAAAGTGGACATTATTCTATAGTCTACTCCGTGTTGTTTGGTTACACTGACAACTTTGAGGAGACGTTGAAAACATCAGTATAATGTTAGGTTTTGACTACAGTACTTTGTGAGGGTGGACCAACTTAGACAGGAGCCTTGAAGCTGTTTTTGAAGTAGAACTCACAAACTGCAACCGAGGCATTCTGACATGTTAATAATATGGGCCATCCCTTTTAATTGGTGTTTGTTCTCCTTGTTCTGAAAATATATAAATTTTATAAACACAGATTACAAGTACAGTGTGAACAAGGGAAAATGATTTTACCTGTTTTGAAGTTCTTGTAGGGTATCTTTTTAAGGTCTGTAGCAAGGATTTCAGGGATGTACCCTGATCAAACCTGATTTTTTAAAAATCTGGAATTAATTCTGTGTCCTGTGGGATTAAAACTATAACTTCTCCCCAAAGCAGTATCCATCTGGCTTAAGCTTTGAATCCTGGATATTTCTAAAATATATAGATTGGTTTATTCTATGGGCTTTCATAATCCGGTGTCTTAGCAGCCAAATAATACAAAGACAATACAATAATATATAGGACTCTGTATTTCCCAACACTTGGTGTCTTCTTTCTTTTCCATTACTTACCCCCTTATTAAGAATTTTATTATTTTAAAACTACATTTCTTTTTTAATTTACTATACTTTCTACTTTCTCTCACAAGCCTATGTATATTTTTAAACACACTATAAACTGTTTAGAAGTTTTTTTCTCCTCTCTCTCAGTCTTACTACATATCTGTAATCTCTTTCTTGTTCAATGAGATCAATTTTACACCACCACGTCAGCTGCTGCTATCACAGCTTAGCTTAGTGCAGGGCTGTAGTGCAGGGTGCCTGGTGGCTGGGAAATGGGACTCAGAACTGTGGCTGGCCTGAGAAACACAAGACTAATAAATCAAGTTTCACAATGTTTCTCTCAGATTAGAAGCTTTTTTAAAGCTTTCTTGGGTCTTTCAGAAATTCCCATCCTTTGGAATGCAATTTGTATGGGGAGGTTTTTTGTTTTTTTAATCCCTACTGCCCACTCCAAAATAACCAAGACAGAAAGAATCTTATTCATAAATGCTTGACCAATAACTCAGACTGGTTGCTAGCTAACTCTTCCATTTCAATTAATCGATGTGTCTTATCTATGTTATCCCATGTGGTTTGGTAACTTTTCTCAGTACAGTGTGTCCTTCTTGCTTTTCCCTCTGTCTGGTGGCTCTCCCCTGACTGTGACTCTGTCCTTCATACCCCCAGCATGCTCTTGGTCTGGTTTTGCCCCTAACCTGCTCCTGCTCAGTTATAAGCCAGTGAGCTCTTTTTTACTCTGAGAGTAACACTTATTCATAGTGTACAAAAAGATTGTTCCAGAGCAGAAATGCACCTACCTGGACCTCCTGAGTTCTGGGATTAAAGGCAGGAGCCAAAACAACCACCTCACCCATCTTTTTTCTAGTTAGTAGTTGTTCATCTGATTTCTCTAAGGTGTGATCAGTATTCTTGATCTGTTGCTTGTCACTGTCCTTATGTCTGTTAATAGACATCCCTCATGCAGGCCTATATTCTGTTCAAAATATGCAGAAATGATAGAGGTGAGATCATTATTCAGTTTCCTTCTAAAATGATGTGGTGATTGCATTAGAACTTCTGTCATGGAATAAGTGTGAGACACATCAGAATTATATGAATATATTTTTGAAGAGTTATACATTTACAGTGTTGTCAGTATCTTGCTCTGTTATACATGTATATTGGATGTTTTAGAATGCACTGACCTATGAAGATGTACATATACATTTCACTTGGGATGAGTGGACTTTGCTGGATCCTTCCCAAAAGAATCTCTACAAAGAAGTGATGCTGGATACATACAGAAACCTCACTGATATAGGTAAGACTATGAATTTTACTTCATAGTTTTAAATAAGAGGGCAAGTCTTTCTTGGTAATTGTCACTTTAAATTTTGATCGAGAAAGAGGAAGAATGGTGTTAATAAATCATAGTTATGTGGTTCACTGACGATAATATCCTAAGTATTGCATAATTTCTTGCATGATTCATACATTTTCTGGTATTATATTTTAGCCTATGATTGGGAAGACAATAACATTGAAGAACCTCATCAGATTTCTACACAACATGGAAGGTAATTGTCTTCTGCCGCCTCACAGACTTGTGCCTCTGAAGAAATTTTAATCTGTCCTGGAAGCACTAAAGAGAAGCAATAGTGTAAACAAGCATAGCTTTATTTACTATGTATTGAATACTAAGTTAGTACCAAATCATGTACCTCAATGTCAGGCAGAGAATTTGTGTTTGAAATGCATTTCTCATAGAAGGAAGACAAGGAAACAATGCTTTATCTGATATCACAGTTTAATCCATAGCCCTATGTGAACTATGCCATAGAATTTCCAATGCATTTAGTTTCCTAATACAAAGATATATCAAAACACACATGTTACATAGGTAATACACATAAGTTCAAACTTTTCTAATAAGGAAATAATCAAGAGTAAAGCTCATGTTATTCATACACATTTATTGACTGTGCTAAGTTTTATACCATAGGCAGATTTGGAGTAACCAAAGTGTTCTTCTGGAGAATATTTAAACCCCATACTACATATCTATGTGAAGCAAAAGTTCAAACTGTGTGAATGTGATATGGAAGCCTTTCATGTGAAACAATGGATACAATCCATTGAAGCATAAGGTTATGGAAATAAACAACATTTTTCTCCCAGACCTAATAGAAAATGTAGTAGTCTCCACTTTGAGTATACTTAGTGAATGTGACATAAGTTAATGATTAATTAGTTTTTTAACTTGATTGGGAATACATCAACAAGCTCACATTGCAGAAAAGCCCTATAAGTACTAGGAATGTCGAAATTCTTTTGTTTATCCTGATTTGGCTCACTTTGCAAATGAAGTTTACCTCAGAACATAATAATTTATGAACGCAATCGATGTGGTAAACTTCAAGTTCTCCCTGTTCTCTTAAAATATGAATAACCTCATATAGAAGAATGTTATATGTGTGAGTGCCTTATGTAGAGTTTAGCTTACTGTGAAGAGTCAGTACGGCCGCACCAACTCATACAAATGAAAGCATTTAATTGGAGCTGGCTTAGCATTTCAGAGAGTTAGTTCACTATCATTATGGCAGGAAACATGATGGAATGCAGGCATAAATAGTGCTAAAGAGTTAGATATGTTCTGCATCTTTAGCTGCATGTAGCAGAGACTGTGTGATACTCTGGTTATAGCTCGAGCATATAAAACCTCAAAGCCCACCTCTACAGTGACATACTTTCTCTAACAAGTTTAAACCTACTCAAGCAAATTCATATATTCTAATAGTGCCACTACCTGTGGGCCAAGCATTTCAACACATGAGTCTACTGGGGGCCATAGCTACTTGAATACCATGGTGAACTGTATTAATAAAGGCCCCTACTAGCACAGGTATCTTTAAAGATGCAAAGCAAACCAAAATGAAGGGAAACACTATGGATGTAAGCAAAGTCAAAACCTTAAGATATGTTCCTCTTTATACTTGAACTAAATTATAAATTGAATTCATATGGTAAAAACAATTCATCAGAGTGATAAACATGGTAAATCATTTCCATTAACAATTATCTTCACAGGCATGAAAACATTCATACTAATGAAGAATCCTCTCAGTATATTCAGTGTGACAAATCCTTTGCATGCCACGGCTGTCTGCAAATGCAGAAAAGAACACATACTGCAGAGGAAACTTTTGAATATCCTCAATGTGATGAAGTCTTTGCAAATTGCAGTTATCTTCAAGTACATGAAAGAACACATACTGGAGAGGAGCCTTACAAATGTAATCAATGTGATGAAGGATTAGCAAACCACAGTAGTCTTCAACACCATAAAAGGTCACATACTGGAGGGAAAACCTACAAATGGGATCAAAGTGGGAAAGCCTTTGCATCTCATAATAGTCTTCAAGACCATAAAAGAACACATATTTGCAAGAAGCCCTATGAATGTAATAAATGTGGTAAAGCCTTTCCATATTACAGTCAACTGCAAAGACATGAAAGAACACATACTGGAGAGAGACCATACAAGTGTAATCAATGTGATAAAGCCTTTGCAGTGCACAGGTATCTTCAACACCATCAAAGAATACATACTGGAGAGAAACCCTACAAATGTAATCAATGTGATAAAGCCTTTGCAGTGCGCAGTTCTCTGCGAAAACATAAAAGAACACACAGTGGAGAGAAACCTTATCAATGCAGTCATTGTGGTAAAACCTTTGCACATTCTGGTTCTCTCCAAGCTCATGAAAGA
The DNA here is from genome assembly GCF_017639785.1 of Mesocricetus auratus. Taxonomy (NCBI): domain Eukaryota; kingdom Metazoa; phylum Chordata; class Mammalia; order Rodentia; family Cricetidae; genus Mesocricetus; species Mesocricetus auratus. Next base: position 4,835,796 of record NW_024429185.1, read on the forward strand.
ACACATACTGGAGAGAAACCATACAAATGTGATCAATGTGATAAAGGTTTTGCACACTCCGTTAGTCTTCAAAAGCATAAAAGAACACATACTGGAGAGAAACCCTACAATTGTAATCACTGTGATAAAGCCTTTGCACACCTGGGTAATCTCCAAGCACATGAAAGAACACATACTGGAGAGAGACCATTCAAGTGTAATCAATGTGATAAAGCCTTTACACAGCACGGTTGTCTTCAATACCATCAAAGAACACATACTGGAGAGAAACCCTACGAATGTAATCAATGTGATAAAGCCTTTATACTGCACAGTGCTCTGCGAATGCATAAAAGAACACACAGTGGAGAGAAACCTTATGAATGCAGTCAGTGTGGTAAAACCTTTGCACAGTCCAGTGCTCTGCGAATACATAAAAAAACACACAGTGCAGAGAAACCTTATGAATGTAGTCAGTGTGGTAAAACCTTTGTATATTGTGGTTCTCTCCGAACTCATGAAAGAACACATACTGGAGAGAAACCATACAAATGTGATCAATGTGATAAAGATTTTGCATACCGCGTTAGTCTTCAAAAGCATAAAAGAACACATACTGGAGAGAAACCCTACAAATTTAATCAGTGTGATAAAGCCTTTGCACAACAGAGTCATCTCCGAGTACATGAAAGAGTACATACTGGAGAGAGAGACCATACAATTGTAATCAATGTGATAAAGCCTTTATACAACAGAGTCCTCTGAATACATAAAAGACATGCTGGATAGAAATCTTTTGTATGAAAACAACGTAGTAAAGCCTTTGTATGTAGCAGTAATCTTTGAAATCGTGAGAAAAAACATACTTCAGAGAAATCCTGTAAATGTAGTAAGCATGGTATTGTTTTAACTTCATGGTAGTTTTTATACAAGAGTATTACCTGTAGTGTTTAATCAATCTGTTAAAATATTTGTGTATAACAATAATCTTTGAGGACATAAAGCATAGTGAAGGCAATGTGAATACCATGACTTTAGTAAGATCATTAGCTAATGCAATTACATTCAGTCATGCAAGATTAGTTTTTCGGGACAGAAAAATCTGAAAAGTGTCAACAGTCTGTTTAGTCATGATGATGTCATTCTTTGTTTTGTTTGTACCTGAAAACTGATATGAACAAAACCATATGAAGTTAAATGACAAGATAACCTTTTTAGATTTCTCACTTCACGTCATTTAAAAGAAAAAACTAAATTCTAGGTACAATACATTATGGATGCATATTAGTGCCTTTTCTGTTCTGGTGATGACAAGTAATGTCTAGGGCAGCTTATGAAAGATTTTAAATTGGCTTATGATTGCATCAGATACAAGATCACCTTGAAAGTGTCTTGACAAGTTTCAGACATGGCAGAAAAAAGTATGAAGCTTAGAACTCACATGTCAACGTGCAGCACGAAGTAGAGACTGAGTAATGGAAATGTGTGGATATAATCTCTCAAAACCATCCTCAGTGATGTATTTTTTCCAGCAGAATAGCATTTCCTAAATGCCCCCAAATGATACCACCTACTGAAGATTGATTTCTATGATGTCAAGCCTACCTGTTTGGTTCCTGTTCCATGATGCAATTTGTGATGTGGAAAATATTTGCCTTTGGATGTCTCAACACACACATTACAGGAATGAATGCTTACATGAGAAAATCATGAGTGCAAATTTGCTTAATGAGTTGCTCATTTTTAGTTTTGTGATTTCAGTGTGTCTTTATGTAGGTGTATGACTGTATATGCATGCCTCCTCCCAAGAGCATGAGACCTCTTGTTGCAGGAACTAGAAGATGTCAAACACCCGACACTGTTCCTGCGAGTGACTTTGTCTTAAGTGCTTGGCCATGTGTAGTCCTGTAAATAGACCCCCTATACAACATGTTGATGTGAGGATATCGGAAAGAGTGCATACATGATTTTTTTTAAAAAAGGCTGTTCATGTAAATGATTTGCTAAAGATATTAGACATCATAGTTGCCTTCAGTTTCAAGGGAAAAAATCTTGTTTCTTCTCCTTTTCATCGCAACCTTACAGGAAGTAGTTTATTTACCATGTTCACCAAAGTGTAATGTTGAAGATAACAATTGTGGCTGTGGTTTGTATTTTGAAACATTTGGAGTAGGCATTGAAGATTGTGCTATTTTTGTGAAATCCATTTACTGAAGATAATTAGGCAGTTCTTATATTTCTCTATGGCTTCTGTTTATCGTCTATTGTAGTTTCACATGGCTGATAGGTATTTCTGTGCTGTAATGTATAGAATGGGACGCCTGTCATCTAGTGGTCCACTTTTTATTTAAATATCATGTATTATGTGATCAGACTTTTCAAATACGTGTGTCTGTGGAAGTGTGTTGTTGTTCATGGTTTAGTTTTTCATATTTTCATGCATTTGCCTGAGTTGTTGTTTGTTATCCAGCCTGCCTGGGATGTCAGTGATTGCACAAGGCTCAACTGAACTCCTGAATCTCTTGTTGGGTATCCTGATTACAAATCCAAGGATGGAAGACGTACCCATAATGTCTGCTTTTTGTCAGATGTTTTAACATTATATGTTAAAATACTTAATAGAAGAGAGCATCATCAAAGGCCTCATGTGTGTCTAAATCCCCAATTTCGCCTATGTGGTAGAAATGTTATAAAATAACATAATAGGCAATCAACTCTATCTCATACGATAGCTTGATGAGCTAGGGATATGTGTATATAATTTTGTATTTTGTGATTCTTCATGTCCCCGTTACTTCTCCGCTTGGTAGTTAAACGTTAAGGATAATTTAATGGCAATGAAATTTATTTTAAAAAAGCAAAACATTGTATTGTGTGTAGTCTTGGATCAAGCTCTGTATTAAAGGTTGACAAACTCGATGCCCCTATTTGAAGGATTAAACTCATATGTCAACACTGCCTGGAATAACTTGGTTCTTTTATTAGTGTAATAAGGATGCGTGACTGAGCCTGGCTAGTTAGGATAGTTAGGACACAAGCTCTGATCCTAACACCTGTATTAGAATGGTTCAATCAAATAAAGCCCTCCTGCCTTACTGTCTTCCAACTATGAACAATATTGTTTTTCTTTCCAACTGAGTCTGTTCTAATTCACCAAGGGACTAGGACAGAATTCTGTTCTTAGTCTACCAGTGGTGAAACCGAGGCTCACAAGGTAAGTGAAATTTTAATATACTTAAATGGAAATGCTCATCTTACTCATCTTGTCAGTCTAATGACTCATTAAATGAAACTGAAACAGCCTAAGCTGGGCATGGTAGAAAATTCAGGATTTCAAAGTCATCCAAGGTGACAGTTGCTAATGCAGTATGGTATGAGGCTCAGGCTGGTATTCCCAGTCCTCCCTGGGACTCCAGAACATCAGGGCCATGGCAAATGTCAGCTGAGGTATGTACACTCAACTGGCATTATAATTTTATAGTTTTATAATTTTAATACCGTTTCCTGTCAAGTCAGCCTAGGTCAGCTTGCGGTCAGACACCTGTTGCTCATTAAGGACTTGGATTCTCTGGCATGTGGGAGTGTTTCCCTCAAGCAGGGCTGAGCTGGCAAACTGCTTACCCAGTGCAATCCACTCAGCCCAGATACAATAAAATCTCAACCAAAAGAAATGGACACAGCTGGGTGTTGGTGGCGCAGGCCTTTAATCCCAGCACTCAGGAGGCAGAGGCAGGTGGATCTCTGTGAGTTCAAGACCAGGCTGGTCTACAGAGCCAGTTCCAGGACAGCCTCAAAAACAATACAGAGAAACCCTCTGGGAAAACCAAAAAAAAAAAAGAAGTGGTGTATCCATGTATTTGAACATACACATTCACACGTATTTAGCAATGAAGATTTAGGAAGGGATTCAGGAAGTGATGAAAAAACAAAGAAGGAGGAAAGTAATGTAATGCATTTTAATTAAAATGTTTGAAATAAGTTTTAAATAAAAAAGCAGAGGGACAGCTTAGTAACTAAGAACATTGGATATTGTTACAGAGGGCACAGGTTCTATTCCTGTCTCCTGGTTCTCTTGTCCCTAGGGATCTGATTTCCCTTTATGGACCTTGCAGCTATTGTACGTGGATGCATGCAGGCAAACACCTATATATGTAAACTACAAATACAATTTTAAAAAGGAATTCTCTGTAGTGATATCACAGACCTGAGAGAGACAGCAGCCAAAGCTAGTGAAAACGAACTTCTGGTTACACGGAAGTAGCTGTGGCCTTCCTCTAAGCCGTCCTACTGTGAGGCAAAAGAAGCCTTATTCTGAGTATAGAATACAGCTTCCAGGGTGCTTATGGGTGAATTTGTCTTGATTTTTCCTTTTTTATATTTGCGTTCTCTGACCCTGGTATGTGAGAATTGTTACACTGATATATGATCTGAAAGATTAATTTTGCCCAAGTTGCTAGACTTGCAGTATCCCAACCCTACTTAAATTGTTCAAAATATACCCTGTGGCCTGAACCTAAAACAGAATTAAGGAGGACAGCATATGTGGAATGGAAAATACGGTATAGGCAGGCTCCTCTTTTAGCTGTAGCCACAGCTCAGTGCATGCTGTTAATAAACAGATTTGTTTTAATTCAAGTCTTAAGTGTGTGTAAAGACTTCTCCATGGGAATGCATATTAATTGTAGAACATCAGTACCTCCAGTCTTTTAAAAAGTGTTTATGATACAAGCTTTCCTTTGTTGACAAAATCCTCTTTATCCCAATCTATTTGCTCCCAGCCCAATGACCTTGTCACAGTTATTAAACCAATTAAATTCTTAAAGAACTTTATGACCACTTAGTTTTAAAATTACCTATTGGAGTCATTAGTCACATGTCCATTTAGTAACAGGAAATAGATTTGTGTGTGGAGCATGGCTTCTGCCTTCAGACCAGAATAGAAGGAATACTATGTTGTGTACACCACAGGGAAAAAAACATGGTGGGCAGTCAGCTGCTGGAGTCACCATTGTGAGAAAAAACCTGATTGTGGCAGGGGAAGCAATTGTCCAGTTTCTCAACATATGTTAATTCATGTCATGTGAATGAAGACTTGTCCACATTGGTGGTTATATACTTTGCAATGGTTAGCTTGAGTCAAAGAATAATGAATTTGTAATTAGGGAACGATCCTATGCAGATAAGTTCAGTCTTGCTTGAGCAAGTTAAGTCACCTCAGAGGTTTGAGAAACAGACCATGGGCTGTAACTGTGTGTCCTGTTACAGGTCTCAGCAGCCAATACTTCATATAAGGCAAGATGTTTCAGTATCTTGTTAATGCCATTCCCTCCACGACATTGGCTTGCTCTTTTTCAAATTCAGGATAGCTATGTGATTTTTTTTCACTTTTATCAAACTTTTTTCATAATGGGTTATTAGTTTCACTTTGTAGATATTATTTCATTAAGTGCATCTCTTCTCCAGGATCTTATTTGTTTTAATTCTCTAATATGTCCTGATCACTAATAATTTCTTTTCATTTCTCTCACATACTGTTGATTATCTATTTCTGTTGAGAACAATGTCTCCTGTAGCTCTGGGTGTTCCCCCCATGCTTTGTAATTAAGAATTTCTTGAGCATCTAATCCTGACTCTACTGCCCAGTGCTGTGGAGACAGACCTGCAGCTCCTTCCAAGCTGTGCCTTGACTGGTCTGAGAACGGAAAAAGAGACCAGTGAATGAGTGTCCTTAAGTCTTTCTGTGTTGTATTGGGAACCATTGCATTATTTGAGTTCGTTGGCCAGTGTTAAAGCCGGTGTAATCACAGCATAGAAGGGAGGGCACAAGAAGGAGGGGGAAGACATTCTTGCTTTTACCATACTACTTTAGAAAGCAGTAATGATGCAATCAGTTTTAGATGATCTATACATGTTCTGACTGTCATTTCTTGTGTCCATAGACCAGGCAATCAGGAATCAGGATGAACAACTGAAAACCATCATGAAACCAGTTTTCTGTAGTTCCAGTAGTTCAGTCATTGTACAAGAACTAGACAAAATGGTTTGTCTGTTATTACCCAGGTTAAGATGTTTAGCCTCAGAAAGGTGGTGGTGGTGCACACCTTTAATCCCAGCACTTGACAGGCAGAGCCTGGTGGTTCTCTGTGAATTAGGCCAGCCTGGTCTACAATGTTACAATGCTTCAAGAAAAAAAAAAATGATGTTCAGCCTGAAATGAAAAATTTAAAAAAAATGAATGGAAAGATGCAAAAGCTACCATGTTTAAATAATGAAAAACTGGCCATTTATGGAAGCTCCATATGGAGTCAGGGATGCAAATACATGGAATATCAAAGATTAAAAAAGATGTTTAGCCTGGGGAAAAAAGGTGTAACCAATATTTCATGGCTCTAATGCAAAACCCTAGTTCCTAGAGAGCATAGCCATTAAGCACTTTCAACATTTTAAATTTTTTTATTTAAATTAGAAACAAGCATGCTTCACATGTCAATCCCAGCTCCCTCTCCCCTCACCCCCTGCACCCACAGTTTCCCAACCCCCCACCCAATGCCCACTCCACTCTCCAGGGAGGGTGAGGCCCTCCATGGGGGATCTACACTTTTTGGCATTATGCTTTCCTCATACTAATATTTCCTTCCTGCCTGCAAGCTCTGCCATAGACACCTCATTCTTTTCTAATTCTTGGCCTCTTTTTTGCTTTAACAATAGTTACTGTTTGAATATGGACTATGTTTACCTGCAAGACTTTCCAGCTATGGAACGGTTGTTTGCTGTGGAGATACAGAGCTGGCTTAGTGAGGCGTAGGCTCCTCTTGGGTCAAATGTGACACAGTTTGGAGCATGAGACTTGGCATACCAAGAATAGCTGGAAGCATACATCTGCTGACATGTTTAAAATGATCTGCCAGAGTTTGCTACTCAAGATAAGGAGGTGGCTCTCTGGGTCAGCAAACTGTACTCCACTGTTATATAGATATAGGGAAGTGCTTTGTTGCTCCATAGTATTTTAAATATAGCAGACACATTGTTTCATAGGGGTATCCTGTGTTCAAAGATTGGGAGACAGCTTGCATGGTGGTGCATGCCTTTAATCCCAGCACTAGGGAAGCAGAGGCAAACAGATCTCTGTGACTTCGAAACCAACCTGGTCTACTACAAGATCTCGTTCCAGTACAGCCTCCAAAGCCGCAGAGAACCCCTGTCTCAAAAAACAAACAAAAAGTTCAACGAAAGTAAAGTTTGACATGCATCTACCCTGCCCCCCCCCCAACCCCCGTGTCCTGATTCAACGAGACCTTACCCAGGGATCTCAACGCATTAGAGGTTGACAGGTTGCCCCAGACAGTTGCTAGGGAAAAGACTGTACGAAAGGGACAATGTGTCTTCGAAGGAACAGGAAGTGCTCTGAGAAACTGAAAGTTTCTGCTAAAATACCAAGTCTCCAGACTCGAGGCCTGTCTGATCCATGGCAGAAAGGGCAGAGCTGGAAACGTCTGTGCTGGTTGGTAATATTTGATCTCTGCACATCCAGCAGAGGATCCACTATTGTCCTGAGATCCAGTGAGGTGGTTCTAGGTAACGAAGGATTCTGGACTGAACTGGCTTTCAGGAAGACCATTGGGAGGTAGATTGTTGGTTCTTTGTAGGGTTCTCCTCTGATGCAGCTCTAGGGACCTAGGAAGGAAAACATAGTGAGAAGGGGGCATTGCTTTCTGAGCAGGAGGGGCATGTTGACTGAGCTGTCAGAACTGTTGGGAGTGGACAGACTGAGGACCAGTGTGTGGATCTGTTAGGACCTGTGAGTTTCCCAAACGTCATATTTTTCAAGAATTGAAAACATTTTTAATGTGATTGCTAGATTTCTTTTTTCATGTTAAATTTTTAAATCATTTTTGATACCAAACATGGTCCCCACTACCTCCTTTCCTTCCATTCCACTCCAACTCTGTCCAACGCATCCCTTTCAATAGAAAGTGTGTGGTCTCCCAATCGGAAGTCAACCAAACCTGGCACATCAAGATGAAGGAGGACCAGTCCTCTGTCCCCTACATCAAATCTGAGCAAGACATCCCACCATAGAAAATGGGCTTCAAATAGCCTGCTCATGCACCAGGAATAGATCCTGGTCCCACTGCCTTGGGCCGCAAAGACAGACTAAGCCACACAGCTGACCCATACGCGAGGGCCTAGTTGAGTTCCATAAAGGATGCCCAGCTGTCAGTCCAGAGACCTGAGGACCCATAATCTTTGGTCAGTTGTCTCTCTGGTTTCCCCATCATGATCTTGACACCCTTGTTCTTCTAATCCTTCCTCCCTCTCTTTGGCTGGACTCCTGGAACTTTGCAAAGCTGTTGCCTGTGGATCTCTGCATGTGCTTCCATCAGTTACTGGATGAAGGTTCTATGATGATGATTAGGATAGACACCCATGTGATTATTAATGTTTTTTGTCTATTTGAGATTCTTCTCTTGTGAATTCTCTGGTAAGATCTGCACCCCACGTTAATTGGGTTATTCGGTATTTAGATGTCTGGTTTCTTGAGTTCTTTATACATTTTGGAGATCTGCCCTCTGTTGGCTGTGGGGTTGGTGAAGATCTTTTCCCATTATTTAGGCTGCTGTTTTGTCTTATTCACCATGTCCTTTGCCTTACATAAGCTTTTCAGTTTCAGGAGGACCAATTTGCTGATTGTTGCTCTGAGTGTCTGTGTGATTGTTGTTGTATTTAGGAAGTGGTTTCATGTGCCTATGCATTCAGTGTCACTTCAAATTTTCTTTTCTCGCAGAATAAATGTGGATGGATTTATATTGAGATCTTTGAACCACTTGGATTTGTGTTTTGTGCATGGCAACAGATATGGACATATTTGTGTTACCCCAAGATATTTTATATAATTTGTGGCTTTTGTAAAGGGTGATGTTTCTGTGATTTCTCTCTCAACCTTTTTTTCCATTGGTATAAAGGAGGGTTATTGATTTTTTTATTTAATCTTTTATCCAGTCACATTGCTGAAGATGTTTATCAGCTGTAGGCATTCTCTGGTAGAATTTTTGGAGTCACTTATAGATACTAGCATATCATCTGTAAACACTGAAAGTTTGACTTCTTCCTTTCCAATTTTGATCCACTTGGTGTCTTTTTGTTGTCTTGTTGCTTTAGCTAGAACTTTGAGTGCTATATTGAATAGATATGGAGAGATTGGACAGTCCTGACTGATTCCTGTTTTAAATTGTGTTTGGTCTTGATTTAATTTCAGTGTGTGGTACCTATCCACTTAATAGTCCATTTCTTTTAGATTTTCCCATTTTGTTTAAAACAGCTTTTTCAAATATGACCTAATGATTTCCTGGATTTCCTCATTGTCTGTTGTTATGGTATCTTTTAATTTCTGAGTTTTTTAATATGGATATTTCCTCTCTATCTTTTGGTTAGTTTGGAAAAAGAGTTTGTCTACGTTGCTGATTTTGTCAAAGAACCAACTCTTTCCTTACTTTCATTTGTATTGTTCTCTTTGTTTCTATTTAGTTGATTTCAGCTCTCAATTTCATTATTTCCTAGCATTTATACATCATGGATAAATTTGCTTCCTTCTGTTCTGGAGCTTTTAGATATGCTATTAAATCACTAGTGTGAAATTTCCCAAACTCCTTATGTAGGACTGTAGTGTTATGAACTTAACTCTTAACATTGCTTTCATAGTGTCCCATAGGTTTGTGTATATTGTACTTTCATTTTCATGGAATTCTAGAAAGTCTTTATTTTTTTATTTATTTCAGTATTGAACCAGTGTTGATTCAGTTGATCATTATTCAGGTATATGCTTTCTCTACTTTTTGTTGTTGTGTTCTAACTTTCAACCATGCTGGTCTAATAAGATACAGGGGGGGTTATTCAATTTTTTGTGCCTATTGAGATTTTCATTGTGACTGAGTATGTGGTCAGTTTTAGAAATGGTTCCATAAGGAGGTGAGAAGAAGGCATATTCAATTATGTTTAAGTGGAATGTTCAATGATGTCTGTTAAGCCCATTTGAGTCATGATATCTGTTAGTTCCCTTATTTCTTTTTTTACACTTTTTTATTATATATTTAAATTAGAAACAAGCTTGCTTTCCATGTCAGTCCCAGTTCCCCCACTCTTTCCTCCACGCCCAGTCACCCCCTCACTAGCCCCCCAGTCCCCACTCCATTCCTCAGGGAGGGTAAGGCCCTCCATGGCTCATCTCTAGAGTCTGTCATTTCATTCCGGGGAGGGCCCAGGCCCTCCCCCAAGTGTCCAGTTCCTTTATTTCTATCTTAGTATTTTGTCTAGCAGACCTGTCGATTGGTTAGAGTTGGGTGTTGAAGTCTCCTACTATTAGTATGTAGTGGTTAATGTGTGATTTAAGCTTTAGTCATGTTTCTTTGACAAATGTGTTTGAACTTGTATTTAGGGGATAAATATTCAGAATTGAGACTTCATCTTGGTGGATTTTTCCTGTGATGAATATGAAATACCCTTCTTCATGTCATTTGATTAATTTTAGTTTGAAGGCTATTTTGTTAGATATTAGGACAGCTATAACAGCTCATTTCTTAAGACCATCTGATTGGAAAATCTTTCCCCAACCATTAACTCTGAGGTAACATCTGTCTTTAAAGTTGAGGTGTGTTTCTTGTGCACAACAGAAGAATGATTCCTGTTTTAGTATCCATTCTGTTAGCCTGTATCTTTGTATAGGTGAATTGAGATCATTGATGTTAAGGGATATTGGTGACCAGTGATTGTTACTTCCTGTTATTTTTTATTTTATTCTTGTCCTGCCAGGTCCTGACACACTTCTCATACCCAAATAAGCATAAAAAGACATATTATTATTAAACTGTTATCTGGTGGCTAGGGCTTCTTATTGGCTACCTCTATCTTAATTTTAACCAATTTTTATAAATCTATGTATTTCAACATGGCCTTATCTTACCAGCAAACATGTGGTGCATCCTAGCCTCCCAATCTCTACATGATGTCACTCCCACAGTGCCTGTCTTCCTACCTTTCTCCTCTTGTCCTAGTCCCACATATTATCCTACCTCTATTGGCCAAAGGGTGTTTTATTCACCAACCAATGAGAGAAACATATGCTGAAGACTGTCCCCCATCATTGGTGGTGGTAGATTGTGTGTCTTTCCCTTCTTTGGGATTTGTGCATGTGGGATTATCTATTGCCTGTGTTTTCATGGGTGCAGGTAGCTTCCTTGGGTTGGAATTTTCCTCCTAGTACTTTCTGTATGACTGTATTTGTGGTTAGGTTTTGTTTAAATGTGTGTTTTTCATTGACTATCTTGTTTTCCCCATCTATGGTGATACCAAGTTTTGCTGGGTATAATAGTCTGGGCTTGCATCTGTGGTCTCACAGTGTCTGCATAATGTCTGTCCAGGACATTCTGGCTTTCAGACTCTCCATTTGAAGTCAGCTGTTCTTCTTATGGGTCTGCTTTTATTTGTTAGTTGGACATTTTTCTTTGACACTAATAATATTCTTTGTTTCTTTATTTTGTATGGTTATGTTTTGATTATAATGTGGTGAAGGGACTGTTTTTGGTCCAGTCTACTTGGGTTCTATAAGCATCTTGTATCTTCATCATTATGTCCTTCTTAAGGTTGGGAAAGTTCTCTGGTTTTGTTGAGTATGTTTTCTGTGTCTTTGAGCTGGAATTCTTCTCCTTCTTCTATACCTATTATTCTTAGGTTTGGTGTTTTCATGGTGTCCCAAGCTTCCTGGATGTTTTGTGTTAAGACATTGATGGCTTTGTCATTTTTTGAATGATGAATCTATTTCCTCTGTCATATCTTCATGCCTGAGAGTCTCTCTTCCATCTCTTGTATTCTGTTGGTCACACCTGCATCTGTATTTCCTGTTCATTTATCCATTTTTTTCTATTCTATTCTATTCTATTCTAGAATTCCCTGGGTTTCTGTTTTCCTCAATGCCTCTATTTAAATTTTCAAGTTTTGAACTGTTTCCTCCACCTTTTTAATTTTTGTTCATTTTTTAGGGCTTATTATTTGGCTCTTGGCTTTTTTTAAGAAACTTACTGATGTCTTCCAACTTTTTAATTTTTTTCTTGATTTCTTTAAGGGAATTTTTCATTTCCTCTTCAAGGAAGTCTATCATCTTTATAATGTTATTTTTAACCTTGCTTTCTTCTGCTTCATCTGGATTGTCATGCTTAAGTCTTGCTGTTGTAGAACCACTAGGTTCCGTTGGTGCCGTATTTCTCTTTGTGTTGTTGAATATATTCTTACACTGCCATCTACCTATCTCTTCCTTCAATTGGTGAAGGTGGTACCTCTTCGTCATGGGACTTTGCCTATGAGCAGTAGGTCTCTTCCTCCAAACTGTGCAGGTGGTACTTGTGTCTCCACGGGCTGAATACCATGAAGTTAAAAGACTCAGAGACAGATATTGGGGTTCAAACTTCAAGGTGAAGATCAGAAAAATCAAAGCAGCTGGCCACTAGCTCTTACTCAACCTCAGACTAAAAGGAGATCCTGGCTCCACCAAAACTCACACTGCTGCCTCTCTCTCCTCATCATGGAAGACATCAAGATCTTCCGATCCTCAATGTGGTTGGAAAAAGAATTCCAGCTCTGAGACCTTGCTCCTGTCTGATACACCACCCTAATGCTGGTATTCAAGGCATTGAACCCAGGTGCTGGGATTAAAGACATGAGCTCTGTTAGTCTTCACTCTTCTGTAGTTGTTTTCTTTCTATTATCCAATGTCACCCCACAGCTGTTGATTCTGTATGAGAGCGGTATGCACTCTTTACTACTGAACAGTTCCTAGACAGTGTATTTTAAGCTTACATCAGTTATAGAACATAAACTTGGATAACCTGTGACTATAGGAACAAACTAAACATCCTCCTTCTTCCACTAAACTCTGAGCCTCTTCTCTGACAGCATTCTGATGTTCCTTTATCAATAACGTTTAGAAAAGTCAAAGATAATGAAACATTATGCAATCAATTTTGGGGGATCTTTCTCATCCCTTTCTGTTTATTTACCATGTCCTTTAGGGTTCAGTTTGATCTTTCTATGTCTGCCTACCCTGAAGGATTGTGTGGTATAGTATAGTAAGCAAAACATTGTTTCATTTTTTAGAGACATATGGAGTATTTTCTGTCTTCATATGTATAGGTAGAACAATGATGGCCATAAATTCTAGCAAGTGTATGATTATCGAATCAGCCTTTTCCAAGCTCAAAGAAGTTGCCCATTGAAAACCTGAACAGGTATCAATGGGGTGGGGTACATATTTTAATTTTCCAAATTCTACAGGATAGAACATATCCATCTGCCATACTTCATCCCTTTGAATACCCTTTGTGTTACTTCCGGCAGGTAGTAGAGTTTGGTTGTATAAAGAAGAAGTAGGACATTTCCTTGTCTTGTTGCCATGTGATGGAAATGTCTTCTTTTAAACCTTTGCTATTTGCATGATGATTTTTTTTGAAATGTTGAGTCTTCCAGGACATTTCCTTTCAATAGTTGATTAATTTGATCATGCCTTATGCTACAGGGCCTGGCAGGCCCATATGGGATTGGATATGTGTTATATAGAGAGGATGCTTCCTATTCCTGATTATTTATTGTGAGTGAATAAATAATAGTCAATTCACTATAATTAGGTATAAATTCAGAGCTATCAATATACAAAACAACTCTTTCTGCATATTTTGAATCAATAACTATGTTGAGAGGTTCTACAATACACATTGACACCGTGAGAATAGCATAAAATCCTGACTTTCAGACAGAATCATAAGGGCATACATCACTTTGCTTAAATTTTCTAATTTGATGTTTTTGATTTTAGCTATTTTGACATGTGTAAGATGGCATCTCAAAGTTTTTTATTTGCATTTCTCTGACAGCTAAGTATGTTGAGCAGTTTCTTCAGTGTCTTTCAGCCATTTTAGATTCCTCTGTTGAGAATTCTCTATTTAGTTCTGTACTCCACTTTTTAACTGGATTATTTCTTGTTTTGGAGACTTGCTTCTTGAGTTTTTTGTATATTTTGGAAATCAGCTCTCTCTCAGATGTGGGGTTGGTGAATATCTTTTCCCATTGTGTGGGCTGCCATTTTGTCTTGTTGACTGTGTCCTGTGCCTTACAGAAGCTTCTCAGTTTCAGGAGGTTCCATTTATTAATTCTATCTCACTGTCCCTTGAAGAAGGGAAAAGGGACAAATTCTCCTGAGCAAATTGGGAGCATGGAGGGGGCATAGGGGAAAGAGAAAGGGAGAAAAAGAGGGGAGCATGAAGATTGATTTGAGGGAAGAATAGAGGAGAACAACAAAAGAGATACCATAATAGAGGGGGCCATTATAAGTTTAAAGAGAAATCTGGCACTAGGGAAATGTCCAGAGATCTATAAGGGTGACACCAACTAACAATCCAAGCAAAAGTGGAAAAGCTACCTTAAATGCCCTTCCCTGATAATGAGATTCGTGACGACCTTATATGCCATCTTAGAGCCTTCATCCAGGAGCTGATGGAAGTAGAAGCAGATGCCCACAGCTAAAGACTGAGCTGAAATCCTGGGATCTAGATGCAGAGAGAGAGGAGTGATGAGCAAGTGGGTCAAGATCAGGCTGGAGAGACCCACAGAAACATCTCCTCTGAACAAGGGGGTGCTCATTGGTCCCAGACTGATAGCTGGGAAACCAGCATAAGACCAATCCAGACCCCCTGAAAGTGGTTATCACTTAGGAGGCCTGGACAATCTATGGGTACTAGTATTTATCTCTAGTATATCAATGGACTTTTGGAGTCGATTCCACCTAGAAGGATACTCTCTCAGTCTAGACTCATGGGGTAGGGCCTAGGCCCTGCTCCAAGTGATATGACAGACTTTTAAGATCCCACGAGGAAGGCCTCATCCTCCCTGGGCAACAGGAAGAGGATAGGATAAGGGGTGGTGGAGAGCAGGGGAGGAGGAGAGGGAACTGGGATTGACCTGTAAAGCAAGTTTGTTTCTAATTTAAAGAATAAAAAGAAAAGGAAAAAATAAAAAGAGTATGTGCTTTACGTTATGGAGAAGGCAAAGGATTTCCAGACCATAGAAAGCCCATTGGCTGACTCACCTTAGTCGCAGCTCTTAGATCTGTTACCATTCTTCATTTTCCAGATTTTTTTTTGTTTTTGTTTTTACAAGACAGGGTTTCTCTCTATTGTTTTGGATGCTGTCGGTCCAGCCCGGCCTCGAGTTCACAGAGATCCGCATGCCTCTGCCTTCCGAGTGCTGGGATTAAAGGTGTGCACCACCACCGCCCAGCTTCCAGATTTCTTTTTAACAGCAAATACATGTTGATTTTACAACATGCAGAGTATTTGGTTGCTCCTGTACCAGCTGTTCTGAAGCCTACAGTTTCTCTGTTGTGAAAGGCCACTGCCCAAACTATATAGATTTGTCTGCCAACCATTTTAGAGGTGGGGGTATTAGTCCTTTGGAAGAACAGCAGCTGTTGTAACCAGTTCTCGTACAGCCTTTTTTTTTTTAAGGAAAAAGAATGTTTATTCTGTTCCACTGTATGTTTGAAAGATAACAGCGTCACTTAAGAATATGGGAGAATGTGGTCAGATACAAAGTAGTTATCACTATCAAAGAGTTGGAAAAACATATGGTAGTTAAATGAGAATAGCAGCCGCAGACTCATATTTTGAATACTAGTTTCTGCAGTTGGTAGACATGTTTGGGAAGGAGTAGAGGCATTCCCTTTTTGAAGAAGGTATGCCATGGGGTGTGCTTTGAGGCTTCAAAGGCCTCTGACCATGCCAAGTGTGCCCTCAACCTCCTCTTGCGGCTTACAATGTGAGCTCTAAGCTTTTCCGTCTGCCACGTGCTTACAGCATCCTCATGGACTCTAACCCTCTGCGACTGTAAGCCCACTTTAATGCTTTCTTCTATAAATTGCCTTGGACGTGGTGTGTTTCATCACAGCAATAGAAATAAAAGTATATGGAAGTGTTCTCTGGAAGATCAGAACACTGAAAAAATCTCACCTTCCAACTACAGAAACTAGGGAGGAGTTTTGGTTTTTTGTTTTGTTTTGTTTTTTAACTTTAGCTCTAGAGCATGTAGCATAAATCCTTTGTGTATGAAGTTAGAAATGATCACAAGATTGTCAAGTCTAGATTTCCATGAAACAACAACCCTGTTAAGAACAGTCTCCTTAATTTCTTACCATAACACTATCAAATTACTTGAAAACTCTGTCTTCTATAGACAATAGGAATGATGGTCCAAAGGCATAGGATTAAATATATGAGAAGTATAAAGACTCAATATATACATATATACATTGCATTATAGTATAGTTAGTGAATAAAGGACAATTGGGGTATTGAATGACATCTAGCCTCAAAGAAAGCATTTCAAAATCATATATGCATTAAAAAATAAATTTTGGTCTTTTTGTAAAGGGTCTTACTTGGGAAGTGACTGGGTCAATCACTATGCCTCAAATTCATGAATATCAGCCTATCTTTGCCTTCCAATGGCTGGGATTAATCACATATGCTTTCACACTTAACATTATTTATTTTCAAGAATAATTCCGTGGGCACCAGTGGCAGACACCTGAAATGATTTTAAGATGTATTGTCCCAATTTTCCAATGCTCTTTTTGTGTAATGTTATTCAGTTTTGTTCTCTCTCTCTCTCTCTCTCTCTCTCTCTCTCTCTCTCTCTCTCTCTCTCTCTCTCTCTCTCTCTCTCTCTCTCTCTCTCTCTCTCTCTCTCTCTCTCTCTCTCTCTCTCTCTCTCTCTCTCTCTCTCTCTCTCTCTCTCTCTCTCTCTCTCTCTCTCTCTCTCTCTCTCTGTGTGTGTGTGTGTGTAGCACAAGCTTTAAAACTTACAGTGATCTTCCTGCCTCTGTGTTTGGAGTGCTGGTACTAAAAGAATGCTCTACCAAACACAGCTTGAAAATAATTTTTATGGTGCACATCTCTTTATAGGCAGGAGATAGTGTCAGAAACTGGGATACTGGAATTACAGATAACAGTAAACTTCTATATATACTGGGAATGGAATCTGGGTGCTCTGTAAGAATCTAAAGTACTCTCAACTACTAAGGTATTTTCCACCCCATGTTTTCTATTCTTGATCATATTACCTGTTCAAGGAGCCCTATTCAGGCTCAGACACCTGATGATCATTAAAAAGTCCAATTTTCTTTCAGTTGAGATACTTAGCCTTAGACAGGGATGAGGTCCTTAACTGCTTCTCCAGTACAAAGTGCCCTTAAACAATATATGCACAACCAACAAAAATTGATGCAGCAGGTTATCCTCATGTATTTCAGCATACTTATTCACAGATACTTAACAAGAAGTTGGAAGGGAAGTATTTGAGAAGACACAGAGGGAAGAGATAAAAGAGGAAATTGAGGTAATATCATTTTATTAAAAATATATGGAAAAATTAAATTACAAAGGGGTTTAGTGGGCTGGAGAGATGTCTCAGCCATTAAAGGCTAGGCTCACAAGCAAAGGGGCCTAGGGAGATTGCTCAGCACTTAAGAGCATTGAGTGTTGTTACAGATAGCACATTTTCAATGCTCAGACACACATGGGAGCTAACTATTTGCTACCCTGGGATTCCCTCCCTTCTTCTGGCCTCTGTATTACTCCTTCTCGTCTTGCGTAGAAGCAGTGGTAGGCTTCATCTGAGCCTACCTGCTCACAGGCAAAAGCAGAGTTGTTCTGATGTTAAGAGCAGAGTACACTATGCTGTTAAGTGACTTTTCCTTGGTGTTTTCTGTATTTGTGAGAAATGGGGCATTGATGCATCTTTCTTTTACATCAAACATCAAGATTGACAGGTAGCATGGTCTCCAAGGCAGTCTACTTTCATAATGTCCTTTACTTGATTTTCCACTAAGATCTTGTGGTACAAGATAAACATGTGTGAGGCAGTTCTTTTCGTCATTTATAAAATTATATTTGTTCCTGCATGACTCTGAGGTAAGAATGTCCTTAAATGTTTCTTCTTTTACATTCTTACCATGCTCAGAAGTGGGTTTGCTTCTACAGTATGCTCAGGAAGAGGCAGAACTCTACGTGAATGTGTCCAGACTCCCTCAGTAAATTCTCCATGCTTCCCCTGTTTAGGAAAGGCATTCGTTTGGAAATAATTCTCAGCTGGGCATTGGTAATACATGCCTTTAATCACAGCACATGGAAGACAGGCAGGTATATCTCCGTGAGTTCGAGACCAGCCTGGTCTACAAGACCTAGGTTCAGGACAGCTTCCAAAGCCAAAGAGAAAGTCTGTCTCAAAGAAACAAAAAAAAACCCAACTAAAAATTTTTCAAAGAAAGAAAGAAAGAAGGAAGGGAGAGAGATGGGGAGGGAGGGAAGGAGGGAGAGAGGAAGAAAGAGGCAAAGAAGGAAAGAAAAAAGAAGGAAGGAAGGAAGGAAGGAAGGAAGGAAGGAAGGAAGGAAGGAAGGAAAGGAAAGGAAAGAATTCCCATCATCTCTGTGCCTCCTGCAGGTAAGAAATCTTCCTTGTTTCTATCTTGGCTGTTGTGATGTCTATTCTTGGTAGTCAAACTCTTTACCTCTGGATAACAAAAAACCCAGCAAATTAGTTACACTTTGAGGTGATTTTTCAATATTAACAGATTTTAAATTAAAAACCCTTCATTAATCTGCATCATTTGAGGTGAGAAGATCTTCCTTTAACAGCTTGGTGGTGGCACACACCTTTAATGCCAGCACTCAAGGCAGAAGCAGTCAGATTTTCTGAGTTTGAGGCCAGTCTTGTCTACCGAATGAGTTCCGCGGTTACCCAAATGAACCCTGTCTCTAAAACACCAAAAAACAATCCAACAAAGAATAAGATCCAACTTTAATCTGGATCACACTTTCTGGTAACAGCCTGTACATATAAAGGATATTGAAGAAGGAAAGTCTGTCTTTACCTTCTTGCCCTAGCTCTGGCTACCAAGTTCATTCCTTCACTCTCATCTGAGACAAATTCTTCAGAATTCTGGTGTATACTGAAGACCAGCTAAGACATCCAGCCACATGGACTGAACAACTCCTGTCTTCTTCAACTTTCCATTAGTAGACAGCCATTGTTGGACTAGCTGGACCACAGCCTATAAGATATTCTAATAAATCCACTTCCTTTATACACAAATTCATTCTACCGGTCCTGTTCACATAGAGAATTTGAATAATGCAGATGTGGTTTCTTTTATCTGCCCATTGAAAAAGATGTGCTGCCTAAAAGATATGTTCCTAAAGACATTCTTCCTGGCTCTGTTTCTCTAAGCATTCAATTTACCATGAAGACTGCACTTTTTACTATTATATATTTGACAAGAGTTTGGTATACAACTGTCCCATCCGCTTAAGTGGCTAGAATTGCATTCTCCTGTCCCTATTCAAATTGTTTAAAGGTTTTTCTTGAAGACTTCACCTAAAAGATACTCAAGGATTGCAGCATATGTGGAATGCAAATCTGTTCTAGGCTTCCTCATCATCGAGCATTAGTGATAGATGGAAGCATGGTATAATTACACAGATTTTCCTTCATTAACCTCCTCAGGTTTTTTCAATGATTTCTCCCTGGGGAGATATATTAATTCTAGAACTGCTGCACTTCCAGCCTTTTAGAAAAATGTTTTGAGACAAGCTCTCTTATGTTGACCTTGGTGGCCTCAATCCCGGTCTGTGACTCTTCTGGTCAATGTCCTTGCTGTCTTCTATATTACATCTTTTTTTTTTTCTCTCGAGACAGGGTTTCTCTGTATTGTTTTGGAGGCTGTCCTGGAACTCGATCTGTAGACCAGGCTGGCCTCGAACTCACAGAGATCCACCTGCCTCTGCCTCCCGAGTGCTGGGATTAAAGGCGTGCTCCACCAACTCCCGGCCTATATTACATCTGTAAAATTCTTTTTTGTTGTTGTTGTTTTTTGTTTTTCGAGACAGGGATTCTCTGTGACTTTGGAGTCTGTGCTGGAACTAACTCTTGTAGATCAGGCTGCACCTTTAAAAATCTTAAATGACTGTACCAACTCAATGTTTTAAAATTATCCATTTGAATCATGTATTCTACCAGCTATTATAGTCCCAGGAAAAGGAATTGCATGTGGACCATGAATTCTGCCTTAAAATGAGACTAGGAGCAATAATCTATTGTGTAAACTGCAGAGGGAAACATGGTAGGCAATCAGCTGCTGGAGTCACCATTCTGTAAAAGGACCTGATTGTGGCAGGCAGAAGGGATTTTGTGATTTCACAGCATGAATGAATTCATGCCATGTGAATGCAGACAAAACAGATTAGTGCATATATAATTTGAGAAGGTTAGCTTGAGCCATTGCATATTGAATTTACAATTAGGGTACTCTTCTATGCATATATGTTCAGTCCTGCTTGACACATTTAAGTCAGGTGAGAGTTTTGAGAAACAGGCCATTACCTGTAACTCTGTGTCAGGTAACAGATCTCAGCATCAGTAATTCATAGTTTGATTCCTTGTCTCTCAATTGCTGTTGGGTTTTATTTCTATTTAGAGCAATGTTCCCTGAATCATAGGCTTACCTCACACTGTGCAGTTGAGAATTGCAGTGAACACCTAACCCTGCCTCTGTTGCCCATGACTGGGAAGTAGTCCTGCTACTCCTTCCTACTCCCCTTAATGACCTTGACTGGCCAGTAAGAAGGAGAAGAGACCAGTGAATAAGTGTTCTCCAGGTTCTCTGGCTTTTATTGGGAACATACAAATGAAGAGTGGTGTATGCAAGTACTGAGCTCATTGACCAACATTGAACCTGGTGTAGGGACAGTGCAGAAAGGGAGAGGCATCCAGCAAGATGAGGGCTTTTTTGCTTTGACAATAATTGATATTAGCAGTGTGGAGTTATGTAGTAAATTTTAGATGTTCAAAAATGTTCTGACAGTCCGTTTTTGGGGTTCACACACCAGAGCAATCAAGAGACTGGATAGAAAACTGACCTGGTTATGAAACCCAATTTCTGCTGTTACCCTAGTTCAACCAAAAGAGATGATCTGGGTAAAATGTTGTGGCCCTGTTATTTTCCTGGTTTAAGATGTTCTGGTGGGCCGGGCGTTGGTGGTGCACGCCTTTAATCCCAGCACTCGGGAGGCAGAGGCAGGCGGATCTCTGTGAGTTTGAGGCCAGCCTGGTCTACAAGAGCTAGTTTCAGGACAGCCTCCAAAGCCACAGAGAAACCCTGTTTCGAAAAAACCAAAAAAAAAAAAAAAAAAAAAAAGATTCTGGTGGATAGAAATGGTATGGAGTAATCTCTGGTATGATCTCATACAAATCCCTAGTCTCTGGAGCACATGACCATGAAGCCTGTTTGAACTTCTGAAAACAATTTTGGACATTTTAACTACATCAAGTACACAGTCTCTATACTGCCTCCAAGCCCTACCATTACTCTTCATTGTATTCTCACTCCTGGCCTCTTTTTGCTTTAGCAGCAGTTAAACAATAATTACAGTTACTGTTGGAATGCACTATCTGTTTGTAAGACTTCACAACACTGGAGCAATAGGTTGACTATGCTGAACCCTGCGTGTGTAAAGGAATGTGCACACAAAGGACCCTGTGCCTTGGAAGAGGAACAGGAAGTGCCGTGGGGATTACAAGGATTTCTAGTAAAATGCCAAGTCCCAGACTAGAGCTCTGTCTGCTGGGTTGGATGACATGAGCTGGGAAGACTGTGTGATCTGAGTCACTTGATCTCTGATCATCTAGTAGGGGAGATGCTAATGTCCTGAGATCCAGATGGCTGGGCCCTATCTACCATGTTACTCTGGGAAGGCTTAGCAATCAGGAGCACCAATAGAAGGTAACTTGCAGATTCTTTTTAGGGATCTCCTCTGATACACCTGCAGGAAGCTGTGAGGGAGACCACAGGGCATGTCTTGGTGTGTGCTCAGTGTCTTTACCTTCACAGAGCAGGAGGAGCAGGTTTTTACTCTGTGAAAGACAGTTTATTGGATAAAAAGTACTATGAGACTTAGCAGGGGGCTCAGCACATATTTTTAGAGGGAATTACCTGTATTCTGATCCCAACACACATGTGGGGAGACTGGTAACTGTAGGAGAAAGGTTTTCTGTCCCATCCCATCCTGTAGCAGATTCAAATAATCACTCAGAGGTTTAATATTACTTTCAAATGCTTGGCCATTTGCTTGAGCTTATTATGAACTTGCTCTTACAATTTAACACTGAGGACTCTCCTCTGACTCACTGAATTCTCTGTGTCTCTGGCTTTCCTACCTCTACTTCCTGCTTGACTACTGATGAATCAATTCATAATTAGTCATTGATAGTGTATATATTCATATCGTGTTGAAGGATTATTTCACAGAATTTCTCCCTTTTTTCTAAATAAAAAGGAATGTTTTAACGTTAGCACAGTGAAACTATATATAACAGAAAGAGTTATCGGGTAAGAATCACAGTAACAATATCTAATCCGTTTGCATTTGGTAAAATTAGAGAAAATACTATATTTTTCTATCTTATCTAATGTCTAAGTTTTGTACCTAATTTACCTCCTATCATAACAAAGGAAAACTATAAGTATAACTATCTAGTCTTTAACTTGAACAAAGACCCCAAAATATTGAAATATTACCTAATGACATGGGCATCAGGCTGCCTAAGCAGTCAGCCAAAGTTCCTCTATAACACTGGGCTATCCACCTTTGGCCTGCAGGCCTAGAAGAGCTGACTCTCTTTATTCAGAAGCAGGAAAATTTTAAAGGACTGTCCTACCTTGTCTTGGCAATTTTAGGCAGTCACCTTTTTGTGTCCTTCTGGTGAGTTTGGACAATAATTGTCAGCAATTTAGACAAGGGCAATTTCTTTGCCCAATAGGATAGCTAGTGCCATAAAGAAAACAAACTACACCCAGTTGGTGGTGGCACACTTTAATCCCAGTACTCGGAAGGCAGAAGCAGGTGGATCTCCATCCCACAAACACACCAAAGCACACAACTAGAGCATGTGTGCAGAAGACCTGGCACAGACACATGCAGGACCTATGATTGTCACTTCTGTCTCTGTGAGCCTCTGTGATCCCTTTTTAGCTGAGTCTATGGGCTGTGTTCTCCTGGTGTTCTTGACTCCTCTAGCTCCTACAATTCCCATGCCTCCTTCTACTGCAGGGTTCCCAGAGCTCCAGCTAATGTTTGGGTGAGAATCTCTGCATCTGATCCTATCAGCTGTCAGAGAAAGGTTCTATTAGGCTAGGCACCAGTCCATGAATCATTTCATTGATTTTTTTTCATTTGCATTTGGTTCTACCATAGTTCTCTGTTCCATCCAACTTTCAGCTTCTGACCATTTAGGTAGCATTCTTTATGGGCTCCTTCTCATCATTTGGACCTCAAATTAGAACAGTCATTCATTGGCCACTACAGAAGCTCTGAAGCACCATTGCCCCAGCGTGTCTTCCAATCAGAAAAAATATCTTTCAAATGTTTTATGGCTGGATTGGTTTGCCAGTCCCACCATTATGAACCTTACATGGTTATAGAAGACAGCTGGTTCAGGTTCACATTCCTGACTCCCAGGAGTCCTAATTAGGAAACCTCAGAGGTTCCAAGAAATTTCCACTGCAACATCAACCCATGAAAGCCCACTTATTCCAGTTGTCTCTGTCAGTACTCCTCCCTCTGATCATCTAACTCACCTGATCCTTCCTGTTCCCATCCTCACCTGCCAGCAATCTACCCACAAAATCTAGTCTATTTCCTTTTACCAGGGAGATTCATGGGTCCTCCCATACAGATGTTCTGGTTACTGGATCTCTCTGGTTCTGTGGATTGTGGATTGTACTGTGATTATTCTTTTTTTTTCTTTTTTGTTTTTTCAAAATAGGGTTTCTCTGTGGCTTTGGAGACTGTCCTGGAACTAGCTCTTGTAGACCAGACTGACCTCCATCTCACAGAGATCCACCTGCCTCTGCCTCCTGAGTGCTCGGATTGAAGGCGTATGACAGCACTGCCCAGTCCTGTGATTTTTTTTTTTACTTAACACCTAATATCCACTTATAAGTGAGTATATAAGATGCTTGTCTATTGTGGTTCTGGATTGCCCTTCTAAGGATAATAAAGAACTCAAGAAAATAGACATCAACAAAGCAAATAATCCAGTATTAAATGGGGTACAGACCTAAACAGAAAATTCTCAACATAAGAATCTAAAATGGCTGAGGAACACTTAAAATTCTTCACGTCCTTATCTGTCAAAGAAGTGTAAGTCAAAACTACTTTGAGATTTCATCTTATACCTGTCAGGATGGGTATGATCAGTAACAGAAGTAACAGTCCATGCTGGTGAGGATGTGGATAAAGGGGAATAGCTATTCACTACTCTTCTGAATGCAGACACGTACAGCCACTTTGGTAATCAATATAGTAATCCTCAGAAATTATGGAATAAGCCCCACCTATACCACTCTTGGGCGTATACCCCAAATATGCACCTGTGTCTTACCACAAGGACACTTGCTCAGCTCTCTTCATAGTAGTTTTATTTTTAGTAGCCAGAAACTGCTATGTCTGTGAGAGTTTGTGATGATTGAGTGGGAAAGCTCCCCCACTGAGGGTTGCAATATCCTTAAGTAAGTGCGCCTGGGCTGGATAAAAGAGCTATCTGGACATAATACGGTGACCAAGCAAGAGAGAAAGCCAGGAGACAATGATTGCCCATAGATTTTGCTTTCAGTTGCTAACTTGAGTTGCTAGCCTAAGCTCCTAGATAATAGACTGTGATTTGACAGAATTGGCCAAATAAAGCTGGTTATTAACTGAAATGTTTTCTTGGTTAGAGAATTTAATCACAGCAGGAGAGAAGCAAGTTAGAACAAAAACAGAACAGCAAAAGTGTTTTTTTGTTTGTTTTGTTTTGTTTTTTTGTTTTGTTTTTAACTAGGTAGAACCTGTAAACATCTTTTAGAGGGATGTGATAGGAACCAGAACTTTGGGTCCCACAAGTCTTTGAAAGCTGTAAATAAAGATTAAGTGGCTGTCCTTATAGGACTTGGAAGTTGTGAGTGTTGAGAGTAATGCACAGAGTTGATGTCCAGGTCTTGGATTTCATTGGGAAATAGATATTCATGAAAAATAAGCTAGAGGACATTTGTGTGATATTTTGGTTCATAATCTTTCTAATTCTTTCCAAGCCCAGAAAAATTGAATAAGTCTGAATTTAAAATACTGGATTGTTTTCTTTGATGGAATATTAAATCTGTTGGATGGTTACTACTGATTACTAATTAAGGACTACAGTGAGAAAAAGTAGCATGTGGTGCAGAAATAAATGAAAATTCTGTCAGTTGTAGATAAAAACATTAGGTGGCTTCATATGTTAATTAAGTGCTGAAAAAGACCAGAATTTTCAAGGAGATTATCACCATTAAAGAGAAGGTCTTTGCTCTATAATGGAAGCTTAGCAAGGTACCTAAAGGTAAGAGTCCATTCTGTTAAGTCTTCAATTAATGTAAGGATTAGGCAAAGTAATTCCTAGTCTCAGGAAGCAACTTCATACAAACCTGCTACAAATGTGGTCCAAGCATGGAAGTGTCCATCCAAATTTAGAAGCTAAACTTGGAAGGATCAGCCATGTTGTTCTGGTTTTGCAATGGAGAAAGACTTAAAATTTAAATTCATGTGTTATTCATCTGTGGTTTCAGTTCAGCACTGTAGCAGCCATTTGTGTGGCAGAGTCAGAGCCCAGTGAGGAAACTGTGAGAGCTCATTGCACACAGCTGTGAACATGAGGCTAGTGTTGCATTTTGAGAGTGCAAGACACTTAGGTACTTAAACTATGAGACATCTGCCATGGAGAGATACATATAGGGAGTGGAAGTAAACAAAGAGAGAAGTGTAGGAGAAGTTTTGGGGATAAAGCCATCAAAGCCCTTTAAAACTGAAGTCCTATGTATCTGAGACAGAGCTACAAGATTTTCTGTTTGCCCTGCTGGGTGTCAGCCTTGCCTTGGTCCTATCTTTCCTCACTATGTACCCATTCTTCTCTTTTGGAATGGAAATGTGTATTTTGCATCGTTGCATATTGGAAAGATGTAACTTGTTTTCTGATTTTACAAGAACTCACAGTCACAAGATTGCCTTGGGTATCTGAAGAGACTTTAGAAATTTGAGCAGTGTAGGGGTTGTTGTAGACAATGAGGATCCTTGAAACTAGACTAAATGCATTTTCTTCGTAGGATGGCTATGGCCCTATCTATATTGACCAAGGTCAGAATATAGGCAATTGAATGAAAATCTTCCAGATGGGATGATGTCTTTGAATGCTTGTCTCTCCTTGGTGGCTTTCTTCGGAGTGCTTATGGAATCTTCAGTAGGAGGGGACTTTCTGGATTAAATTCCTCATTGGAGATGGAATTTGAGCTCCTAACTGCTCAGTTATCTCTCCTGTCATTTGCTGTTAATTTATGTTTAACGTTTATATTTCTAATATTTTCATCTGTTTCTTTGTAACTGTTAAAATACTCATTCCCTTATAGCAACTTCTTATTAATGGTATGCTTTAAACTGGGACATTTCAGGTTCCTGGAAGATGAATACAGAATTGGAGTGAATGCACAATTTTTTTTAGAAACCTTACTAAAAATCTCTTGAGTTGTTTTCTGGTTGTTAGATTGATTTTGCAAGGGATACAGGGTCTTAATATGTAACTCTTTCAGTTCTGGAACTCTTTTCATAGTTCATGCTGTCATACAATTCAATGAGATATGTATGCACAGTTTTCCTATGCCAGCCATTCACTCTCAAATAACCAACACAGAATCTTAATATTCTTTGTGAATGCTTGACTGATAGCTCAGGCTTGTTAATAAGTAACTCGTACATTTAAATTAACCCACATTTTTTCTGTGTTTTGTCATATGGCTTGCTAAGTTTTCTCAGTATGGTATGTCCATCTTGCTTCTCTGTGCATCTCTAGTGAATCTCCCCTTACCGTAACTCCATCCGTCTTCCCCCCAGCATCCTCTTAGTCTGGTATTCCCTCCTAATTTCCTCCTGCACAGCTATAAGCCACTGAGCTCTGTGTTATCCAGTGAGAGGTACACATATTTTTTAAACCTATTTTTTTAAGATTTATTTATTTATTACATATACAGTGTTCTGCCTACACGCCAGAGGAGGGTACCAGATTGCATTGTAGATGGTTGTGAGCCACCATGTGGTTGCTGGGAATTGAACTCAGGATCTCTGGAAGAACAGTCAGTGCTCCTAACCTCTGAGCCATCTCTCCAGCCCGAGGTACACATATTTATAGTGTACAAAATCATTGTTCCACAGCATTTCCTTCCCCCTTTGTGTCTAAGTAAAAGGAAGGGTTTGCTTTAACTTAGTAAAACTATGTGTAACAAACTGTAACAAACATAGTTATCAAGTAAGAATTATAGATACAGTATCTACTTCATTTCTATTTGGAAAAATTAGAGAAAATACTCCATTTTCTATCTTATCTTTTTGTCTCCAAAGTTTTCTACCTAATTTACCTTCTATCATAACTAAGTAAAACTGTAACTATCTAGTCTTCAACTCCATCAAAGACCTCAGAAGGGTGAAATGTTACCTAATGACAAGGACATCTGACTGTGTGGACAGTCACCTTAGGTTCTTCTGTGATATCAAGGGAACTAACTATGGCCTACAGACTTAAAATATTTGACAGCCTTTTTTTCTTTTTTAATTTAAATTAGAAACAAGCTTATTTTACATATCAATCCCAGTTCCGTTTCTCTTCCATCCTCCCATGTCCCCTACCAACCCCCATCCTACCCCCCATCTACTCCCCAGGGAGAGTGAGGCCTTCTATGGGCATCACCAAAGTCTGTCATCTCATTTGAGACAGGGCCTAGGCCCTCCCTTGTGTATCTAAGCTGAGAGAGAGCCGGAATGAACTCCCAAAGTCCATTCATGCACTAAGGATAAATACTGGTTCCATTGCCAGAGGCCGCATAGATTGCCCTGACCTCCTAACTGACACCCATGTTTAGGGAACCTGGTTCTGTGCTATGCTGGTTCCCCAGCTGTCTGACTCGGGTCCATGAGCTCACACTTGCTCAGGTCAGCTGTTTCTTTGGGTTTCCCCAGGTTGGTCTTGACCCCTTTGCTCATGACTCCTTCCTCTCTGCAACTGGATTCCAGGATTTCATCTCAGTGCTTAGCTGTGGGTCTGACAGACTTTTTTTAAAAGAAGGAAATTTTGAAGGACTGCCCTACCCTGTCTCAACAAAGTTCAGCGGTCACTTTTTGTGTGTGTCCTGTTTATTCAGTTTGGACAGTGCACTGTCAGCAGTTGAGGCAAGGGCAGTTTCTTGTGCAAATAGCTAGCTTTTGCCATAAAGAAAGAAAACTCTATATGGAGTTTCTTCGATGGCCATCATCCTCTTTTGAAGTAGATCAGTTCTGCCAGGAGCAGATTTGTCTCATGTTAAGAAAAGTCTAAGTTATTAAAACATTTTAAATGTCATATTCTGTAGGTCTTTGACTTTTGAAGATTGCCTATCTATCTGAAATATATCTCCGTATAACCCTGAAAACCTAACTGACTATAAATTTCATAGTTTTTGGTGACAGGATAACCTGTATTTCTTTATTAACCTAAACAGCTTTTAATGACTAAAATTTCACATTTCATACATATGAATTGTATAGGTAATATCTTAAGCAAAAGTAGAAGCAGTTGTATAAGGGAAATAACCTTAAATTTGTATCAATATTCAAAAATATCTTAAAAGTAGAAATGCATATGCAGTATAAATAACCATAAATTTTTATCATTATACAAAATTCCATACCAATATAAAGTATTTAATGTTAATAGCTTCTTTGGATTAAAGTAGATTCAGCAACCTACCCTTTTACCTCATCATTTTTATATCATATCACCCTTTTCTTTCTTTAGAAAGATATCCATGATATCTCCCTTAAATGATAATAAACATCCATGAACTTTATTTTTGGAAAGTGGAAACCATTCTCTAGACTACTTCCTGTTGTTTGGAGACACTGACATCTTTGAGGACAGCTTGAGAAAAATTAGAATAATTGTTATTTTTTGACTGTAGTATTTCATGAGGCTAGATCCTCTTAGCCAGCAGCCTTGAAGTTGTTTTGGATATAGAACTCACAAACTACAACAGAGGCATTCTGAGATATTGTATTAGATTTGGTTTCCTTCCTGAAAATATATCAACTTTTAAAGGTAATATACGTTACAAGTATGGAATATGTGGTGTGCACAAGTCAGTTAAAGATGATATTTTGTTTTATATTTGATTAAATAAAATACACATTGCCTATTTTGTAGATTTGTAGGGTTTTTCTTTATGTTTGCAGCCTGGATTTCAAGGGGTCTTTCCCAAACAAACCTGGTTTTCTTTAACCTGGAATGAATCCACTGCCTCTCATCTCCTATGGAGTTAAAAGAATAACCTCTCCCCCAAAGAAATATACATCTTGACTTAGGTTTTACCGTCAGGATGTTTCTAAAATATATAGGTTGGTTTAATTTATTAGCTTTCATTATCCAGTGTCTCTTAGCAGCCAAAAAATTTAAACACAGTACAATAAGATCCAGACTCTATGTGTATTTCCCATCTTTAAGTGGCTTTTTTCTTTTCTATTACTTTAATCTCTTAATACAGGCTTTTCTTAATTATTTTAAAACTCTCTGTGTGTGTGTGTGTGTGTGTGTGTGTGTGTGTGTGTGTATGTATGTATGTATGTATGTACGTACCTTCTCTTTTCCCTCTCAAGCCTATGTGTATTTTGAACACACTGTGACCTGTTTACTGAATTTTCTTTCTCAATCCCTTTTTATTGAATATATGTAATGTCTTCCTAACCAAACTGTTGGGGACTGCTAGAACCTTGAACAAAATGGAGTCTGTCAACCGTTTCTTGGCCTTCCGCCTACGTGACTGCGAGCACACATGCCCTTGAGACAAAGGAAAAGGCTAACCATTAAAGTTAAATTTACACAGGGCAGCCCACCCGCCTAGCCAGGGGAAATACCCTTACAGAGCAATTGTCTTTGTTAACAAGATTATAGCGTTCTGCTGTACACTTCCTACCCCTCCCTAATTCCTGCACCTGACTTACGCTGACAAGCATTTGTGGAATGCAACTAATGACTGATGGAAAATTACAGCTTTGTCTTTACCGTATTTGGTGTATATTTGAATTGAGACTTGATTGACATGCTTGTACCACCCCCTGAGGTCCTTCCTCTATAAATTCCAGCGCGCCCCAAAAAATAAAGGCTCTTGATCAGCAAACGTTGTCTTGAGCCTGTTTCCATTAACCTCTTGAAGTTCACTTTCCAGATCGGATCTGCTCGTGAAGACCCACTAAATTAGTAGCGACCCTCATCACCTCACCCCCGCAGGTCGGGGGTCCCTTCCCGGGGGTCGCACCAAACGAAGTGAATCTTAAACTGCTCTGTGAATCGCTGCTAGTGTAGCTTAGCTTACTACGTTTCTATAGTGCCTGGTAACTGGATTTTGCTGCAGGGAGCTGCTGGGAGTCCTATCTTGGTACTGGACTCAGCAAGAAAAACACGTGACTAGGAAGCTGAGTTTGACAATGTTGTATGTGTTTAGAAGCTTTTTAAGGCTTTGTTAGGACATTTGTGGAAATGCCATATATAGGTGGAATTTTCCTATACCAACCACCCACTCCCAAATAGCGAACATGGAATCTTAAAATTATAAATGTTCAGCTGATAGCTCAGACTTGTCACTATCTCTTACATTTAAATTAACCCATACTTCTTATCTATGCCTTGCCATGTGGCTGGGCACATTTTCTCAGTGCATCATTTCCAGCTTGCTTCTCTCTCTGCCTCTGGTGACTCTTCTCTCTGGCTCCACCCTTCTTCCCCCAGCACCCTCTTAGCTGGTTTTCTCACCTAACTTCCTACTCAGCTATGGGCCAGTGAGCTCTTTATTAAGCATTGAGTATAATACATATTAATAGTGTACAAATAGATTGTCCCACAGCTGAAATACACCTGCCAGTGCCTCCTGGGTGCTGGGATAAAGGGCATCAGCCGAAACAACCACCTTCCCCATCTTTTTTCTAGTTAGTAATTTTCATGAGTTCTCTAATGTGTGATCAGTGTTGTTGATCTGTTTGCTTGTTGTTCTCTTTATATGTTATTAGGCATTTCTCTTGCAGGGCTATAGCCTATTCAAAATATGCAGAAATGACATATGTGTGTCTCATTAGTTTCCTGCTATAATGACTTGGTGATTATATTAAAACTTCTGTGTCACAGAATAAGTGTGAGAAGAAGCACCAGAATTTTATAAATATATTGTCAAAGAAGTATACATTTACAGTGTTGTCAGTATCATGCTTTCTTTTGAACATATATATGGGATATTTTAGAATTCAGTGATGTACGATGATGTTCATGTAAATTTCACTCCGGATAAGTGGGCTTTGCTGGATCCATCCCAGAAGAATCTCTACAAAGATGTGGTGCTGGATACTTACAAGAACCTCACTGATATAGGTAAGACTGTGAATTTTACCTCATTTTTTAAAATAAAGAGACAATGTTTTCTCAGTAATTGATTCTCTTATGTAATTTTGATTGAAAAACAGAAAGAATGAGGTTAATAAATCAGTCATGGTTCCAAGGTACACTGAAATAGTAATTTAATTTTTATATATATTCTGAAATGTCTCATACATTTTTTGGTATTATATTTTAGGCTACAGTTTGGAAGACCATAATACTGAAGAGCCCGATCAAATTTCAACACAACATAGAAGATAGTTTTCATGTGCAGTCAGATACAAATATTTCTCTTAAGAATTTTGAATGTGTCCTGGAAGTTTTAAAGAGGATCAATAGTGTAGACAAGCACAGCTTTAAGTGTTTTGATATAATTAGCACCAATCCATGTCTGTCAATGTCAAGTAGTGTTTTTGTGTTTGCAAGGCATTCCTCTTAGAGAGAAGAAAAGGAAACAATGTCTTAACAGATATCACCATTTAAATCACAGCTCCATGCAAGCTATGCCACATAACTTCCAATCTGTTTAATTTAGTTTCATAACACACAGATGTAATATGTAATATGTAAGATGTAATAACATGCATACTTTGAATAGGTGATAAGTATGTTCTATATCCTCTAATAAGCAAATACTCTAGAGTAAAGCTCATGTTACTCATATACATTTACTGACTTTGCTAAGTTTAGTGACAAGGGCAGTTTATGAGAGTAAAAATGTTCTTCTGGGGAAACTTTAGTCCCTATACCATGTGTCTATGACAAACAAGCTGTGTGAATGTGATAGGGGAATGTTTTTGTTCCTTTACTAGGTATATCATATGTCACAATGGAAAGAAGCCATGTGAGCACAGGGATATGGAAAGAAGCAATCTCTCTCTCTGTATCTCTCTCTCTGCATCTCTCTCTCTGTGTCTCTCTCTGTGTGTCTCTGTCTCTCTCTTTTTCTCTCTCTCTCTGTATCTCTCTCTCAGTGTCTGTCTGTCTCTCTATGTGTGCCTCTGTCTCTGTCTCTCTCTTTCTCTCTCTCTCTCCCCAATCTGAATGTGATATAAGTTTACAATTGCCGGGCATTGGTGGCACACGCCTTTAATCCCAGCACTCGGGAGGCAGAGGCAGGCGGATCTCTGTGAGTTCGAGGCCAGCCGGGTCTACAAAGTGAGTTCCAGGACAGCCTCCAAAGCCACAGAGAAACCCTGTCTCGAAAAAAAAAATAATAAGTTTACAATTAATTGATTTTCCAACTTTGTTGGGAACACATCAACAAACTCATACTGCAGAAAGCCCTAGGAGTACTAAGAAGATAGAAATTCTTCTGTTTGTCCCAGTTCACTTTGCAAATGTAGTATGACTCACACTATAAAAAATCTATTAATACGCCGGGCGGTGGTGGCGCACGCCTTTAATCCCAGCACTCGGGAGGCAGAGGCAGGCGGATCTCTGTGAGTTCGAGGCCGGGCTGGACCGATAGCCTCCGAAACAATACAGAGAAACCCTGTCTCATAAAAACCAAAAAAAAAATCTATTAATACAATCAGTGTGGTAAACTTTGAGCTCTTTCTGTTTTCTTCAAGTATATGAAAAACCTCATATAGCAACAGGATGCTATAAATATGAGTGTCTCATCTATGGTTTTTATTGATGTAAAGAGATGCTATGACCATGGCAACTCTTATAAGTGAAAACATTTAATTGGAGCTGCCTTAGAGTTTCAGAGTTTTATCTATCATTATGGCAGGAAATGTGGAGGCATACACACATACATGGTGCTGGAGAGGTAGATGAGAGTTCCACATGTTTATCTGCAGAAGGAAACAATGTGACATTCCTGACATACCTTGAGCATGTAACAATTCAAAGCCCACCTCCAGCATGACACACTTAATCCAAAAATGTCACACCTATTCCAACAAGGTCACATATTCTAATAGCGCCACTACCTAGGGACCTAGCATTCCAACACATAAATCTATGGGGGCCATAGCAATTCAAGCTATGACAGTAAAATGTGTTAATAAACACTACTACCATCACAGGTATCTTTAAAGATGCAAAACAACCTGTAATGAAGGGGAACACCATAGATATAAGTAAAGTGATAAAAACTTAATATGTATTTCCTCTTTATAATTAGACCAAATTGTATAATGGATTTATATGGCAAAAGTGATTCATCGAGGTAATAAATGTGGTAAAGCATTCACATGTAACAATTATCTTCACAGGCATGAAAAAATTCATATGGAGAGTATATTCACTGTGGTAAAGACTTTGCAAGTCACCATTGTCTCCAAATGCAGAAAAGGACTCATTCTCAAAAGAAACATTACGAATGTACTCAAAGTGGAAAAGGATTTGTAAATCCCAGATATCCTCAAGTGCATAAAAGAACACATACTGGAGAGAAACCCTACACATGTAATCAATGTGATAAAGCCTTTGCATATTATAAAAGTCTTAAAAAGCATACAAAAACACATAGTGGAGAGAAACCCTACACATGTAATCAATGTGATAAAGCCTTTGCACGTCATGATAATCTTCAACAACATAAAATAACACTTACTGGTGAGAAACTCTACAAATGTAATCAGTGTGATAAAGCCTTTTCACGTCAGAGTTGTGTGCATATACATAAAAGAACACATACTGGAGAGAAACCCTACACATGTGATCAATGTGATAAAGCCTTTGCATATTGCAAAAGTCTTAGAAAGCATAAAGAAACACACAGTGGAGAGAAACCCTACAAATGTAATGAATGTGATAAAGCCTTTGCACATCATAATAATCTTCAATGACATAAAAGAACACTTACTGGTGAGAAACCCTACAAATGTAATCAGTATGATAAAGCCTTTGCACATCACAGTAGTCTTCAAGACCATAAAAGAACATATAATGGAGAGGAACCTACATCCAGTTGGCCACCGCAGAATGAGTTTCTAAATCATTTTTTTTAGTCACTATTACTCCTCAGAATGTCACCCAGGACCTAATGGTCGGAAGGCCTTAGCACCAAAGGACACATTGCAGTGTCATCTGCTTGTGTGGAATGGAAGTAGATAAACTGTGAATAAGGAACGTGTCACAGCAGTTCATAGTGTCACAGCGGTTCATCCGTGCCCTTTCCACAGCAGCAGGGTGAGGACCCAAGCCACAGTCTCATGCCCCTCAGGCCCGAGTGCATGTGCACTGTGACCGGGACACTCAAGAGAGGACACTGCCCCCTGCAGCACTAACACCAGGATGTGTGGTCAGAGCTGCCGCGTAACAGCATTCAGAGTGCATCCAAAACGTTTCATTTCACCAAAAGCACAGTCCAGCTTTCCCCCTGTGCCTGCCCCTAAGTGCACGAGCATCTGTGCTAACTCTAGAGCGTCTACGCTGTGGCTCACGGTGCATTTCACCATGTGTACACACCCGTTCCCTAAAAGCAGCAGTGTCGATTCAAAGGGGCACCGATGCTTCGGGCCTTGCTGTTTCTAAGACCAACAGGCAGCACAGACCCCTGATTGCTCGTGGCTTTGAGCAGCCACTGTACCTGGTCCGAGGATGCAGGCCCTGGGGTCTCCTGCAGCCCTGGCCTCAACAATACTGTCCCCCAGGAAGTATTTCCCAGGGGCCTGTGCTGATGTTGAGAAACAGTGCCCTCTGTGTGTTTGAGACTTTTTTCTCGATTTATCGTAGCTCATGTTTTGTTTTGTTTTGTTTTTTGTGCTGCCGTGTTAGTGTGTCACACTTGTTTTCTGTGTCCTTTCAAAGTCAGTCACCCTCGCTGCTGCTTCAAGTGTATTACATTTGTTTCCCAGAGGCTCCAGCATAGCTCCTGCACCTGCGAGTTCAGGCAGTTGACTCTTGAATAGCCTTCGGTTGGGCAGCGCAGGTCCACTGGCATCCTTGTTCTACGCGTCTGTTGTTGCACATAAAAGCTTTAAGCGGGGTGCTGGAGAGATGGCTCAGTGCTTAAGAGCTCTGACTGCTCTTCTAGAGGCCCCGGGTTCAATTCCCAGCACCCACATGGCAGTGACAACTGTCTGTAACTCCAAAATCTGACAGCCTCACCAGACATACATGCAGACAAAACACCAGTGCACATAAAATAAAAATAAATTATTTTTAAAAACGCTGGGTGTTGGCGGCGCACACCTTTAATCCCAGCACCCAGAGGAGGCAGAGGCAGGTTAGGGTTAGGCATTTATTTTTAGACTACATGACTTAATTTTTTTTGTTCTATACACCAAAGAGGCTTACAGGTTTGCCAGTAACCAGTAAGAGGCCAGCTGGTTTAGGAGCTGCCAGCCCTCAGGTCCTAGTGAGGCCTACAGAGCTCTGTGGCTCTGGCTATTGTCTACACCAAGCTGCCCAGCCAGGAATAACCATGGTGGGATAGCAATACTCAGTTTTGAAGTAAGTGGAGCCAGACCACACCTCCTGAAGCCCATCCAGCTCGCCAGGCTGCAAACAGGAGGGGATGGATGTTTGTAGTCATACTCAGCTGTTTCTCAATGCCTCTAAGCTGGCCTGGCTCCAGCCTCCATCCCCCTTGAGGCCCATGAAGTTGTCTTGTTGATGGATGGAGAACAGCTAGTGACAGCTCTTAATTGTGAATTGTAAAGCTGGACATTGGCATCTGATGCCACCCTCCAGCTGACAAGCTGGAAAGCTCAGCCTTATGCCAGGCCAGGAGAGAGGGAGCCCAGGTGGTGGGATCTCTTGGTGAGATGCTGCATTGTACCCTAGGAGACTTAAAGGTTGTTTCTTAAGGAGTAATTCCAAGGGTGTGAGTGGAGGAGGAATAGGCCCACCCTCCTGCAATGTCTAGAGTGGAAGTCAGCAATTCACGATGGAATATGAGCTCCTTAACAGTACGGTTGGCAAGTCATTGCTTTCCTCTGCTGCCGTGGCCTAGAGATTGTTCTTAACTATAAATATAGCAGTGACAGATGGTGGCAGATAATCAGGCTAATGGGGCTTTTCAGGTGTGGCTCCTGGGCCACAAGTGAGTCTAACATATTGGGAAATGAAAGACAAAAAGTCCAGCTACTTATGCTAAGGGAATGCATGTGTGTGTCTTTATTCCAAGTGCTAAGAGCTCTCTCTATTGTAGAGAGAGAGTAACCTTATACACAGGCTTACAGCACAGTAGAAAAACGCCAGGTGAAAGAGATCGTGTTTTCCTCCTGATAGATGTTGATGTCGGTGGGGCAAGGCCAGGGCAGTAAGCCAGGATGAGAAAACAGGATGCACTTGGACTGGAAAACAAGATGCACTTGTTGGCTGACCAGAGACTCACAGAGACCTCGTGGGGGCTGGGACACAACATTCAGGGATTAGACAGGCCCCATGTCTTTGGGCTTCCACGAATTACGGAAGTGTCAGGAGATTTACTTGTCTAGTTGCAGGCTTCAGAGTGAAAGTTCTCGGGTGGAAAGTGGCTACTGCATAGAGAGAAGGCTACTTGGCCATCATGGAAACTTTCAGGAGGAGCTGCGGCAGGCAGACATGGTCATTTGCAGAGGAGTGAGCCTCCAAGCCGGACAGAAAACAGCCGTGGCCATGGTGGGAGCTGCTGCTTAGGCCTAAGATACATACTTTATTAATTCTTCCCATGTAGCTACTAACTTGGGGCTGGTGTATCAGGAAGGCCATCTTTAGTGTCAGGTCCCAAAGCTCCTAGGTCGCCTCCTCAAAACAGCCAGTGAGTCCTTCCCATTCCTCCATCCACTGTCGCCCTGGCTTATGTCAGTCACTCCGCTTTTACAGTGGCAGCAAGGTTGGAGCCCTCAGCCTTACTGATGAGTGGGCAGCTGTATGACTCTGAAGCATGTCCCTTGCTCCTCCAGAGCTTGGCCAGCCTCCATCCTGAGTGAGTGGAGGAAGCTTGTCTGACCCATTGCAAGGAGGGGGAATAACAACAGAGTAATTACTGCACTCCTTTTTACACACAGAAATGTTTACTTAAATACATTACATGGGATTTTCTTTCACAGATACTGATTATTCTTTTGAATTCTTAAAAAAAACTGTACTTGAAAAACTCACTATGAAAAAAATAAGAATTTACTCACTTCCTTTTTAAGAACCTCTATTATTCTCATATAGTTAGTTTTAAGGTCTCTTGTGTTCCAGCTGTGTTGGGATAGCCAGGGCTTCCTATAGTAGGGTAGCTGGGTGACATATTACCCTGGCTGTTGTTTATTGTGCTCTTAAACTTACATCTAGGTGTCTCTGTTTGGGATGACAATGGGTCTATGCGCTTATTTATTAGTTTGTCTTTGTTTGATGGGTATTTTTCCCTTGGATTCTGTGTGCTTTCTGGTCTTCTGGTCCGTGTGGCCTAAAGTTGAAGAGGGGTTCCTTCCATCCCAAGTTGGGGGCTGCAAATCTGGCAGCAAGTGTGGCCTCTCTTCCAGCAGGGAGTCACTGTCCAAGTTGGGTGCTGAGAAAAGGAAAAGAGGGGAGGGGGCTGAGGATAGTGTGGGATTGCACCAAGATCATGTGGGGGTGGGGAGCTGTGGACAGGTGACCTACATGGACTCAAGCAGAAACTTTGTCTTTTGTGCCAGCAAGCTGTCTCCACCCAAGTTGGGAACTAGGACACGGTGACTAGAAGTGGGTTTGGGAATAGTGTTTGGGTGTGTACTTAAATAGCACATCCTGACCACAGCCTCCCCTCCATCCACTTCTCCCAACCCCCACACATTCCCGCTCCCCAGATCCACTGCTACTCTCTTTCCCTTCAGAAAAGACCAAGTCTCCCAGTGATATCAACCAAACACATTATAACAAGATGCAGTAAAACTAGGCACAGACAACTCAGTAAGGAGGAAAGTTCCCAAGAGCATGCCACAGAGTCCGAGATGCCCCTACTCCCATTGTTAGGAGTCTCTCAAAAACACCAAGATAGACAACCACAGCATGTATGCAAAGGACTGGCGCAGACTCATGCAGGCTCCACAGTTGCTGCTTCAATCTCTCTAAGCCCCTGTGATCCCTGCTTAGATGATTCTGCGGGCTGTATTCTCCTGGTGTCCTTGAGCCCTCTGCCTCATACAACCTCCCCCATCTTCTGCAGGGTTCCTAGAGTTTCAGCTAATATTTGTGTGAGGATCTCTGCATCTGCTCTAATCTGCTGCTGGAAGAAGCCTCTCTGATGACAGTTGGGCTAGGCACCAAATATAATTATAGGAGAACATAGTTAGGAATCATTTCATTGATTTTTTTCTTTTTGGTCAACTGTATTTGGTTCTATCCTAGTTCTCTGAGCCATCCAACTTCTAGCTCCTGCTCATCAAGGCAGTGTTGGCCATGAGCGCCTTCTTTTGGGTTGGCCTTCATGTTAGACCAGTCTTTGGTTGGCCACTGCGCAAGCTCTGAGTATTGCCCCAGAATATCTTGCACACTGGATAAATGTAGTTTGAATATTTTGTGGCTGGGTTATTGCCCCAGTCCCACCACTGAAAGCCTTGAGTGGTTACAGAGGATAGCCAGCTCAAGCTCTGTGTTTTCAGATACTTGGAGTCCTCACTAAGGTCACTCTTATAGCTTCCAGGAGGTTTCCACTGCACTAGGTTTCCACATTGCCCCCTAAGAGCTCCCCTATTCCAGTCTTCTCTCCCTGAATTTTCTCCCTCTCTTCTTCCCTTACATGATTCTTGTTCTTGCCCCCATTCCACCTACAAAATACGTTCTGTTTCCTCTTCCCAGGGAGATCATGCATCCCCCCTACAGCTGTCTGTTGTACCCAGATTCTGCACCCCTAAAATCACTAAGAGACCCATTCTGATGCAAAAGAAAAGACCCTTTTCTGTTTAATGTGTTAACTGTCTTTAACTCAGGCCCTTCGTCCTTTCATCACTACGGATGGCAGGAGAAGGACCCAGAGAAGCCATAAGGTACAGAACTTATTGGGAAAGCATAAGGAGAAGAACTTATTGGGCAGCATAAGGAGAGTGTCTAGGGGTATACAACAGTCTCAAGACTGGTGTGCTTCCAGGTTTGGATGACCTGCCCTGTGTTGATTGGTCAACTGGTTGTTATGGCCCATAGGCTCTCCCAGGGTGGTTGCTATGCTCTGCATATCACTGTTGTGACACTTTTACTGTGAAGCACTCCCAGAGCTGTAAAGCAAATCCAGAGTCCCGCAAGCTAACTTCTGATTGGTTCCTTGCCTTGAGGAGGGTATCTGACTCCTAGTGACTAGGGCAGGCCCAGAAAGGTTAGACATGTGCTGAGTCAGAGGCCTACCATGTCTGTTCTGAAGCCTGTCATGGTTGCTAAACCAGGGGGCTGGGTGAGGGGCTGGTCCCTTCACTGTACTTGTTACATAGACTCTCTGGGTCTATAGATTGTACTGTGATTATTCTTTACTTATCAGCCAGTAACTACTTATAAGCAAGTACATATCATGTTTGTCTATGTAATTCTGGATTGCTGCACTCAGAAAAATAAATCAATAAATGAGAAATCCACAAGCCAAATAATCCAATATAAAATGGGGTACAGATATAAATAGAAAATTCTCAACAAAGAAATCTCAAATATCAGGCTGGAGGGATAACTCAGTCATTAAAAGCTAAGTTCACAACCAAAAATATAAGAAAGCTCAAATGTCTGAAAATCACTTAAAGAAATGTCCAACATCCAAAGCCATCATGAATGTACAAATCAAAACTACTTTGAGATTTTATTTTAAACCTGTCAGATTGGCTGGAGAGATGACTCAGAGGTTAAGAGCCCTGGCTACACTTCGAGAGGACCTGAATTCAATTCCCAGAAACCACATAGTGGCCTCATAACCATCTATAATGAGAACCACTGTATACATAATAAATAAATAAATAAATCTTTAAAAAATAAACCTGTCAGAATGGCTAAGATCAATAACACAAATGACTGCTCATGCTGGCAAGGATGTGAAGCAAGGGGAACACGTCTCCATTGCTGGTGGGAGTGCAAATATGTACAGCCACTATGGAAATCAACAGAGCATTTACTCAGATAAGTTGGAATCCATCTACCCCAAGATCCAGCTATACCACTCTTTGAGATGTACCCAGAATATGCTCTTCCATCCTGCCACAAGGACAGTTGTTCAAATATGATCATAGCAGTTTTACTCATAATAGCCAGAAACTGATATATCTGTGAGAGATGGTTCCTGGTTTTGTTTTTCATAATTTAACAAATTCCCTTTAGATGCTTTTCTTTTCTTTTATTTAAATTAGAAACGTGCATGCTTCAAATGTCAACCCCAGCTCCCCCCCTTGTCCCTCCACCAGCCCCACCCCCACCCCCAGCCCAATCCCCACTTCTTTCCCCAGGGAGGGTGAGGCCCTCATTGGGGGGATCTCCAGAGTCTGTAATTTCATCCAGGGAAGGACCTAGGCCCTTCCCCATGTGTCCAGGCTGAGAGAGCATCCCTCCATGTGGAATGGGCTCCCAGAGTTCATTTGTATGCCATGGTGAGCACTAATCTACTACCGAAGGCCCCAGAGATTTCTGAGGCCTCACTGACATTACATTCATGGAGTCTGGATCAGTCCCCTGTTGGCCTCTCAGCCATCAGTCTGGGGTTTAGGAGCCCT
This sequence comes from Mesocricetus auratus, assembly GCF_017639785.1. NCBI lineage: Eukaryota > Metazoa > Chordata > Mammalia > Rodentia > Cricetidae > Mesocricetus > Mesocricetus auratus. The sequence continues at coordinate 4,876,967 of NW_024429185.1, forward strand.
CCTTGTCCAGTCAGGTGTCTTTGTGGGTTCACCAGCACGGTATTGACCCCTTTGCTCATCACTCCTCCATCTCTGTCACTGGGTTTCAGGGGGGTCAGTTCAGTGTTTAGCTGTGAGTATCTGTCTCTGCTTCCATCAGTCTCTGGTTGAAGGTTCTAGGATGTCATATAAGGTAGTCATAAACTTTATCATCAGGTAGGGGCTATTAATGTAATCTCTCTGCTATTACTTAGTTTTCCAGTTGGTGTTATCCTTGTAGATCTCTGGAAATCTCTCTAGTGTCAGCTCTCTCCTCAAACCTATAATGACTCCAACCATTATGGTATCTCTCATCCTGGTCTCCTCTATTCTTTCCCAGACTCAACCTTCCTGCTCCCCATGTCTTCTTCTCCCCTTCTCTTCTCCCCTTCTCTTTTTCCTGGTTCCCTCTTCCCTCCCCCCATGTTCCCAATCTGCTTAGGAGATATTGCCTCTTTCCACTTCTCTGGGGTGTAATGCTTATCTCTTGGGAATCTCCCTGTTTCCCAGACTCACTGGCCCTGGGATTGTAGGCTGACACTGCCCTGATCCATGTCTAAAATCCATATATAAGTGAATACATACCATGTTTCTCTTTTTGTGACTGGGTTACCTCACTCAGAATGGTTTCTTCTAGTGACATACATTTGCCTGCAAATTTCAAGGTTCCATTGGTTTTTTTTTCTTCTGAGTAGTACTCCATTGTGCAAATATACCACATTTTATCTGACCCCTCTTCAGTTGTGAGGCATCTAGGTTGCTTCCAGGATCTAGCTATTACAAATAATGCTGCTATGAACATAGTGGAACAGACATCCTTGTTGTAGATGCTCTTTTGTTGTTCTGAAGTCTTGCTGGGATGCCAATTAGTCAGGAATACATCTGAACCCATGATCCTCATGTTTCAGTCTCCTGAGTACAATTCCATGGATGTACCCACAACTTGTGCTGATTGTCAACCTGTTTTAACAATGTGGATGTTAAAATGTTTAGTAGAAGAGAATATAAGAAACTTTAAATATCTCCAAAGCAGCATTTTCATCTCTTTGGTAGAAATGTCATATAGTAGGATACTCAGCGGTCAACTGTATATTTCACAACATAGCTTGATGTGCTATGGACACGTGTATATTGTAGATGTTTCCTGTGTCCTCCTGTCTCCACTAGTCATCCACTTGTCACTTCATCTCAAAGTACTGCCTTCTAAGATAATTCTCACGAGATATCAGATAATGTAAAGGCAATGTGACTTTTTAAATTTCTATTGTGTGTGTGTGTGTGTGTGTGTGTATGTGTGTGTGTGATGTGATTATGGGTTTTTAGGCCATGACAGATATGTAGAGACAGGTAGACACCTTTGTGGGGTCTGCTCTTGTCCATCTTCATATGGTGATCCAGATGAGGTAACCAGCCTTGCTCACAGCAGTCATTTCCCAGAGAACTGTCTCACTGATAGTCAAATAACATTACATCAGTAAAACACTGTCTTCTTTCAGATTGGGAACATATTTTCATTTAAGAATAGAGGAAAGCAGGACAATTTAAAAAATAAATCCTATTTGCAAATGAAAATGATATACTGTTATCACTTCTGTTTTTAGGAATGTGCTGCTGGTATTCTGGGGACTAAACACATGCTCATAACACTTTCTCAAAACCACAAATGAATGTTAGAGAATAGTATCAGTTTGTAAGGTTGATGACCTGAGTTCCATTTCTGGAAGACCCATATTACACTGTGGGAACACCAGACCTTGAGCAGAGACCCACTTCCCCTTCTACCTGGGAGTAGGCAGCTGTAAGACAATGTTTAGTAAAAACATGTTTACTAAAAACGATACAATAAGTTCCTGGCCACTTCCCCTTCTGCCTGGGAGTAGGCAGCTGTAAGACAATGTTTAGTAAAAACATGTTTACTAAAAATGATACAATAAGTTCCTGGGAAAGGCCTTCCCACGGAAACCGCCCTGACCTCGACCTTGTCCAGAGACTAACCGCACCTTCAAAAACCCACACACATCCACCTCTGGGTCAGAGCAGAACCAGCCAGGGTAGAGGAGAGAGCAGAAGCTTCTCTGGTGGGAGCTTTTCTTAGGAAGTTTTCTTGAACCTTTTTGGAGCCTGTTTAAAGTTTTCTTTACATCGTTTAACAAGTCTCTGTGTTGTCAATCCCCGACACCCTCCGCACGTTCTCGGACACAGGCCGCGCAACAGACGTGACATTACACCTACAAATTTTTCTCTACACTTTGGCAGTGGCATATGCACACTCTGATACCAGAACATACAAAAATAATTTTTAGGCACAAATAAATGCCATTGAGGTGAGTAGCAGTCAGATTGATTTGTGGGTCTCATCTCTAGAACTCACATAGGAGAAGTGGACAATAGGCCCTGTCATCTTACTGCGACACACACACGATGGCACAGGTACATATACATGCAAACATAGTTCAAACATTTTTAAATGGATGAAGTTAACAAAGCAAAGAAAATAGTCCAATTATTGAGAACAGATGAGATGATTTGTCAATTTAAATTATTATTATAAAATTTCAAGAAATATTAATGCCCATCAAAATATTAATGGTTCCTTTTTAAATCTTATTTTATCATTTAATTCTCTGATTCTGTTGTGCCCAAATTCTGAACCCCAAAATCACCAAGAGGCCCATTTTGATGCAAAAGCAAAGAGTCTCTTATTGTACTTGTTTAATGAGCTAACCCCATTAGTTCGAGCCTTTCATCCATTCACTGAAGCAGATGGCTAGAGAAAGATCCAGAGAAACCACAAGGCTGGGATCCTAAGGGACAGCATAAGGGGAGTGTCTACGGGTATGCAACAAGCTCAGGATTGGTGCTCTTCCAGGTTTGGACGACCTGCCCTGTGTTGATTGGTCAACTGGTTGTTATGGCCCATAGGCCCTCCCATAGCAGTTGCTATGCTCTGTGTATCACTGTTGTGCACTTGTCCGTAAACCACACCCAGAGCCATAAAGCACAGCCCCGCCAGCTAACTTCTGATTGGTTCCTTACCACAGGGTTTCTGACCTCCTAGTGACCAGGATAGGAGGGGCAAGGTCATGCAAGCACATGTTAGCCTGTCATGGCTGATAAACTAGGGGAGGGGATGATGGTCACTTCAATTCAAAGATAAGTCATTTTAAAAACATTTCTCAGTTGAGCTTAGAGGTGTATGTGTATAATCCCAACTCTTGAGAGACAGCGGAATGTCAATCTCTCTAAGTTTGAGATCAGCCTGATTCCTCCAGCCTTCCAGAAAACTGTTTCTGAGACAAGCTCTCCTATGTGACCAATAACAACATGCATATAAAAAAATTAAATAAACATTTAAATCTCAGCATCCTAATCCCTAACAGGCCTGCCTGGTTCACAAGCTACTTATCTCTGGGGTATTTTAGAGGCAGCTCTCTCCCTTAGATAAATTCTCCCTCGAGTGACTCTTCCAAGCATTGGTTGTAGTGACCAGCCCCCCATTTTAGCAGCCATGACATGAAAGGCTACCATGTGCTTGCATGACCTTGCTGCTCCTGTCCTGGTCACTAAGGTCAGATGCCCTCGTGGCAAGGAACCAATCAGAAGTTAGCTGGCAAGGCTGTGCTTTACGGCTCTGGGTGTGCTTTACAGACAGTGTACAATGGGCCTCTTGGTGATTTTGGGGTTCAGAATTTGGGCACAACGTCGTAAATCCTTTATATCCCAAATTCCACTGTTCTGCATCACAGTTTAGCATAGAGTGCTATCCAGTACATGAGATGCCATTTACCACCTCCACAAAATTAACTCCAAATGGATCTTGCACCCAAATGTGAAATGTGACATGTAGAACTTCTGGGAGAGTCTTGAGAAACTAGGCCTCACTGAGTTTGGCAACCTGCCCAGGCCTTGGGAGGTTTCTCAACGGCACTGAGGTAAAGAACAAAACCAGATCTCCTCTAAATCTGGGAATACTGGGAGAGTTGGTGAAGGGGAGGGGTTGTTTCATATCATATCCCGAGAACCCAGCTCTTTCTACGCGTGCTGCTGTGGTTATCAGTGCCATGGCCACTGTGAACTTTGTTTATAATGTTCCTGACGTACCCTGCATTCCTCTTGTGCAACATCTGGTTAGTCTCTTCCTGGGTTTGTGTACTTCCTTTTAAAACTGACCCATTGATCTACACTAGCCAGAGACCTATTAAATCTAGTGCAAACCTCCAGTCCATCTGGGATAGGTCTGTGCTTAGCCAGGAAGGCAGGACTGAGACCCACTATGCTGTGTTCCTGAGGCTCACCGGTTCCCCACGGGGAATTATTCCTGTCACTCAGGCCTCACCAGCCAATCAGGATCTCCACAAGACCCGTCAGTCAGATGGGAGGGTTCTTCCGTTCGCCGGATTTCTGGCTCAGCCCCTCCCACTGCGGAAGTCGGAAGCTACTCGGTTGCGCTGTGCCGTGGGCTTTGCTGTGGAGAGAGCGTGTGAGCTTGACCGCCTGGCCATCGTGAGCGAGGGGCTGCTGCCCACAGACGCGGAGGAGGAGTGTCCGGCCATGGTGAGCAAAGGGCTGTTGTCCCCAGACGGGAGCGCGGTGTGGCGAGTCCTTCCCGGGCCGGGTGGGAGCCCGACGCAGAGTTCACTGTGGTCCTGCCCGTCCCGTGCGGTCCTGCGTGGTCCTTTACGTGCGTGGGCCCGGCGGGCCGCAGCCTCTGAATACTTCGTTATACCGGCTGCGTCTGAGCAGGACACTGGGAGCCGGACTGCGCTTAGAGATAGCCTTGCTGGGGTCACGTTGAAATGCTGTGCCTGTAGTGCCTACTGTCACTGTGGAAGGCAGATTTGCCAAACTCGGAGAGCCCCGGTCTCCTAGTGTTTTCCAGAAGTTCTGCAGGTTTAACGTTAACATTTAGGTGTAGAATCATTCTGGAGTTAATGCTGTGAAGCTTGTAAGCGGTGTCTCCTGTGCAGAGTAGCACTCACCTGCCCAACTGCCATGAAGAGGAATAGAATTGATGGCAATAGAATTGATGGTAGGAGGGTTTACTCTCTCTCTCTTTTTTTTTTTTTTTTGGTTTTTGGAGACAGGGTTTCTCTGTATAGCTATGGAGGCTGTCCTGGAACTAACTCTGTAGACCAGGCTGGCCTCGAACTTACAGAGATCTGCCTGCCTCTGCCTCCGGAGTGCTGGGATTAAAGGCATGAGCCAGCAACACCCGGCGGAATTTACCGATTCTTAGGGAACATTAAGTCACATAAAATAGAATTTAGCTAAGGGAGTACTGACTCAAATACCTCTAAGATAAGTAGTGTGCTAAACCTGTAAGAGATTAGTGTCATAAGATGTAAATATTTTCCCCCCAGGATTAGACAGCTATTAAGCTATATTCCCATAACAAAAGAGACAACCCTGATTTACAAGCAGCCACCCCACCCCACCCCATCAAAGAACGGGCTTCTCAAGAACATGCTGCTCAAGGGGCCATTACAGGGTCACAGCCAACATTAAGTCCTGGTGTGCTATAAAGTTGCATTCGTTCTGGAACAGCTGCATCTCCAGTCCTTTTGAAAAGTGGTTTTGAGTCAAGGTCTCCATTGTTGATTGAGGTGGACTTGAACCCTGTGCCCCACAGGGCATTGCCCTTGCTATACCCCTGACTAGTCACCCTAAATCCCTAGATTACAAGTCTGTAGCACCACAGAGTTCTAAAATAACCAGTTTGAGTCACATAGTGCACTGTCCATTGCAGTAACAGGAAAAGAACTTGCATATGGAGTGTGGCTTCTCCCTTCAGAGCAGAAGAGGAGGAACAGTTACCGTGTACACTGCAGGGGAAAGAGACTAGGCAATACCTAGACCACAGACTGAAGGTTAAGGCAGTGAGCTGCAGGGTGAGTGGCTTTCTGTAGAATTTCCCTGCATGTATTAAATCTTTCCATGTGAATAAAGACAGAATTGATGGGTGTACAGTTCAGGGAGGGTGGCTTGAACTACTGAGTATTCAGTTTCCAGTTAACTCTCGTATGCAGATGTGTACAATCAATCCTGGGTGAAGCAGTTAAGCTGGATCAGAAGTTTGAGATGCAGGCCACTAGCTGCAAATCTGTGTCACTTACAGCCCTCAGCAGCTGACATTTTACATGGGACAAAGTCATGCAATGTCTTATTAATGGTATTCTTTCTACCAGAGAAGTGCCTACTGTTTCCTTAAGTGACATTTATTTATTTATTATCAGTTTAGAGGAGTGGTTCTCAGTGTGGGGTTGGAGGGCATCCTTTTGGGGGATCAAATCGCCCTTCCACAGGAGTTGCCTAAGATCGTTGAAAACACAGATATTGTTATTACAAGTCATAGCAGTGGCAAAATTATAGTTATGTAGTAGCAATGTAAGTAATTTTATGGTTGGGTCACCAGAACATGAGAAACTATATTAAAGGGTTAACACATTAGGAAGGTTGAGGACCACTGGTTTTGATCAATGTCTCCTGTAGCTCAGGCTTGCCTCACACTATGTAATTGAGACTTGCTTTGAACACCTAATTCTGCCTCTGCTGCGCATGGATGGGAAGACAGTCCTGCAACTGCTTCAAGTCTGGGCCTTGACTAGTCAGTGAGAGGGAAAAATAGACCAGTGAATGAGTATCCAATCTCTCTGGCTTTTACTGGGGACTTACAAACGAAGAGAAGCCTCTGTAAGAATTGAGTTTTCTGAGCAACTGTCAAGCGAGTGTAGTCACAGCACAGAAAGGGATGGGCAGGAAGGAGGGTGGAAGCTTTCCTGCTGTGATGGTGGTTGACGTTAGCAATGAGTAGTGAGTAATCAATATGTGATTGACAAATGTGCTGACTGGCCATTTCTCAGATTCATAGACCAGCAAATCAAGAATGTGGATAGAGAACTGAATTTATTGTAAAGCCAAACTACTGTAGTTATACTAGTCCAACCAAAATTTAAGAACAGGACAAGGAGCTGGAGAGATGGCTCAATGGTTAAGAGCATGACTGCTCTTCCGGAGGTCCTGAGGTGAAGTCCCAGCAACCACATGGTGGCTCACAATCATCTCTAATGGAATCTGATGCCATCTTCTGTCGTGCAGACATTCATGCGTACAGAGCACTCATATACATAAAATGCATAAATAAATAAATCTATCTAGAAAAAATCAGGATAAAATGGCATGGCCCTGCCTCATAACAGGACTGTTATTTTCATGGTTTAAGATGTTCGGTATGAGAGAAATGTCATGAGTGTCCTCTAATGCAAATCTCTGTTCTCTGCATCACATGGCCATGAAGCCTGCTTCAACTTTTAAAAATAATTTTGGGAGATTATAGTTACATCATTTCCACCATTTCATCCCTGCCTTCAAGCCTACATTGTTTTCTAATTTATGGCTTCTTGTTGCTTTAAGAACTCTTAATGTTTGAGTGGGACCTGTGTCTGGCTACAGGACTTCCCAGCTATGAAGCAAGGGTTGGCTGCACTGATCATTGGGTGGGTAATGGAATTTGCACCCAAAGGACCATGTGCCTTGGAAGAGGAACAGGAAGTGCTCTGGGAGATTCTACTAAACTACAGCTTTCCCAGACTAGGGCCCTGTCTGCTGGGGTAAAAAGGCAGAGCTGGGAAGGCCTGTGCTGTCTGAGTCATTTGAGTTCTGCTCACTCCCAAACTTTCATCTGTATAAAGGAGGAAAGTTGAGGTGGGATCTAGGAGAGGTAGCATGTGCTGTGCGCTGTTAGGAGGGCATCCTACAGTAAACTGAAGTAATGGCAGACAGCGGCTGGGGGGTGGGGGGCCCTTTGGGGGTCCCTTTGGCTGCCTGGTACAGGGGCTTGGCGGTAATGGCCAAGTTATGGATCCAGTGATGGAGAATCCATCAGGCCCAAGAATGAGAGAATCTGATCCTCGGTGGCCAGGGCTGTAAATCCCACAGGACTTGGACTCTGTCAGAGGTGAGGTTCTTAGACCCTGGGCTGAGTTGATGCTCAAATACAGCATAGTGGGAAGCTGAGGTAGTCTAGATGCAAAGAGGTAGTGACCAATTGGGACAGAGGCAAGGAGGGCTGCTGAGACAGAGGTCATCTACATATTAGAGGAGTGTCTAGGACTGTGATCAAAGGTGGAAAGATCCCAAGCCAAGGCTTGGCCAAAGAAAAGAGGTCTGTCCCAGAAACACTGAGGGAGAACAGTCCATGTAAGCTGTCTGGACGAAGGGTTGTCAGGGTCCTCCCAGGTGAAGGCAAAGAGGAAGTATGAGTCAGAGTGTAAAGGCACGGTGAAAAACGCTACTTTCAGGTCCAGGACAGCCAAGCGGGAGGTTGCAGGGGAGTTGTGAGAAAGGAGGTGATATGAGTTGTTAACCACCCAGGTTTTTTTGGAATAACTGCATCATTGATGAGGCAGAGGTCTTGAACTAAATGGTGAGCACTGGAGTGCTTATGTACAGGAAGAATGTGGTGCTGTAGGGTGAGTTGATTGGAATTGAAAGTCCCTGAGATAAAAGATGGGTGATAATGGCCTAAGGCCTCGGTGGTGGGTTTGAGCAATAGGAAACTGGGAGGGAAGGAAGAGGGACCATTACAGTGAACTAGAACTGGCTGGTGGTGACTAACAACCACCGTGGTTGAGGTATCCCATACTTGGGGATCTACTAGAGTCAGGGGGGTAGGGACAGGACAGCCTGGGATAGGAACCTGTGAGGCTATTAAGGGGAGAAGAAGGTGGGCATCAGGAGAGAATGTGGGGGCCAAGGTGAGTGTGGCCTCAGAGCAGCTGAGAATAGCATGACCAAGTGGATGTACAGGGCATGCTGATAGAAAAGAATGTGAGAAGAATCGTCCTGCAAGAATGCAGGGAAGTGACAGGATCTCAAGTGGAAAGGAGGGTGGTCCCATCTACTCCAGTGACTTGGAATGAGCAACTTAACAGATCAGCAATCCAGTCTAGTGGAGAGTGGGTGTAAGGAAAGACTGTTGCTCCCACATTGCCGAGGGCGGATGGGGAAGGCTCAGCTCCCCAGCCAATGAATGCACCATGATGAAAAGTTTCTGTACGCTGATACTAAGCCTCTCTGCCAATGCAGTAACCCAAACCAAGCCAAATTAAGAATTAAAAGTCCAGGTTTAATGAGTAAATGCTCCTGGATGGTTTTTTTCAGTCCCCAGAGAGGAGACTGAAAAATCACATGATAGTTCTCTAGGGGGAGTTTAAATACCCTGTAGGTTTGGTCTTGAACATCTCCCTGGGAGGAGCTGCTGGTTGGCAGGATTTTTGAGATGGGGCAGGGTTTGGAGCTGGGGAGGGGGATGCTACCATGGAGCTATCATCTGAGCATTTTTTTTTCAAAGAACCAACTCTTTCATTTATTCTTTGTAGTGTTCTGTTTTTCTGTTTTATTTATTTTAGCCCTCACTTGGATTGTTTTTGATGTCTACTCCTTTCCGGTATGCTTACTTTGTAGTGGGAAATTTATTAGAGCTATTATACCTGGTGTAAACTCCGGAGTGATTGCTCACCTAGTCTTTGTAGTAATCTTTTTAAAATAATCAGTGATGTATGATTATTTCCTTTATTTTCATAAGTGGAGTTAATCTTGATTTGTAACTTTTCCTTCTAGCACTTCCTGTATTGCTGCATTTGTAGATAGATATTTAAATTCGACTCTATCATGAAATATCTTATTTTCTCTATTTTTATTAATGTAAATTTTCTGGGTATTCTAATTTGGACTGGGACCTGTGACTTCTTAGAGTCTGCAGCACATGTGTCCAAAGCCCTTCTGACTTTTAAGATCTCCATTGAGAAGTCAGGCATAATTCTCATAGGTACGCCTTTGTATGTTTCCTTTGCAGCTTTAATATTCTTTCTTTGTTTTGTGTTTGGTGTTTTCATTATTGTATGGCAAGGGGACTTTCTTTTCTGTTCCAATCTATTTGGTGTTTTATATGCTTCTTATACCTTGAAAGGTGCCTCCTTTAAGTTAGGAAATTTTTCTTCTATGATTTTTGTGACAATATTTTCTGGACCTTTGAGCTGGGATCCTTCTCCTGGCTTGATCTTGTCATAGTTTCCCAGATGTCCCGGATATTTTGTGTCAGGAATTTTTTAGGTTTGACATTTTCTCTGACTGAGGTCATTGCCTGAGACTTTCTCTTCATCTCTGTACTCACTTGCTAATGCTTTGCCTCTGCAGTTCTTTTTTTCTTAAATTTTCATTCCCAGTGTTCCCTCACTTTGTGTTTTCTTAATTGCTCCTATTTCCATTTGCAGGGCTTGTGCAGTTTTGTTTGTTTGCTTCAATTGTGTGTTTTTTCTTGGCTTTAGTAACGTATTTATTGGTTTCCTCTCATTCTGTTGAATTTTCCTGGATTTTTTTGAGGATTTGTGACTTCTTCCAATTATTGTTTTCCTTGATTTCTTTAAGGTTATTTATTGTTTCCTTTTTAAGGACTCTATCATCTTCATAGAATTGGTTTTAAGGTCTTTCTCTTCCAGATATGTTGGAATATTGAGGACCTTATGTGGTAGGCTAGCTGGGCTCTGAGGGATATATTAGCTTGGTTGTTATTTTCATAAGCTGGCATCTAGGCATCTCAATTTGGGGTGATTATAGGGTTAGGTGCTGATTTCTGGGTTTGTCCCTGTTTGGTGGCAGTTTTGCTTCTGGGTTTTTGTTGTCTCTGGATTTTCAGAGAGAGTGTTGACTGAGCCTTGCCTTCTGTATAGGCTTGCTTGGCTGGCGTGTTCATGGGGGAAGCTTTGCTGCTGTTGGAGGCTGCAGGAAAGGGAGGCCAGGGGAAGAGGATCTTAGGGATTCACAGGAGGAGTGGAGAGGGGGTAGGGGAAGCTGCCTCTAGGATTCTATTCTGGTTCTAGGGGCAACTATGAATATTAGATCTGTGGTAACAGACAGTCTGATAAATCTGCAGACAGCCTACCTGGCCTACATGTGGGTCATCAAGGGTTGTTTGTGTGAGTTTGGCACTGGAACACAGAGACGAGGCTAGTGGGAATGTTGTCGGGATACATGGGACATGTGGGTGAGGGGAGATAAAGTTGCCCCTGGTATTCTGTTCCAGTGTGAGAACTGGGTCTGTGGTGATAGATAGTGGGGTAGGGCTTTGGGCAGCCTACCTAGTCTTCCGGCAGGCATGACCTGTGGTTGAGCTGGGGGTGTCTGCCGAAGTTCAGGGCTGGGACGCAAATATGGGGTGAGAGGAAAGGCATGGTAAGGATGCTCTGTGATCTATAGGTGTGGATGGGGGAGGGGAAGCTGCAACTTGTGTATACAGCACTAGGAGCAACTCTTGAGTATTGTGTCTCTGGTAACAGAGTGGCAAATGTCCATGAGCAGCAGCCTGTCTGGTCCTATATCCAATATCTTAATACTGGGCTTCAGGTTCACGGGGATCATTTATATGGTTCCTTCTTTATTTAGGTTTTGTTGTTTTTAGTCTATGAAAGACTTCGAGTTAATTGGATAAGAAGTACTATGTGGGCTCAGCAGGTCACTCATCAACTATTCTTGGGATTGACCTGAGTTGGGAAACAAACACCAAAGTCAGGAGGCTTATAACCACCTGCTACTCTCGATCCAGAGGATCTGAATCCTCTTTTCTGCTGTCACCTGTATACACATGGAGCATTCTTTCTTACACACAAAAACATATATATAAAGATGAGCAGAGATTGGTTTTCAAAAGTGCTCATGACTTTTATAAAGCAATTAGAACAAAACAAGTTGCTTTAGGTATATAATATAAATCATACATTATTTCTTTAAAAATCTGTTATCATGCATTTGGTTTTTAAAAATTTACATTTCCACACCCTGTTGCACTTACATTCAATCTTCAATCATTGGGAACAAAGTAGTTTCTAAGTAATCCTAACAAATATCATTTTCTTTTTCATAAGGGAGTGAGATATTTTAAGTAGCCACAACTATTTTCTACAATGTTGAAACATCAGAAGCTTTAAGTAAATCTCTCCAATTTTGGTAGAATAGCCCTCCTTGCTAAACTCATTTTCTAATTTTGGCAAAGGGAAAAACCAGAGTGCATAGGGTGAGTGCTGGCTAGTGATTTCTTTGATTTTGATTTTGGTTAGAATCTTGTAGTTATTATTTAAGGGACCATGTCAAATTCATAACAAGTGTTTATGTCCCCCTTTATCGGTGGTGCCACCTATGTTATGTGATTTTATTAATTATACTCTAATTATATTGTTGTTTCTCTGGAAAATGATAAGCTTTCACCTATTTTTGTCTTCTAATGTTTGACTATATTATGTTATGAGTTCCTTGAGCTTTTGTTGGTTTGGGGACTTTCTGTGGAGAAACAGTTTAATTTTATTTTTCTTGATGCTGAAGGCTCTCTTCTCATTTCTTGATGCATCCATCTTTCCAGGTTTTGCAGTCATCGGTGTTGGGTCTCTGATGCTTGAAGTGATTGATACAATTAACACTATGTTGGGGCCTAGCCCACAGGGTCTCTGAGATGTTTGTCAGCTGATAGCCACAGGTGCATCCTGTTTTCTAGTCCTGGCTTACTGCCCCTGCATTACCCCACTGACATCAACATCTAGCATGAGGAATACACGCTCTCTTCCACCTGGGGTTTTTCTACTGTGTTGTGAGACTGCTCCCTCCTACAAGAGAGAGACCTGTTAGCACTTGCAAAAGTAAAGACACTTCTTAGTACAAACAGCTGGACATCTGGTCTTTCTTTTCATGATACCTCGGAGTTGCTTGTGGCGCGGGTGCCACACACTGGTCTGGGATTTTTAGCTTTCTCATCTATTATCGTCTCTCTGACCTACTTAGGGTCAGTTGTCAGCATCCGGAGCCTGCAATCATCTGAGTGAGCCTCAATTGAGCATGGACCCCTATAAGATTGACTGGTTACTATGTCTTTGAGACATTGTGTTGGTTGATGATTGATGAGGGAAGACTCTTCCAGTGAGGCTGGCAATATCCCTAAGCAAGTGGGCCTAGGCTCAATAAGAGAACTAGCTGATCCTGAGACAGTGACCAAACAAGAGAGAAAGTTAGAAACAATATTTGCCATTGTTTTTTGCCTTCATTTTCTAGCTTGAATTTCTAACCTAAGCTCTCAAAATTATGGACTGTGATCTGGCAGAATCAGCCAAATAAACCTGTTCATTACCTGAGATGTTTTTGGTTAGAGGATTTAATCACAGAAGCAGAGGAGCAAAATATGGTACAACAAAAGAGATGTTGTTGCTGGGAAGAACCTGAAAATGTTGACTTTTGGAGAAACATAGGAGATAACCGGACTTTAAATAGCAAAAGCTATACATGTAGCATAATTGGCTGTTCTTGTAGGACCAGGAAGATGAGAATGTTTAGAGTAATGCAGACAGAGGATTTCAAAGTCATAGGATTTCAGTTGGAAATAGAGCCCATGAAAAGTTAAGCTAGAGGTCATTGTGTGATAACTTGGCCCAAAATCTTTCTTTTTTGGGGGAGTGGAAGGGGGAGTTCAAGACAGGGTTTCTCTGTGGCTTTGGAGGCTGTCCTGGAACTAGCTCTTGTAGAGAACTCACAGAGATCCGCCTGCCTCTGCCTCCAAGTACTGGGATTAAAGGTGTGTGCCACCACAGCCCAACTCCAAAATCTTACCCTGCTCATGCACTGAGAAATTGAGTGGCAAAGTTAAAAAATAATGGACTGTTTTCTTAGATGTAATATTGACTACAGTGGAAAAACAACAAGTGGTGCAGAAATAAATAAAATCTGTGGGTTGTAGAGAAAAAAATGGCAATAGGTAGCTTAAAATGGCAACAAGTGCTAAAACAGAGGCAGGACCTTTGCTCCACAGTGGAAGTCTAAGTAGGTGCTGTAAGGGTAACAAACACTCCATCAGTTAATGGTAGGAGTAGGCAAAGTGAAGTCCCAGGAAGCAGCTTCATCTTTACCTGCTGCAATTGTGGTCCAACTTAGAAGCCAAATTTGGGGGGGACCATCCTTGTTGTAGTGGTTCTGTAAACAAGAGTCAAAATTTCAACTTCTTAGTCTGTGGTTTCAGTACAGCACTGTTGTGCAGGCATCTATGTTTGGTAGAATCAGAGCTCTAGTAGGGGACTTAAAGTTCATTGCATGAATCTGAGACCACAAGATGTTGAGATACCGAAGCTATCAGATACCTGTCATGGAGAGCTGCATGTGTGGAGTGGAGGTAAGAGATGAGATGCATGAGAAGTTGCAGGGTTGCAGCTATCTAAGCCCTTTGAAACTAAAGCCCCATGTGTCTGAGGCAGAACTACAGGAGTCAGAGCTTGCCCTGCTGGGTTTCAGCCTTGCCTTATCCTGCTGGATTTCAGTCTTGCCTTGATCCAATTCCCCCCCGCTGTGTCTCCATACCTCTCTTTTGGAAGGGGAATTGGTATTCTGTGCCATTGTATGTTGGAAAGATGTAACTTGTTTTCTGAGTTTACAAGGTGTCACAGTAAAGAATTGCCTTGAGTATCAGAAGACACTTTGGACATTTGGACAAATGTAGGGGCTATTACAGACTATGAGGATATTTGACATTAGAATAAGTGATTTTTCATCATGGGATGACCATGATCTTATAGCGACTTAGTTCAGAATGTAGTTGATTGCGTGAAAAAAAAATCTACATAGGATGATGCATGTAAACACTTTTCTCTCCTTAGTGGCTTTCTTTGGGGTGCTATGGAACTTTAGTAGTAGGAGGGTTTTTGGATGAACTTCCTCATTGGGGATGGGATTTGCATATAGCCTCAACCCGTTTCCTGTTCTTTGTGTCTATTGTGTTGTGGTTAAAGCTGATCATTTAGCTCCCTTTTCATGCTAGCTTTGTTTTCATGCTGTTATGTTTTCAGCACCCTAAATCACATTACATTAGAAGCAACTGCTATTCATTGAGATATGATTTTGCTGCCCTGCTGTTTTGGTTTGTTTTAATTTTTTTGTTTTTGTTTTCGAAGACAGGGTTTCTTTGTGTAGCTCTGGCTGTCCTGAAAATATGTATGTAGATCAGGCTGGCCTCCAACTCAGGGATCCCAGTGCTAGGATTAAAAGTGGGCCAACACACCTGGCTCTTTGTGTTTTCATGTCATTTGCTGGTAGGCCTGAAATGTAGGCTTTTATACATGTCAAGCATATGCTGCTGTGCTAATCTTCAACCACACTTTGATTTTGAAATTGGGCAGCTGTATTCATGACATGTAGTACTGCATCAGCCTTCTGAACTATTGGATTATAGTTTGTACTACCTGTTGTATATGTTTTGAAGGGTTTTTTAGGTGAATATGAGTATTTTGCCTGTATGCATGGACATGCACCACATTGTGTGTCTTATCAGAAGACAGCCTCAGAACTCCTGAACTTGGAGTAATGGGTAGTTGTGAAGCCCCATGTAGTTACTGGCAATTGGGCCTACCCATTTGCTGAGCCATCTCTCCTGCCCTATGTTGTTTGTTTATGATCAGCATTTATCATCGTAATGTATTCATCTATCCATTTGTAACTGTTTAGACATGCATTCCCTTTTAATAACATCTTATTAATGGTACTGTTAAACTGAACTTTTCAGGTTTCAGGAAAATGAAGACATAACTGCAGTGAATACATAAATCTTTAGGAACTTCAGCAAAAACCTCTGCATTCTTTCTGTACTTTTTCTTTGATCAGTTGATTTTTGTGAGGGAGACAGGGTCTTAAAATGTACCTCTGTCTGTCCTGGGACTCATTGCCTAGAACAGGCTGGCATCCAACTCAAAGAGATACACCTGTTTCCACCTTCTGAGTGCTTGGATTATAGGCATGAGACAATACACCGAGCTTATCCATGTTTTTTGTAGTTAGTAATTGTTCATACAATGTCTCTGGTGTTTACTCAGTACATTTAATCTGTTTGCTTGTCTTTCTCTTTTTAAGTCTGTTAGTCAGCATTTCTCTTGCAAGGCTATCCCAATCAAAGGATGCAGAAATGACAGAGGTGGACCTCCTATTCAGTTTTCTTCTAAACTGACTTTGTGATTACATTAGAACTTATGTGTTATGGAATAAGTCTGGGAAGCACCAGAAATCTATGAATATATTTTCAACAAAGTATACATTTACTACACTGTTACTATCACACTTTCTGTTGTACACATGTATGGGATATTTTAGAATGCAGTGACCTATGATGATGTGAATGTTACCTTCACTCGGGAAGAGTGGGCTTTGCTGGATCCTTCCCAGAAGAATCTCTACAAAGATGTGATGCTGGAAACCTACAGGAACCTTACTGCTATAGGTAAGACTGAATTTTCCTTCATTTTTTTAAAATAAGGGGGCAACTGTTTCTTGGTTATTAATGCTTTTCTATAATTTTGATTGAGAAAGGAAGAATGAGTTGAATAAATCAGGCAGGGTTATGAGATTTATTGGAGATAATAACTTAAATTTTTATATAGTTTCCAATAATACATCATGCATTTTATTGTACTATATTTTAGGCTACAGTTGGAAAAATCATAATATTGAAGAACATTGTCAAAGTTCTAGAAGACACGAAAGGTAATTTTCATGTTCCATCAAATATGCCTCTGAAGAAATTTTAATGTGGCCTGGAAGTTTTAAGGGAAAGCAACAGTATAAATAAGTACAGTCTTCTTTTTTTTTTTTTAGTTTTACGAGACAGGGTTTCTCTATATTGTTTTGGAGGCTGTCGGTCCAGCCTGGCCTCAAACTCACAGAGGTCCGCCTGCCTCTGCCTCCCGAGTGCTGGGATTAAAGGCGTACGCCACCACAGCCTGGCAATAAGCACAGTCTTAAGTTTATTGATGATTGTGAAGTTCTTACAAAATCATGTACCTCAATGTCAGGGGGCCAATTTGTGTTTGTAAGTCATTCTTTTAAGAAAAAAGACAAGGAAACAATCCCTTAACAGATATCACCATTTGAATCATAGCCCTATGAGAGCTCTGCTGTAGAACTGTCAATCAGTTTCATAACACTCAGATATTGCTAAAGGTACACACATTGAATAGATGATAAGTATATGTCCAAAATCTTCTAATAACTAAATAGTCCATAGTAAAGCTGGTGTTACTCATGTACTTGTAGTGACTTTGCTAAGTTTAGTGAGAAGGGAAGTTTATGAGGGCCAAGAAAGTTGTTGTAGAAGAATCTTGATGCCTATATCACATGTCTGTGAGGAATAGAAACTCAAACTGTGTGAATGCAATGTGGAAAAGTTTTATTTATTATTCTTCCTTCAGTAAGTATATCATATGTCACTCTGGATACAAGTCATATGAGCACAGGGATATGGAAAAGAGTAATCTCTTTCCCAGAGTAATTACAAGTTATGTAGTAGTTCTCACAGTAGACTTGTTCAATATGATACAAGTTCATTAATTAGTTTTTTAACTGCATTGGAAATACATCAATAAACTCACACTGCAGAAAAGCCCTATGAGTATTTGAAATGTAGAAATTTTTGGTTAGTGCTGGTTCACTTTGCAAATATTATTCACAGTATAGGAATATTACAAATATAGTCAGTGTGTCACAGATACGAGTTTTTTCAGTTCTCTTCAGATATGTGGGAAAACTTATAAAGGATGCTATAAATGTGAGCCATATAATAAAGGTTGTTATCACTGGTCTCTTTGAAAACTCAAAACAACCCTTAATGAAGGGGAACACCTTAAGATCTGATTCCTCTTTACAATTAGATAGAATTTTAAAAAGGAGGTCCTAATTGATCTAAGTAATAAAAACCCAGAGTTGGATATAGAGGAAAATGCTGAGAGATGAGAGAGAAGAAGGAAAAGGCCACAACCACCTTTACCTCCTAACCTCCCGGCAGACAAGAGAGCAAGCTCTTGTTTCTTCCCACTTAAATCCTCTCTCTGCCCAGCCACCTTACTTCCTGTCTGTACCCAGCCATCTCACTTCCTGTTTCTGCCCAGCTATCTTACTTCCTGTCTATATGTACTGACCTCCAGACCTCTATGGTTAGCTAGTGGCAAGCTCTGTTTGCTGACCTTCAGACAGGCTTTATTTGTACAAGCAAGATTTTGTACATTATAAAACTAATTCATTCAGATAAAAGAAATCATGAGTGTAATGTATTTGGTAAAGCTTTTACATGTGCCAATTATCTTCACAGGCATGAAAGAAGTCATACTGAAGAGAAACCCTGTGAATATACTCAATGTGACAAAGCCATTCCATCTCATAGTAATGTTCAAAGGCATGAAATAATTCTTAGAGGAAGAAAACGCAATGAATGTAGTCAGTGTGGTAGAACCTTTGCAAATCGCAGTTATCTCCGAATACACAAAAGAACTCATACAGGAGAGAAACCCTGTGAGTGTAATCAATGTGGGAAAGCCTTTGCACACCTTAGCAGCCTCCAAAGACATAAAAGAACACATAGTGGAGAAAAACCCTACAGATGTAATCAATGTGATAAAGCCTTTGCACAACCTACTAGTCTCCAAATACATATAAGAACACATACTGGAGAGAAACCCTATGTATGTTATCAGTGTGGGAAAGCCTTTTCACAGCACAATATTCTCCGAGTTCATAAAAGAACACATACGGGAGAGAAACCCTACAAATGTAATGAATGTGGTGAAGGCTTTGCACGTCACAGTCACCTTCAAAAGCATGAAAGAATTCATACTGGAGAGAAATTCTACAAATGTGATGAATGTGGTGAAGCCTTTGCACGTCACAATTACCTTCAAAGGCATAAAAGAATTCATACTAGAGAGAAACCCTATGAATGCACTCAATGTGGTAAAACCTTTGCACAAAATAGTTACCTCCGAGTACATGAAAGAACACATACTGGAGAGAAACCCTATGAATGTAGTCAGTGTGGTAAAGCTTTCGCACGTAATGCTAGTCTCCGAATACATAAAAAAATACATAGTGGAGAGAAACCCTATAAATGTAATCAATGTGATAAAGCCTTTTCAGAACACAGTTATCTCCGAATACATATAAGAAGACATACTGGAGAGAAACCCTACCAGTGTACTCAGTGTGATAAAACCTTTGCACATCACAGAAGTCTCCAAATACATAAAAGAACACATACTGAAGGAAACCCTGTGAATGAAAGTAATGTGGTCAAGCCTTTGCATGTAACAGTCGTCTTTGAAGTCATGACAAAAAATCATACTGGAGAGAATCCCTAAAAATGTAGTCAGTGTAGCAAAGTCATTGCACTTCGTGAGTCTTCATACAAGAGTGAAACCTCTAGTGTGTAATCAGTCTGGTACAGACTTTGCATATTAACAGTAATTGTTGAGACCCTGAAAGAAATCGTACAAAAGGGAAACTGATTGCAAAGGATTTGGTAAAAACTTTAGACAATACTCTTATATTCAGTTAGACATGAATTCTTATTCTGAAGAAAAAAATCTGACAAGTGCCAACAATCTGTTCAAGCATGACGATGTACTTTTTATTTGTACCTGTAAACTCGTGGAAAAAAAGCCCTATGAATTTTAACTGTAAGGTCACCCTTTTAGATTTCACGAATCTCTTCAGTTACATGAAGTAATTCAAGCAGATGTAAAACTTCATGGATGTGGTGGCCTTACCCCCTCCAAGTCTTTCATTCTTAACTTTTTTGACAATTACATGTAGCTGTCAATGACAGCACCCTGCAGGATCCCGTTTTGTTGACCCCACTTGGACCTTAAAGCTCCTCAGACCCCACACTGTCAATTCCTGTCACTTTCTACCCATTAGGAATAAGGATATTCTAAACAGGCATCTCTCCCTGTGGCTAACAACTAAGGAAACAGTGGACCCCATGAAATCTTGATTTCTGGGAGTCTCATTCTGGGCAAAGACTGGGTCCTCCATAAGAAAACTTCTCTCCTGAAGAAACACTTACTTCTTCCTGGAATGCCTTGCACTGGTGAAAGCTGAGAAGGGGAAAGGATTTAGGGATGAAAAACATTCATTGTATGGCTTAGTTTGATTACTTAGCTGTGCATGTCTCTTGCTGTCTATCTAAACCTGTTCTCCAAGGATCAATCGGTTACCTTATATCTTCACTGTTACAAGTTAGTCACACTGAATAAATATGCTTTCAGTTTTTCTTAATACTTTGGGGTTTTTCTTTTCTATTGTTTCTTTTATTATTATTATTATTTATTTATTTTAAGGGACTAGTCTCACTATGAATGGCTTGCCTGAAACTAGGCTGTCCTAGGACTTCAGAGAGATCTACCCACCTTGCCTTCAGGGTGTCTGTATTATAGTGGACTTGTCACAACAGGATAACTTTGTTCTTTTAATTATCCTAATAAAGATGAGTGGCTGAACCTGGCTGGTTATGGTAGCCGTGAGACAGTCCTAACTCTGATAACAGAAGAAGGCTCTCATCAAATGCCTGCAGCCTTCCTAATTTAAAGTCTACTGTCTTCTACCTATGAGCAGTATTATTTTTCTCTATCATTGAGTCTGTTCTAACTCATCAAAAGACTAGTTCAGAGTTCTGTCTTTATTCTACAGATGGTGAAACCCAGGCTCACAGAGTTCAAGTGTTTTTTTTTTTTTTAATATAGGTAAGTGTAACTGCCTGTCTTACCCTGTCATTCTAACACCTCACTAAATGAAGTTGAAGCCACCTAAGTCAGGCATGTGACACACACAGCCTGTAACCGTGGTACTTAGAAAGGCAGCATATCAAAGTCATCCAAGGGGAGAATGGTCACTGGGGTATGGTAAAAGGCCCACAGAACCTAGGGAGACTTTGATTGGCTTGGACCAGTGTCCATAGTCTTCCCAGCAGCACCAGAACTTCATGTCCGTGACACTAGCGAGTGTTAGCTGAGGTATTTGCCACCCAAAGCTTTCTGGTTTTCGTAATGTCTCCTATCCAAGGCAGCCTAGGTCTCTTCAGGGCCAGACTCCTGTTACTCATTAAAGAGTGGAATTCTCCTTCAGGTGGGAGAATAAGCCTCAGGCAGGGATGCGATCCCTAATTGCTTATCCAGTTCAATGTGGATACACACAATTAACAGTAATGGACTTATCAGGTTTTATTCATGTATTTGTGTATACTTAATCACACATACTTAACAAGGAAGAAAATGGAAGGGAAGAATTTGGGAAAGGATGGAAAGAGAACAAGAAAAGGAGAACGTGATGTAATATTTTAATTTAAATGTGAAAATAAATTTTAAATAAAAATTGGCTAGAGAGACACTGGGTGATGTTACAGCCATCACAGGTTCCATTTCCAGAACCCTGGTAGTCAGCCTCCTGTAACTTTACTCCCAAGGCATCTGATGCCCTCCTTTGGCTTCTGCAGATACTATGCACAGACACATACAGACTAACATCCATATACATACAATAAAAAAAAAGTTTAAAAGCTGGAATTTCTAAGCAAGGCATTGGTGGCATATGCCTTTAATCCCAGGAGTGGAGGCAGAGGCAGGTGGAACTCTGTGAGTTCAGGGCCAGTCTGGTGTACAGAGCTAGTTCCAGGACAACCTTCAAAACAATACAGAGGCCGGGTGTTGGTGGCGCACACCTTTAATCCCAGCACTTGGGAGGCAGAGGCAGGCGGATCTCTGTGAGTTCGAGGCCAGCCTGGTCTACAAGAGCTAGTTCCAGGACAGCCTCCAAAGCCATAGAGAAACCCTGTCTCGAAAAACCAAAAAAAAAAAAAAAAAACACAGAAACCCTGTCGTGAAAAACAAAGCTGGAGTTCTACCAGCTGGAGAGATGACTCAGCAGTTAAGAGCACTGACTGCTATCCCAGAGAACCTGGGGACCTGACACCCATGTCAAAATACCAATGCACATAAAATACAATTGAATAAATAAAAAGATTTGTTTAAAAAGAAAATGGAATTCTCTATTGTGATATCACAACCCTGAGATAGACAGTAATCTATGCTAGGTAAAATGAATTCTTTCTGTTCCTGCATGCAAGCAGCTATGGCCTTCCTCTAAGGCAGCATGCTCAGAGGCAAAAGCAGCCTTGTTCTGAGGTTTGAATAGCTTGGCTGGAGTCTTTATCTAAGAGCAGCATCCACAGTGCTGATAGGGGACTTTTCCTTGATGGTTTCAGTATTTGTGTTCTCTGTCCTTTGTATATGTGAGAATTGTGACACTGACAATACTTTTTAAATGTATGTTTTAGATCATATAATCTAAAAGAAAGACTTGCATTACTTCTAGACTCTGGCCCAGATCATTTTCCTTAAGCACAGCACAATGTTTTCAGATAACAACTCAGTCCCAAGTACAGGACAATTTAAGAGAAGTCTACATTGAGATTCCTTACAAAGTGTACCCGGAATGGGTACTGTTGACTCAGAGTACGAAAGATTTAGAGTCTAAGAAGTTTGACTGAGGTAAACATAATACTTGTGGGTGTTAGGATTGGCCTGGCCCTAAAATAATACAAGTGACCTCATAAGAGTGGGTTTTGTGGTCTAAAAGCAATGATCAAGATTTAGGGAGAATGGAAAGGTCTTGGATAAGTAAAAAACAAATATTAGGAGATAAGGGCAGAACCTGTCTGTAAGCATTTCAACAGATCGGATGGGTTGGACAGGAATGGATTATGACACTCAGAAGCCAAGGAATATTGGGTATTACAGCTTGGATGTGGAAAGATATTCTGGCACTTGGGAGCTAAGGAATACCACAGGTCACAGTAATTATGGCAGCTTACAGCCCTGCTTCAGGGTCGTCTCTACACTGGCGAAAGAAGGTCTCACCCAAACCTCATTCAAGAGATTTATTGGGAGGGAAGAATCCAGGAGAGTAACTGCCCTCTACCTGGATGGCAGAAGACAGTGGGGCAGCCCGAACAGGGTTTATATAGGGATTCTTGGAGGAGGCGGAGTTTTCCAGGGTGGCGATTGGTCAGATTTCAGTCTCTGAGCTTAGGATGGCTAGATCTCCTGCTCAGGGATTGGTTAATTTTCTGCACAGGGTTAGGGTCAGATTTCTTTCACTGGCTCTAATTTCAGGGACAAAGTATGCTTCTTTTGCACGGGTTTCAGGGTCAGGGTGCATTTCTTTCGTTCTGGTTGCAGGGCCAAAGTGTGTTTCTTTGGCTGGACCCTTTTCCCTACACTGTCTCATCAGACAACAAAGGATCCTCAGGTTGTAAAATGGCATCCTTCCTAGAGTTCCAGAAAGAGCAGCTAAGCACCTCATTCCTTTGAAGAGGTGTGCTGTGTGTTTTAACTTTCCTGGCTTCTCCAGTACTTATCTGTGTGCATAAATCTATTTGCTCTCAACAGACAAAGACCTGAACTTATTGTGAACTCATATTACTGTAGATACACTTGTTCCACCAAAATACAACAGGCTAAAATGGTGTGGCCCTGCCTAACAGAATTGTGTTTTCCAGGTTTAATATATACAGCTTGAGAGAAAAGATGAGTAATCTCTGATGTTCTCTAATACAAATGCCTAGTCTCTGGATCACATGGCCATAAAGCCTGTCTCAACTTTTTAAAATGTTTTGTAACTAAAATTACATAATTTCTACCATCTCTTTCTTACCTCCAAGCCCTCTCATAGACTCCTCATTGTTTTCTAATGTGTGTTCTTTCGTGCTCTAACAACAGTTAAACAGTTACAACACTTATTGTTTGAAAGTGACCTGTTTGGCTGCAAGATCTCCCTGTTATGAAGCAAAGGGTTGACTTCCTAGACATTGAGTGGGTAATGAATGAATACAAAAAGGACCCTGTATCTTTGAAGAGGAACAGGAAGTACTCTGGGAGACGAACAATTTCTACTTAAATACAAATTCTCCAGACTTTGGCCCTAGGATGGAAGGGCAGAACTGGGAAGGCCTGTGCTGTGTGAGTCATTTTATATCTGTTCACCCATTGGGGGAGCTGCAACAGTCATGAGGTCCAAGTGGGTGGCCCAAGGAAATGAGGAACTCTGGGAAGGCCTAGCAATCAGGCATACCAGTGGGTTGGGAAAGTGTGTGCAACTGCCAGGTTTCAGCCTCAAAAATGTAAGCAAGTGTGAGGATTACAGCTCTGGGGCTGCAAAGGTGTCCTGATTTATCAGGAAGGCAGGATACTTAGAGTAGGGAAAAAGGACCAGCCAAAGAAACACAGCCTGATAAGAGCCAAGGTAACACACTTTGTCACTGGAATCAGAGCCAGTGAAAGAAATGCACCCTGGCCCTAAAATTAGAGCCAAAAGGCTAAATAGAACCAGTGAAAGAAACACACTTTGGCCCTAAAAATCAGAGCCAAATCGGACCCTAACCCTGTGCAGAAAACTAGCCACTCCCTGAGCAGAAGATTAAAAATCTGACCAATCCCCACCCTGGAAGCCGTATATAAATCCTGTGGCTGTTTGTGCTACCCCACTGTCCCCTGTCACTCTGGCAGAGGGCAGCCACTCCCCTGGTTTCTTCCCTCCTAATAATCCCTTGGATGAGCTTTGGGTGAAGACCTTCTTTTGCGGCAGTACAGAGAGGACCCTGGCCCACCAGAGCGAACAGAGCTGTAACACTTCTGCTGTGGAAACCAGGAGCAGAGCTGAACTTTGCCCGGGAAACCTTATCCTTCTGAGCAAAACTGCTACACTGGGCAAACATACCCAGCTGGAAGACCCTCTCATGCTGGAGCAGAGGGGATACACTGGGGAAGCCTGTCCTTGAGGCAGGGCTATAAGCTGCTATGCTTACTGAGGCCTGTGGTATGCCTTGGCTCCCGAGCCCCAGGATACCTTTCCATTTGAGCTGTGTAACATTCAGTATTCTGTGACTCCCAAGTGCCAGAATAACTTGTCCCATCCGATCTGCCCAAAATGCCTACACTTAGGACAGCTCTGGAGGCTGGAGTCCCAACAGGACAGCTCAGCCCTGGAAGGAAAGGTGTCCTGACTTTCCAAGAAGCCAGGCTACCTGAAGCTGGTGTGTGGTGGGAGATGGTCACCCCACAGGATATAGCAATCCTGCTCCTCTCCTGGATAGAGCCCTTACAGATGAGCTGTGTTCTGTTCCCTAAGGGAACTTCTTACCAGAGCTGCTGCTTCTGCCCAAGATATTACTTCTTCAGCTACAGAAGCCCCTGCAGAAATGTAGCAATCTCCCTGGGCTCCAACAAAAAGTTGTTACTTTTCTCTGCTACAGCCTTGCTTAGTCCCCCAAAAGGAACCTCCCAGAAATTTCTTTTTTTTTTTTTTTTTGGTTTTTCGAGACAGGGTTTCTCTGTATTGTTTTGGAGGCTGTCGGTCCAGCCTGGCCTCGAACTCACAGAGATCCGCCTGCCTCTGCCTCCCGAGTGCTGGGATTAAAGGCGTGCGCCACCACGGCCCGGCAAATTTCTTCTATTCTGCACTGGCAAATGAAGACCTTCACCCAAGACTCTTGAGAAACAGATTGATTTGGGAAGGTAGAGTCCAGGAGAGTGGCTGTGTCTGCCAGAGTAGGAAGAGACAGCCAGCAACTGCACAGGCAGCGGGACTTATATAGGGCTTCTTAGGGGAGGAGTTTTCCTAGGGAGAAGTTTTTCTGCTCAGGGATTGGAAAGTTTTACTGTTCAGGGATTATTTTAATGGGGCAGGGGCAGGGATGACTGATCTTAGGGCAAACTGTATTTTTTTCCCTTGGTCCTTTTTAGCCTTTTGGCCAGGCTGTATTTTTTTCAATGGCTCCAATTCTAGGGACAAAGTATGTTCCCTTGGCACTTTTGTGTGACTCCTGTATTACTTGAAAGAATATGTTGGGATATATAAGCAGTGACAGATGAGAATCAAGATAGAACAGCAAAAGAACAAAAAGAGAAGGAGCTAAGATAGGCTAGAAAGAAAACATCAACTATGAGAGACTTAGGAAATGTCTAAAGCAAAGACCGAGTTAGAAAGAGCACAGAAAAGAACAACAGGAGAGAGTAAAGAAGGGAGCCATTAGGAGAGTGCATGTGTCGTCTTTTCCTAGATCCTTGGATGAAAAAGCTTAGGTCGCCAACTCCGTGAACTTCTTTCAAGGCCCTGTGCTGTTGGAGGCTGGCTCTCAAGACAGCAGGAGTTTTGGTTTTTTTAGAGCCCACATTTACGAGACTAAAAGAACACTGAATCTTTAATGTGTTGGAATTTTTTAAAGAATAAAGGACTTTTAAAAGATGAACTGTATTTTATTGTGATAATATTAAATATTGGAGATAATGTAAAAAGAAAAGGTTAAGATGTGATGATGTCATATTCACCTGTTGAGTTGACAAGATTTTTTTTTTTTTGGTCAAAATGACAAAATCAATAATTCTCTGGAAAGGGGAAAATGTGGTGCTGAAAACACATACATCAGATTAGACTGCATGAAAGTGTGTGAGGCAACTTCTTAAATAATGATTGATACAGGCCCTATGAAGTTCCACCTATGGCAAGGTGGTCCTGAGAGATTTAGAAAGATTGCCAAACAGGAGTCTGTAGAGTGATCCAGTACTCATAATTCTTTGATGGATTCTGTCTCAACTGGCTCCTATATTTTTGTTCTGTGTTTGTTTAGCCTTCTCTCAATGATGCACTGCGGGCTGAATATATGAGGCAAACACATCCTCACCTTCACATGTTGGTTATGCCACAATAGAGAGCAAACCAAGATAAGGACCTTTTCTCTGTAAGTGTTGACATGTATATACCAAGATTTATGTTTGAAGGCAAGGACAGAATTTCACTCTTTACCCTCTCACCATGTTTAAGACTTTGTTGTTGTTCCTTATGGTTTATTACAGGGTAGATGGCCTTCCGTGTCCAGGTAGTCTCCCCTGCCATACCTGGATGGAGAGAGATTTTTTTAATTAATTGCTGTCAGCAGCACTGAAAGCATGTCAGGCTGGAGAAGTGGCTCTGTGTTTAAGAGCACTGGCTGCTCTTTTACAGGACACAGGACACAGTATCCACATACTCAAAACCAGGTGTAACTTCCATTCAGTGGGATCTAATCCACTTTTCTGGACTTGACAATCACCAGAAATGGATGTAATATAGAGACATAAATGCAGGCAAAACAAACACATGCATAAAATCAAATCCATACAATAAACAAACAAGTATTTTCTCTCCTAAGTTGATTCATTCAGGCAGTTTTCCAAACCAATGAAAAAAAAAAAAAAACAGAATAGAATTAGAATGGAAACTGTTACCAGAGAAGCGGGACTCATAGTAGGAAGAATGTGAGTTTGTGGCTTTTTATGCCTTTGAACAGTTTTATTAGAGGATGGTGATGGTGTTTGCAAAACAGGGCTGTGAATGCCATTGAGTGTTGAGAGACTGAGGGGCTATTCTTTTTGAAAAGTGGAAGAGAAAAGCAGGAAGACATTCTGAAAATGAATTTTAAAACAAGTACATGTGGCTTTCTGGAGTTTCCATGTATTGAAAATACAAATTATGGCCATTGTAAGTGCTCACCAATCAGAGAAATTCCAGTTTGTGGCATTTGTGGCCATAGAAAAGTGTGTACCTAGTAACTTCCTTCAGCACAGGTTGTCGAGACTCATCTTCCCTGGGATGAACTGTGCCTGGATGATAGAAGAGGAAAAACTGGGTCTTACCATGAGCAATCCCACCTACACTGAAAGTCAACTAAGAGAGTTGCTTGCTTCTCTTTCTAGGCATAAGAAAAAGGTTAAGATAAAACATGTCATCCCACTGAGTTACCTGTGAATGGGTGACTGTGTAGATCTAGTGGGCACAGACAACATCACTTCAAGCAAAAATCTATCCTCCTAATATGGCCCATGGGAAATTTTGTGGCCACCTTTTGGTAAGACCTACATACAGCTTGGACCTGTGTTCATAACAGGCTGTCTTTTGGTCAATATAATCTGCAGAATACACAGGGAGAATACAAATAAATTTTGGGTTCATGTTATCTTGTATGACAGGATGTGATCATAATATACCCAGAATATCCTGAGTCCTTATTGTTTTCTATACAGACTTACGTTACTTCCGTTATTTCTTGTTTATTTTAAAATAGTTTTGTCTAATTATGAATAATTCTAATCATAGGAGATTATTATAAACAAATTATAGGAAAAATAGTAAGACTTGCATTCACTCTCCATATTCACCTGTTTGGTGATATTTTCCCTCTTTAGTTCTGTCCTCTGCTCTTTCTTGCTTTGTGTCTCACTGGGAATTCGCACACCTGCTTTTGAAGAACAGCTACATAACCACAGCTCTTTATCCTCATGTCAATTTGAAATCCATAGGCATACAAATATCCTTTCATGTGACTTTTGTTTAGAAATCACCTTTAGCAGTCCCCAGGAGCAGATCTGCAGGTGAAAGACCTGTGGGCAGGACACAACACTATCCCTGCCACCCACTGGACTCTGTAATCTCCATGACTCCTGCTGCTGCCCAGACTCACCAACCCCATCATTCTCCCCTTGGCCAACCATCCACCACAACATCAGCAGCCCATATGGGCATAACCACCCATACTAGTTGGAAGAACAGGTGAGTGACTGGTCTTCTGACTAAACTGCTCCAATCTCTAGCCCCTAAGCTTCAGGGCACATCCCAAGCACCTTCTCCCCCCATCTCAGTCCCAGCAATTCATCTGGGCCTAGCCCCCAACCCTGGTGGAACTCTGCTGCTCTGGATCAGTTCCCAGCAGCTGGTCAGCAAGTGAGGGATCTGGTGGCAAACCATACCACCCCTACAGCCACCAGTGGACTCTGCTCCCCCACAACCCATTCTGCCGCCCAACCCCACCTACCCGAGGATGCTGCCCATGGACAGCCCTCTACTGCAACATCAGTAGAACTTATGGGTATGAGCACCACCCACACCAGTTGAATGAACAGGCAGAAGACCAGACACAGGAATAACCCACACCAGTTAAAGAAACAGACTCCATAGACACAAGTAAAGCCCACACCAGCCAGAAGAACTGGAGGATATGCTGTATTTGGGCACCCAAATCCCCACCCAAATCCCCACAAACATCAGTTGAAACAACCCTACTGGACCTGATGACCAGCTAATCACCAAAACCCTTGGTCACTCAGGCCAGAAGACCATAAAGGAAACAAACAGTAAAGGAACAAAAGACCCATGTGACAAAGATATCACAAGAATCAACACCTATACCTATAATTATCCCAAAACCAGATGGGTAAATGTCAGTGTAAGACCATATGTAACAGTATAAAGGGCAATATGGCATCACCAAAACACAGTGGTCCTACAACTCCAAGACCAGAACATCCCAACACAGAAGAAGCAAAAGAAAATGACTTTAAAAGTAACTTTATAAAGATAATAGTGGCCCTTAAAGAGGAAATGAAAAATTCCCTTTAAAAGATAAGGAAAAGACAAACAATAAGTTGGAAGAAATCAAGAAATCTCTTAAAGAAAGACAAGAAAAAGCAATCAGGTAAAGGAAACAGTTCAAGACTTGCAAATTAAAATAGAAGAAATAAAGAAAACGCAAACAGGGAATTCTGGAAATGGAAACTCTGAGTAAGTCTAAGTAAGAAAACAAGAACCACAAATGCAAACATCACCAACAGAATACAAGAAATAGAGGAAAGAATCTCAGGTGCTGAAGATAAGATAGAGGAAATAGATTAATAGATCAAACAAAATGTTAAATCCGACATATTCTTCTCTTAACACAAACATCCAGGAAATATTGGAAACACCATAAAGAGGCCAAACCTAAAAATAATAGGGATAGAAGAAGGAGAATACCAGTTCAAAGGCACAGAAAATTTATTCAACAAAATCATAGAAGAAAATTTTCCTAACTTAAAAAAGGACATGCTTATGAAAGTTCCAAGAAACTTAAGAGAACACCATTAGACTGGTATATATATAAATAATAGAGAATAAAGAAAGAATATTAAGAGTTGCAAAGGAAAAAAGGCCAAATAACATATAAAGGCAGATGTTTAAGAATTATACACGAGGGTGCTGGAGAGATGGCTCAGAGGTTAAGAGCACTCGCTGCTCTTCCAGAGGTCCTGAGTTCAATTCCCAGCAACCACATGGTGGCTCACAACTATCTGTGATGAGATCTGGTGCCCTCTTCTGATACACAGGAATACATGCAGGCAAATGCTGTATACATAATAAGTAAATAAATCTTTAAAAAAAAAAGAATTATACACGACTTCTCACTGGAGACTCTAAATGGCAGAGAGTCCTGGACAAGCATTTTGCAGACATGAAGAAACCATGGATGATAGTCCAGACTACTATACCCAGCAAAACTTTCAATCACCATAGTCAGAGAAAACAAGATATTCCATGACAAAACCAGATTTAAGCAATACCTATCCACAAATCCAGCCCTACAGAAAGTACTAGAAGGAGAACTCTAACCCAAGGAAGTTAGCTGCACTCACAAAAACGAAGGCAACTGATGATTTCACACCAGCAAAACCCAAGAAGAAAAACACATATACACTACCACCAACACCACCACCACCAAAGCCAAAATGATAACAGGAATTAACAATCACTTGTCAGTATATCTCTTAATATCAATGGACTTAATTCCCTAATAAAAAGACACAAGATAACAGAATAGAAATGAAAACAGGATCCATCAAAGACAAACATTACTCCAGAATAAAGGGTTGGATTGGAAAAAGATATTCCAATCAAATGGACCTAAGAAGCAAGCTGGTGTAGCTATCCTATTATCTAACAAAATAGACTTCAAACTAAAATTAATCAAAAGAGATGGAGAAGGCCATTTCATATTCATCACAGGAAAAATTCATCAAAATAAAGGCTTAATTATGAACACTTATGTCCCAAATACAACAGCACCCACATTTGTAAAATAAACATTACTAAAGCTTAAATCACATATTAAACCCACACACTAATATTGGGAGACTTAAGCACCCCACTCTCACCACTGGACAGGTTTGCCAGACAGAAACATAACAGAAAAATAAGGTAACATGTTATGATGCAAAAGGACTTACCAGATATCTACAGAACATTCCATCCAAACACAAAGGAATATAATTTCTTCTTGGCATCTCATGTAACCTCTAAACTGGAAAACATACTCAGTTACAAAGCAAATCTCAACAGATACAAAAAATTGGAATAACTCCCTGTATCTTATCAGATCACCATGGGTCACAACACAAACTACAGAACACCTACAAACTCATGGAAATTGAACAACTCTCAACTAAATTACCAATGAGTCAAGGAAGAAATGAGACAAAAATTAAAGACTTCCTAGAATTCAATGAAAATGAATCCACAGCATACCAAACTTTTGGGATACTGTAAAAGCAGTGCTAAGAAGAAAGTTCATAGCACTAAGTGCCTACACAAAGAATTTAAAGAAATCTCACACTAGCAACTTAGCAGCACACCTGAGAGCTCTAGAACAAAAAGCAAATTCACCCAGGAAAAGTAGATGACAGGAAATAATCAAACTCATGGTTGAAATCAATAAAACAGAAACAGAAACAATACAAAAAATCAATGAAGCAAAGTGTTGATTCTTTGAGAAAATCAACAAGATAGATAAATACTTATCCAAACTAAACAAAAGGCAGAGAGAGACTATTCAAATTTGCGAAATCATAAATGAAAAGGGGGGCATAACAACGGACATTGAGGTAATCCAGAGAATCATCAGGTCATACTTCAAAAACCTGTACTCTGAGAGGCCCAGGAGCAGCATCAGAGGGAGACCAGAGCCTCAGGTCTGGGAACACAGTCAGAGCAAGACCTGAGTCTCAGTCCAGGGAGTAGAGAGCGACCACCAGGTGAGACAACAGCAGCAGCTTCCAGCAGCTATCACAAGAAGTTGCTCTGGGAAAGAGCACCTATGTTCCATGCAGCATCTGCTGCCACTTCTTGGTTGGAGATACCACACTGCTACAGCAACCACTGGACCCTAACCCCCACCTACACCTAGAGGAGCTATCATCAGAGCCATGGTCCCATCTCCAATGGGAGGAGCATCCACCAGAGTTATAGCCCCGCCTGCACCTCAAGAAGTGACCATCTGAGCCTTGGGCCCACTTTTGCCAGGAGAAGCATTCACCAGAGGCTCTGCTCTACTTGTGCCTGAAGGAGCAGCTCCCAACTATACCAAGAAAGAGAAACGCCCTGAAGCACAAGCTCCACCTGTATTGATTAGAGGAAGAAATGCATAGACAACAAGGTAAGAACATACTCAACAATATAAAGCGCAATACGGCACCACTAGAAACTAGTGGTGCTACAACAGCAAGATCTGAACATCCCAACACAGATGAAGTAGAAGAAAACAACCTAAAAAATAACCTTATGAGGATGATTGAGACTCTTAAAGAGGAAATGAAAATTTCCCTTAAAGAAATGGAAAAACAGACAAAAATTGGAAGATATCAATAAATCCCTTAAAGAAAACCAAGAAAAAGCAATCAAACAAATGAAGGAAACAATTCAAGACTTGAAATCTGAAATAGAGGCAATAAAGGAAACACAAATGGAGGGAATTCTGGAAATGAAAAATATGGGTAAACAAACAGGACCCACAAATATAAACGACAGAATACAAGAGATGGAAGAGAGAATTTCATGTGTGGAAGATAAGATAGAGGAAATAGATTCATCAGTCAAAGAAAATGTTAAATTCAACAAATATATAACACAAAACATGCAAGAAATCTGGGATACCAAGAAAAGACTGAATGTAAGAATAACAGGAATAGAAGAAGGAGGAAAAAATCCAACTCAAAGGCACAGAAAATATATTCAATAAAATCATAGACGAAAAAATTCCCAACCGAAAAAAGACATACCTATGAAAGCACAAGATGCTTGCAAATACCAAATGCTAGACCTTAAAGGCTCATAGTGACATAATAATCAAAACACTATACAACTATACATACAGAATAAAGAAAAAATATTAAGAGCTGCAAAGGAGAAAGGTCAGGTAACATATAAAAATATAAAATCAGACCTATCAGAATTACACCTGGCTTCTCAATGTAAACAATGAAATCAAGAAGGTCCTGAACAGATGTTGTACAGACACTAAGGGACCACAGATGCCAGACCAGACTTCTATACCCAACAATGCTTTCAATAAACATAGATCGGGAAAACAAGATATTCCATCATAAAACCAGATTTAAACAATACCTATCTATGAACCCATCCTTACAGAAAGTACTAGAAGGAAAACACCAACCCAAGGAAGTCAGTTATATTCACAAGAACACAGGCAGTAGATAAGCTTTAGCACCACATTCCAAAGAAGGGAATTGAACACACAATGCCATTACCAACAACAAAAACAAAAAAATAACAGGAACTAGCAATCACTGGTCAGTAACATCCATTAATAAAAATGGTCTCAACTCACCTATAAGAAGACACAGGCTAATAGACTGGATAGGAAAACAGAATCCATTCTTCTGCTGCATATAAGAAACACACCTCAACCTTACAGACAAACACTTACCTCAGAGTAAAGGGTTGAGAAATTTTTTTCAAATAAAAGACGTTAAGAAACAAGTTTGTATAGCTATCTTAATATCTAACAAAATAGATTTCAAACTAAAATTAATCAAAAAGATAAAGAAGCGCTGGACAGTGATGGCACATGCCTTTAATCCCAGCACTTGGGAGGCAGAGGTAGGTGAATCTCTGTGAGTCCAAGGCCAGCCTGGTCTACAGAGCGAGTTCCAGGACCATTTCCAAAGCCACGGAGAAACCCTGCCATGAAAAACCTGGAAAAAATAAAAAAAGATAAAGAAGGGCATTTCATATTCATCACAGGAAAAATCCATCAAGAGGAAATCTCAGTTCTGAACATCTGCTCCAAACACAAGTGCTCTCACATTTATAAAAGTAACATTACTAAAGCTTAAACCACAAATTAAGTCCCACACACTAATAGTGGGAGACCAATGGAATTAAATCAAAGACCCTGATATCAATCCACACATCTATGAGCACCTGATGTTCGACAAAGAAGCTAAAACTATAAAATGGAAAAAAGAAAGCATCTTTGACAAATAGTGTTGGTATAACTGGATGTTGACATATAGAAGAATGCAAATAGATCCATATCTATCATAATGCACAAAACTCAAGTCCAAGTGAATCAAAGACCTCAACATCAATCCAGTTACATTAAACCTGATAGAAGAGAAAGTGGGAAGTAACTTTCAACACATTGGCACAGAAGACAAATTCCTAAATATAACACCTGTAGCACAGACACTGAGAGCAACAATTAATAAATGGGACCTCCTGAAACTGAGAAGCTTCTGTAAGGCAAAGAACATAGTCATCAAGACAAAACAGCAGCCTTCAGAATGATCTTCACCAATCCCACATCTGACAGAGGCCTGATCTCCAAAACATATAAAGAAATCAGGAAGCTATGCATCAAAATACCAAATTTTAAATGGGGTACAGATCTAAACAGATAATTCACAATGGAAGAATCTCAAATGGCCAAAAGGTATTTATGGAATTGCTCAACATCCTTAGTCATTAGAGAACTGCAAATCAAAATGACTCTGAGATGACTAAGATAAAAAACACTGATGACAACTTATGTTGGAGAGGGTGTGAAGTAAGGGGAACACTCCTCCACCACTGGTGGAAATGCAAACTTGTACAGCTACTTTGGAAATCAGTATGGCAGTTTCTCAGAAAATTGGAAATCAATCTACCTCATGACCCAGCAATACCACTCTGAGGCACATACCCAAAGGATGCTTAATCATACCACACTTGCTCTACTGTGTTCACAGCAGCATTATTCATAATAGCTAAAACCTGGAAACAACCTAGGTGCCCCAAAGAAGGGATGAAGAAAATGTGGTACACTTACACTTTCTCAGCTGTAAAAAAACAATGACATCATGAAATTTGCAGGCAAATGGATGGAACTAGAAAAGTCATCCTGAGTGAGATAACACAGACCCAGAAAGACAAACATGGTATGTACACACTCATAAGTGGATATTAGACATAGAGCAAAGGATAACCAGCCTGTAGTCCACAACCCCAGAGAAGCTAGATAACAAGAAACACCCTAGGAAAGGGAAATAGATGAGATCTCCTGAGTAAACTGGGGGTGGGAGCAGTGGGGAGGGTATAGCTGATGAGAACATGAGGGAATGGGATGGTAAAGTTGGGGGAGGGACAGAGAGGGAGAGCAATGAAAGAGATATCTTGATAGAGAGAGGGAGCCATTATGGAGTTAACGAGAAACGTGATGCCAGGGAAACTCCCAGGAATCCACAAGGGTGGTCCAAGCTAAGACTCCTAGCAATAATGAAGAGGGTGCCTGAACTGGCCTTCTCCTGCAATCAAATTAGTGACAACCCTAGCTGTCATCATAGAACCTACATCCAGTAACTGATGGAAGCAGAGGTAGAGATCCACAGCCACATACTGGGCCAGGCTCTAGGAGTACAGTCAAAGAGAGGGAGGAGGGATTATATGAGTAAGGGGGTCCAGATCATGAAGGGGAAACCCATAGAGACAATCCACCCAAGCTCGTGGGACCCCTTGGACTCTGACCCAACAGCTGGAGAGCCTGCATGCGACCAAACTAGGCCCTCTACATGTGTGTGACAGTTGTGTGGCTTGGTCTGTTTGTGGGTCTCCTAGAAGTGAGACTATGATCTATCCCTGGTGCATGAGCTGGCTTTTTGAAGCCAATTCCCTATGGTGGGATGCCTTGCTCAGCCTTAATGCAGAGGGGAGGCACTCAGTCCTGCCTCAACTTGATGTGCCAGGCTTTGTCTCACCGGGGGATGCCTTATCCTTTCTGGGGAGCAACGGGGGTGGGGAGAGGTGGGGGGAGGTAGGGGGAAGCAGGAGGAAAAGAGGGTTAAGGAACTGTGGTTGGTAATGAATTAAATTAATTAAAATTTTTTTAAAAACCATAAGACCTAAAACTTTTATAAGATTACATAGAGGAAAAGATTGCACGGGTGACAGAAGCAAAAATAAAGAAATGTCACATTAAACACTTTTCTCATTGCTATGACAACATACCTGATGAATACAACTTACAGAAGGATGATGTTCTTTCAGCTCACAGTCCGAGAGTTCAGTCTGTCACAGTGGGGAAGGTGTGTGTGGTGGCAGGAGCATGAGGCACATGATGCCCAGAGTCAGGAAGCAGAGAGAAGTGAATGTTGGTGCTCATCATGCTATATTTGTTTTTTCTTCTTTATTTATTCAGTCCAAGAATCCAGCCCATAGGATAGTGCTGGCTGCAAGTATTCAGGGCACTTCTCTCCTCAGTAAAACCACTCTGGAACAACCTTATAAACACACTTAGAAATATGTCTTCTAGATAGTTCTATATCCCATCAACCAAGATCAACCATACAATATGATTCTGGTATTTTGTTATGGAAAATGAACTATTTCCTCAGAGAGAGTCTTTTTTTCTATTTTTTAAATTTAAATTAGAAACAAGCTTGTTTTACATGTCAATCCAGTTCCTTCTCCTTCCCCTCCTCCCCTGTGGCGCACTAACTCCCTATCCCATCCACTTTCTGCTCCCCAGGGAGGGTGAGGCCTTCCATGTGAGATCATCAAAGTCTGTCATATCCTTTGGAGCAGGGCCTAGGACCTCACCCATGTGTCTAGGCTGAGAGAGCATCCCTCTATGTGGAGTGGGCTTCCAAAGTCCATTTGTATGCTGGGGATAAATACCGATCCACTACCAGAGGCCCCAAAGCTTCCAGAGGTTTCCTCACTGATGCCCATGTTCAGTGGGTCTGGATCAGTCCTATTCTGGTTTCCCAGCTATCAGTCTGGAGTCCATGAGATCCCCCTTGTTCAGATCAGCTGTTTCTATGGGTTTCACCAGCCTGGCCTTGATCCCTTTGCTCATCACTCCTCCCTCATTGTAACTGGATTCCAGGAGTTCAGCTCAGTGTTTAATTGTCGGTATCTCCTAGTGTTTCCATAAGCTGCTGGATGAAGACTCTAGGGAGGGAATTAAGGTAGTCATCAATCTCAGTATTAGAGAGGGACATTTAAGGTAACCTCTCCATTGTTGCTTAGATTGTTAGTTGATGTCATCCTTGCAGATCTCTGAATATTTCCTTGGTGTCAGATTTCTCTTTAAACCTGTAATGGCTCCCTCTATTATGGTATCTCTTTTCTTGCTCTCCTCTATTCTTCCCCTAACTCGATCTTTCTGCTCTCTCCTGTCCTCCTCTCCCCTCCTCTTCTCCCCTTCATTTTCTTCTAGCTCCCTCTCCCCTTCCCCCATGCTCCCAATTTGCTCAGGAGATCTTGTCACTTTCCCCTTCTCCAGGGAACCATGTATGTCTCTCTTAGGGTCCTCTCTGTTTCCTAGCTTCTCTGGTGGTATGGATTGTAGGCTGGTAATCCTTTGCTCTATGTCTAATATACATATGTGAGTGAGTACATACCATGTTAGTCTTTTCATGACTGGATTACATCGCTCAGGATGGTTTCTTCTAGTTCCATCCATTTGCTTGCAAATTTGCCATTGTTTTGTTTTGTTTTGTATTTTCTGCTAAGTAATACTCCATTCTGGAAATGTGCCACATTTTCTCCATCCATTCTTCAGATGAGGAGCATCTAGATTGCTTCCAGGTTCTGGCTATTACAAATAATGTTGCTACGAACATAGTTGAACAGACGTCCTTGTTGTATGAATGTGCATCTTTTGGGTATATGCCTAAGAGTGGAATTGCTGGATGTTGTGGTAGACTGATTCCCGTTTTTCTGAGGAATCTCCGTACTCATTTCCAAAGTGGCTATATGAGTTGGCACTCCCACCAGCAGTGGAGAAGTGTTCCCCTTTCTCCACATCCTCTCCAGCATAAACTGTCATTGGAGTTTTTGATTTTAGCCATTCTGACAGGAGTAAGATGTTATTTTGATTTGCATTTCCCTGATGGCTAAGGATGTTGAATACTTCCTTAAGTGTCTTTCAGCCATTTTAGACTCTTCAATTGAAAATTCTCTATTTAGTTCTGTAGCCCACTTTTTAATTGAATTATTTGGTGTTTTGGAGACTTGCTTCTTGATTTCTTTGTAGATTTTGTAGATCAGCCCTCTGTCAGATGTGGGGTTGGTGAATATCTTTTCCCATTCTGTGGGCTGCTGTTTTGTGTCCTTTGCCTTACAGAAGCTTCTCTGTGGGAACAACAGACCTTGGCCGGAGGCCCACTTCCCCATCAGCCTGGGAGCAGGCAGCTGTGAGACAATGTTTACTGAAAACATAGAAATGTTTACCGGAGCTATAAGTTTCCCATAAGGGCTCGCTCACTGAAACACCCTGACTTTGATCTTTCCAATGGCTAGCTGCCTCTTCCTGCCACCTGCTGCTGCTGCCGACTCTGGTGTCAGGGATATAACCACCAGCCAGGTGGAGGAAAAGTGTGTATGGCAGAAGATTTTCTGGAGGGAAGTGTTTCTTGGGAAGTTCTCTTGAGCCTTCTTGGGGAGCATAAAGTTTTCTTAACACAACTGACTGGTCTCTGTGTCATCAATCCCGATGACACCCTCACCACATTCTCAGATACAGGCTGCTCAGTGGGCACGGCACTTCTCAATTTTAGGAAGTCCCATTTATTGTCAATCTCAGTGTCTGTGCTACTGGTGTTATGTTCAGGAAATGATCTCCTGTACCAATTCATTCAAGGGTACTTCCCACTTTCTCTTCTAAGAGGTTCAGTGTGACTGGATTCATGTTGAGGTCTTTGATCCATTTGGACTTAAGTTTTGTGCCATCTTTTACGTGCCAGCATCCAGTTATGCCAGCACCATTTGTTGAAGATGCTTTCTTTTTTCCGTTGTATTATTTTAGCTTCTTTGTCAAAAACTAGGATAGGTATGTAGGTTAACATCAGGGTGTTCAATTCTATTCCATTGGTCTACCTGTCTATTTTTTGTGCCATTATCAAGCTGTTTTCAGGATTATAGCTTTATAATAGAGCTTGAAGTCGGGGATGGTGATGCGTCTTGAAGTTCCTTTATTGTACGTGGTTGTTTTGGCCATCCTGGGTCTTTTTCCATATAAAGTTGAGAATTGTCCTTTCTAGGTCTGTGAAGAATTGTAATGGGATATTAATGGGAATTGAACTGAATCTGTAGATTGCTTTTGGCAATATTGCCGGTTTTGCTATGTTGTTCCTATCTATCCAAGAGCATAGGAGATCTTTCCATTTTCTGGAATCTTCTTTAATTTATTTCTTTAAAGACTCATAGTTCTTGCTATATAGGTCTTTCATTTGTTTCATTAGCATTAAGGTATTTTATGTTGTTTGTGGCTATGGTAAAGGGTGATATTTCTCTGATTTCTTTCTCAGCCCTTTTATCATCTGTATATAGTAGGGCTACTGGCTTTTTTGCTTGCTTGTTTGTTTGTTTTTAGTTAATCTTGTATCCTGCCACTTTGCTGAAGGTGTTTATCAGCTGTAGGAGTTCCCTGGTAGAGTTATTTGGGTCACTTATGTAAACTATCATATCGTTTGCAAATAGTAAAAGTCTGACCTCTTCTTTTCCAATTTGTATTCCCTTGATCTCCTTTTGTTGTCTTATTGCTTTAGCTAGAATTTTAAGTACAATATTGCAGATGTTTGGAGAAGGTGCACAGCCTTGCCTTGTTCCTGATTTGAAAGGAATCACATTGAGATTCTGTCCATTTAGTTTGATGTTGTCTGTTGGTTTGCTGTATATTGCTTTTAATATATCTAGGTATGTTCCTTTATCCCTGATTTTTCCAATACTTTTATCATGAAAAGGTGTTGGATTTTGTCAAAGGCTTTTTCATCATCTAGCAAGATGACCTTGTGCTTTTTCTTTCTCAGTTTGTTATACGGTGGATTACATTGATGGATTTTCATATTTTGAACCATCCCTGCATCCCTGTGATGAAACCTACTTGATCGTGTTGGATGATTTTTCTGATGTGTTCTTGGATTCGATTTGCCAGTATGTTATTGAGTATTTTTGCACTAATGTTCATGAGGGATATTGCTTTGTAGTTCTCTTTCTTAGTGTGTCTTTTTGTGGTTTGACTACCAAGGTTATTGATGACTTGTAAAAAGAGTTTAGCAATGACCCTTCTGCTTCTATTGTATGGAATACTTTGAGGAGAATTGTTGTTAGCTGGTCTTTGAATTTCTGGCAGAATTCTGCCCTTTAACCATGATGGACCTGGGCATTGTTTGATTGGGAGAATTTTGATGGCTGCTTCTATTTCATTTGGAGTTACAGGTACGTTTAAATTGGTTATCTTTTCTTGATTTAATTTTGGTGATATCTATCCAGAAAAGTGTCCATTTCCTTCTTTAAATTTTCGAATTTTGTGGAGTATAGGTTTTCATAGTATGACCTGATGATTCTCTAGATTTCCTCAGTGCCCACTGTTATGTCCCCCTTTTCGTTTCTGATTTTGTTAATTTGCATGTTCACACTCCGTTGTTTGGTAAGTTTGGATAAAGGTTTGTCTATCTTGTTGATTTTCTCAAAGAACCAACTCTTTGTTACATTGATTCTTTGTATTGTTTTCCTAGTTTCTACTTTATTGATTTCAGCCTTCAATTTGATTATTTCCTGGTGTCTACTCCTTTGGGGTGAGTTTGCTTCTTTTTGTTCTAGAGCTTTCAGTTGTACTATTAATTCTCTAGTGTAACTATTCTCTAGTTTCTTCATGTGGGCACTTAGTGCTATGAACTTTCCTCTTAGCACTGCTTTCAAAGTGTCCTATAGGTCTGGGTATGTTGTGTGTTCATTCTCATACAATTCTAGGAAGTCTTTAACTTTTTTCTTTATTTCTTACTTGACCCAGGAATGGTGTAATTGCTCATTGTTGAATTTCCATGAGTTTGTAGAATTCCTGCAATTTGTGTTTTTGTTGAATTCTAACTGTAAAGTATGGTGGTCTGATAAGACACAGGGGGTTATTCCAAATTTTTTGTACCTGCTGAGATTTGCTATGTTGTTGAGTATGTGGTCAGTTATAGAGAAGGTCCCATGTGGCACTGAGAAGAAGGTTTATTCTTTTGTTTTTGGATCGAATGTTCTATAGATGTCTATTAAACACAATTGGGTCATAACTTCTGTTAGTTCCTTTGTTTCTTTGTTAAGTTTCTGTCTGGTGGTCCTGTCTAGTGGTGAGATTGGGGTGTTGAAGACTCCCACTATAACTGTGTGATGTCTTTGTGTGATTTGAGTTTTAGTAATGTTTCTTTAATGAGTGTGGATGCGTTTGTATTTGGGGCATAGATGTTCAGAGTTGAGACGTCTTCCTGATGGATTTTTCCTGTGATGAATATGAAATGACCTTCTTCATCGCTTTTGATTGATTTTAGTTTGAAGTCTAATTTGTTAGATACTAGGAGACTTACACCAGCTTATTTCTTGGGTCCATTTGATTGGACCCTTTACTCTGAGGTAATGTCTGTCTTTGAAGTTGAGGTGTGTTTATTGTATGCATCAGAAGGATGAATTCTGTTAGCCTGTGTCTTTTTATAGGCAAGTTAAGGCCATTAATATTGAGGGAAATTAAAGACTGTTGAGTGTTAATTCTTGTTTGTTTTTCATTTGTTGTTGGTGGTGGTATTGTGTGTGGATTTACCCTGCTTTTTCTTTTGGCTTTTGGCAAAGTGGGATTATCTATTGCCTATGTTTTTAGCATGTAGTTAGCTTCCTTAGGTTGGAGTTTTCCTTCCAGTACTTTCTGTAGGGATGAACCAGTGGATATGTATTGTTTAAATCTGGTTTTGTTATGGAATATCTTGTTTTCTCCATCTGTAGTGATTGAAAGCTTTGCTGGGTATAGTAGTCTGGGCTGGCATCTGTGGTATCTTAGTGTCTGTAGAATATCTATCCAGGATCTTCTGGATTTCAGAGTTTCCATGGAGAAGTCAGGTGCAATTCTGATAGGTTTGCCTTTACATGTTATTTGGCTTTTTCCTTACCTGCTCTTAATATTCTTTCTTTATTCTGTGTGTTTGGTGTTTTAATTATTATGTTACAAGGGGACTTTTTTGTGATCTGCTCTATTTGGTGTTCTGTAGACTTCTTGTATTTTCATTGGCATATCTTTCTTTAGATTGGGAAAGTTTTCTTCTATGATTTTGTTGAATATGATTTCTGCACCTTTGAATTGGGTTTCTTCACCTTCCTCTATTCCTATTATTCTTAGGTTTTGCCTTTTCAAGGTGTCCCATATTTCCTGGATACTTTTTTAGGGATTTGTTGAACTTAACATTTTCTTTGTTAGATGAATCTGTTTCTCCTACGCCTGAGATTCTCTCTTCCATCTCTTGTATTCTGTTGGTTATGCTCGCATCTGTATTTCCTGATTGTTTACACAGCTTTTCTAATTCCATCATTCCCTCAGACTTGTTTCTTAATTGTCTCTATTTCAGCTTTCAAACCTTGTACTGTTTGAATTGTTTCTTACAATTTTGGTTTGTCTTTTCTTCCATTTCTTCAAAGGATTTTCTCATTTCCTCTTTTAGCTTCTCTATCATCTTCATGAAGTTGTTTCTAAGGTCTTTCTCTTCTGCTTCATCTGTTTTAGGATGGTCAGGTCTTGCTGGCATAGAGTCCCTAGACTCTGGCGGCATCATATTGGTTTCTGTTGTTGATTGTGTTCTTATATTGTCATCTTCTTGTCCCTTCTTCCAGTGGGTGCAGGTGAGGTCTCTTTCTCTCCTGGTGGGTATGGGTCCAAGGTTCTCTTCCTATGGGTGCAAGTGGGTTCGATACTCTGATGAGTCTCACGGTGGAAGAAGGCAGGTCTGAGGCACTCCCTCTCCTGGTGGGTGGGAGCTGGACTAACACAGTGCTGTCAGCAGATTCTCAGTTGCGTGGTCCACTGGGAGATCCCAGAGCCAGAGTCTTTTCAGAATGTTAGAAGCCACAAATTGCATAAAGTGCTTTGTGAAAACAGATCTTTCCTACTCTAAACTGCAAGTGAGCCAAATAAAAACTCAGCCTCAGAAAACTCAAGTGTGTACTCACTTAATTCCCATTGCATACAGCCATTGCAAACAAGAAGTCATCTGTGGGCCGGGCGTTGGTGGCGCACGCCTTTAATCCCAGCACTCGGGAGGCAGAGGCAGGCGGATCCCTGTAAGTTCGAGGCCAGCCTGGTCTACAAAGTGAGTTCCAGGACAGCCTCCAAAGCTACAGAGAAACCCTGTCTCGAAAAACCAAAAAAAAAAAAAAAAAAAAAAGAAGTCATCTGTGTTTGTACAAAGGCTGGCAAGCCAAACACAGAACTCACTGGAAGGCACTTATAAAACATTAAGGCTTAGATAAATGTGTTTTAATTGAATGAAAAAGAAAGCAAAACATGTTCCCATGGGAACCAGCTTTTGTCTTCTCAGGTAGTCTGAAGTCAGAGGCAACCAGAGGTGATGTTTTTTAATTGACCTTAAATGGTTCTACAAATATGGATGTAGGGGAACTCCTAAATATAAATGGGCTCACAGATTCATCAAATGAATACTTATAACCACTGATTAACAAGAAAGACACTAGTTGAAAGCATTTCTTGTAAATCAAGAGAGTCCCCGCTCCCTGAATACCTAGCCCTTGCTCCCACGAGATGGCCACTCACGGCACTCTGGCAAGGTATGTTGCATCTTCAAG
The DNA here is from genome assembly GCF_017639785.1 of Mesocricetus auratus. Lineage (NCBI taxonomy): Eukaryota > Metazoa > Chordata > Mammalia > Rodentia > Cricetidae > Mesocricetus > Mesocricetus auratus. The sequence goes on from NW_024429185.1 coordinate 4,920,605, forward strand.
TGATTATGTAACTGCATATTTTACATTAGAGTATTCAATGTCTGGGCACTTAACACAATGAGGTTTCGCTGTGTGCCATGGGTTTTTCACATGCCCTTTCAATGTGTCTTTCTAAACTTTCTGCACAACAAGATCTATTCTCCGTCAAGTTGGAGTAGTTCAAGTAGCCTCCCTGGATCTCAAAATTAGGATGTTTGTTTCCTGAGAATTCACCCAAATTCATACAGAATGGTTTCTGACATTTAGTTTTATATTTCCTCCTCAATTCCTACTGACAGGCAGAAGAATTGTGTTTAACCCTATTCTGAGTGTTACAATCAGCAATAACATATGAGATGCTCTCTCTGTTCAGAAGATCCTCAGGGGTAACCTTCTCACTTACAGGCAGTATTAACAGGTGGCCATCTTCAGCAGTAAGCCTAGCTCCATGCATCACAAATGTTTTCATTCTCTTTAGCCTTTTCTACCATTCTGAGAAACACTTGCCATCCAATGGGGTAATGAAGAGCCACTCTAACGTGGGATCAAACAAAATGATCTCTATCTCCAAAGTCTCTGAACAATCAACCTCTCTCAGCTGATCCCTCAGAGTGGTCCATTCTCAAAGGCCTTCTACCCAGTGCCAGGGCTTCTTTCCCTGCTTCCCTTCCAGGCCCAGGAGCTTGCTCTGTAGCCATCACAAATGATTTAAGCTCTGGTGAGCTGCTTCAGCCATTGACCTGCACTGTATATCAGCTGTGGCCCATGGGTAATCTTGTTATTTGTCCTGCACCATCCCTCACACCCCATGCTTTAGACTTCCATTTGGACATGGTTTCTGAGTCATCCTTGACTTGCTGTGGAGTGCTGGAGTTGGAGCAGAAGAAAGCATAGGTAGCAGAAGTCAGCCTTCTTTCCCTACTCACAGCCATACCGTGTGCCTGGGGTCCTGTCTGCTGTGTGTCCCTTTCCTCGGAAATTCCAGTTTGGGGTCCTGCTTAGGCTATGCTCACCTCTTCTAGGGCTATGCTCACCTCTCCTGCGGCTGTGCTCACCTCTCCTGCGGCTGTGCTCACCTCTGCTGGGGCTATGCTCACCTCTCCTGCGGCTGTGCTCACCTCTCCTGCGGCTGTGCTCGCCTCTGCTGGGACTATGCTCACCTCTCCTGGGGCTGTGCTCACCTCTGCTGGGGCTGTGCTCACCTCTGCTGGGGCTGTGCTCACCTCTGCTGGGGCTGTGCTCACCTCTGCTGGGACTATGCTCACCTCTCCTGGGGCTGTGCTCACCTCTGCTGGGGCTGTGCTCACCTCTCCTGGGGCTGTGCTCACCTCTCCTGGGGCTGTGCTCACCTCTGCTGGGGCTGTGCTCACCTCTCCTGGCAACTTCACTTCCCACCCTCATGCCTTACTTACTTCATCCTCCACATGTATAAGCATTTTCATCTGAAAGAGGCAGTCTTTAAAAATAGAATCTCCTGAGTTGGAAACACTGCCTGCTATAACTGTAGACATGCATCAGTCATGTTCCAATAATTGCACAACCCAGGGTTTCCTGGTAGGGTTGAGCTACCTGCCAGAAAATGGCAGCAATCAGGCTATTGGAGGCAGACAATCAGGCATCAGTTGTAATTCTTTATGGCTGCATGTTCCTGGCCTGGGAATTGGATGCTAATCAGTCAGTTGTCATGGCAACCCCACATCACATAGCTGTTGATACAAGGAGAAAAATTAGAGAAATTATATGGGCAGTAACTACCACAATCCCTGGAAAGGGGTGGCAGGTAACCTTGCTAAACAACAACCCATGAAACGCAGGAGCAAGAAAGAGTAGGAGCTCCCAAGGGTGAAACCTCACTCAACCCCAAGAATAAGGCATTATCATACCACAGGGTAGCAGCAGCTGGTTGATTTTTGGTCACCTCACTCTCCTTGGATACCAGCTGAGCTCTCATGGCCAAGTAAAACACAGGCAGTTTAAAGATGGAAAAACAGTAAGCACCAGCGATAAGGAAGGAGAGTCAGTTATCCAATCGGCCAGCACATGTTTAGGAAGTACCTGTACATCAAAGGTCCTTAGTGCAGCAAGTATTTACCATCTTGTCTAGACCACCCAGCGTACAGACCGTGAAATCCAGCCAGGATCCACAGTGACAGCTAGCGTGTCAGACAGATGGTGCAATCTTGAAGTAAACCTGGACAGATCAGAACTGGAAACAGCCAACATGAGCCGGTGTAGTGGAGTTAATGGATCAAAACCTTTTGCCAGGACTGACCTGGGTGTGCTTGATTAGCCTGTTTTGGTGAACCTAACAAAATGAGGAGGTAAATTTATATTACTTTTGTCGTACAGTGTAGGAAACCTAATCACAATGGAAGAGTGGGATGTCTTTTATGCCACTCAGCTCTGAAGGGCTAGGACAAGACTACCTGCAGCTCAGGACTGGCATCTCCTCAGCTCCACAGACACAGGTGAATTTGAGTGTGACCATAAGGAAGGTATTCCATACCATGAGTTCTGGATTTCCTTGTCTCTCCACTGAGGATAAGGTTTTCCATACCATGAGTTCTGGATTTCCTTGTCTCTCCACTGAGGATAAGCCTGGCTCTGAATCAGCAGCTCTCAACCTGTGGATCGTGACCTCTTGAGGGGTGAAATGACCCTTTCACAGAGATCCCCTAAGACATCAGAAAATGTGTATTTACATTATGATTCATAAGAGTAGCAAAATTATACTTACGGAAGAGTAACAAAAATAATTGTATGGTTGGAGGTCATCAGAACATGAGGACTGTATTAAAGGGCCACAGCATTAGGAAGGCTGAAACCAGCTGCTCTAAACATTGGTAATGTTGGAATGAAACTGTCCACAAGTCATCCAAAGATAGTTCTTGGTTAAGATTGGCTTCTTTCTTCACCTTTTCCAGGGTCTCCTGGCTCTTGACTGCACAAATAAGCCCACTGAGTGAGGTTAAGAGCTTGTTCTCTGACCCTCTGATCCTTAAATACCATTCTGGGAACACACCTAAAGGAAAAGAAGCCAGCATGTCTACAACAGACCAGACCCCCCCCCCATTGCTTATTGCAGCACTATGCATAATAACCAACTTCTGGAATCAAGTGAGGTGTCCATCAATAGGTAAATAGATAAAGAACAGTGGTACTTTTATGCAGAGAAAGAAAGAAAGAAGAAAGAAATGAATGAGAGACAGGAAGGAAGGAAGGAAGGAAGGAAGGAAGGAAGGAAGGAAAGAAGGAAAGAAGGAAAGAAGGAAAGCAGAGAAGAGAGAAATCTCATTTATGTCATCACAGATAAGCCTGGAGGACATTGTGTTAAGTGAAGTAAGTTGAGCACGGGAATAAAATACTGTTTATTTTCACTCATAATAAGAAGCTAAAACTTGATCTCTTAGAAGTACAGAGTAAAGTAGCAGTACAGAGGCTGAGAATGTGAGAGGGAGATCCAGAGTGAGGATGGCTAATACAGCTGTTAGGAAGTTCAAGCAGCCCATAACACAGCAGGGTGACTATCCTTCAAAACAGAAAAGACTTCTTTTTTTTAAGATTTATTTATTTATCACATATACAGTGTTCTGCCTACATGCCAGAAGAGGGCACCAGACTGAATTGTAGATGGTTGTGAGCCACCACGTGGTTGCTGGGAATTTAACTCAGGACCCTTGGAAGAGCAGTCAGTGTTCTTAAGCTCTGAGCCATCTCTCCAGCCCCCCCCCCCCGAAAAGATTTTGAGCTTTCCCAACACAAAGAAATAACAAAAGAGAATCAAGACGTCACTGGCAGCAGCCTGAGTGTCATGCTCTGAGCTTTTGGTGGTGGCTCCATCTCTCCTGAGAGTGAGCACTCTGGTGCCACTCCTCTGGCCTGGTGAGAAGGGACTGAGAAAGAACTGCCCCCAAAGAGAGCAGGCTGTGAGGAACAGCAAGAGAGAAGCACTCATGTCAGGCAGGCACCGTGATCCTCAAAAAAACAGATCCCCGAAGTACCAAGACAACACCCAGGTCCAGACCAAAGTCCACAAAAGTGCAAAGACAGCAGCCTGAGCCCACACCCAGATGGGAAGTGACTGAGTAGATAGTGGAGTGATGGGAGAGGAAGTGAGTGACAGATAGTGGAGTGATGGCAGAGGAAGTGAGTAATAGATAGTGGAGTGATGGGAGAGGAAGTGAGTAATAGTGGAGTGATGTGGGAAGAAGTGAGTGACAGATAGTGGAGTGATGGGAGAGGAAGTGAGTGATAGTGGAGTTATGGGAGAGGAAGTGAGTGACAGATAGTGGAGTGATGGGAGAGGAAGTGAGTGAGTGATAGTGGAGTGATGGGAGAGGAAGTGAGTGACAGATAGTGGAGTGATGGGAGAGGAAGTGAGTGAGTGATAGTGGAGTGATGGGAGAGGAAGTGAGTGACAGATAGTGGAGTGATGGGAGAGGAAGTGAGTGATAGTGGAGTGATGGGAGAGGAAGTGAGTGACAGATAGTGGAGTGATGGGAGAGGAAGTGAGTGAAAGTGGAGTGATGGGAGAGGAAGTGATAGATAGTGGAGTGATGGGAGAGGAAGTGAGTGATAGTGGAGTGATGGGAGAGGAAGTGAGTGAGAGATAGTGGAGTGATGGGAGAGGAAGTGAGTGAGAGATAGTGGAGTGATGGGAGAGGAAGTGAGTGATAGAATGGAGTAAAGGCGGAGGAAGCAGTGAGCCAGTAGTGGTGAGAAACGGAAGATGGGCTGCCTGTGTGCTGTGAGGCGAAGTGGGACCAGAGATGCACAGGCCATCGCTGCTCTTGCTCCTGGTGAGTTGCACCGCCCATCAATAGAACCAGTAACAAACACAAGTTCTAGCCAGCCTATGCCTTCTTCCTTTGAGAAAACTGACCAGTGTAAGAGTTGTTGTGACTCCTAGAGCTGCATCTTAGCCCAGAAAGAAGAGTAGCGCCTGCAGAATGGAAGCCCCCCCAACTGATGGACATGTCCCGCTGTGTTTACTTCTAGTCAGTGGCCTATCTCTAGTTGGTTGTGGTGACAGTTCAACTGGACTATGTTGAATTACAGTTTTACTGGGCTGCATCTAACTTTGGCCAGAGATTTATTTCCATTGGAAGCTTTGGGTTGGAGAAATACTTGAGGCCCTGCCCACTACCACTCAGAGTGGGCTGAAAGAAGATATCCAGAGACCCCACCCAACACAGGGTATGTACACAGCATGAACCACTGCAGTGGGCAAGAATGGGGTGGAGAGATGGGAGAGAAAGAGAAGAGAAACAGCTTGAGCACTACGAACAGAGGCAGATCTGGAGATTCAAGGGTGGAGAGGAACAGCCTGGTATGAGTAACTTACAAAGCCACCTGTGGCCACGGTGAAGTCCCAGCCCTTGCTACCACTGAGGGCCATGTCTAGGTCTGTGGCCATGGAGTAGCAGGGTTTTATGTAGATGTCCATGGTCCATGTTTCCACCACAGGCCACGTAGATGTCCCTGGTCTGGACTGCTGCATGGGCCATGTTGACATCCAAGGACTGCACAGAGTTGCCCCTGTCCCTCACTGGCCGCAGCACTTGGGAGAGTGGTCCCACTCCTTGGCATCTCAGCAGAACTGACCCTGTTGACAGGGGCATGGGTTAGGCAGTCCCAAAGGTGTAAGCATAGGAGAGCTAGCCCTTCTACTCATCTGCCACATGGTGGCATGGGCAGCGGAAAGATGCCTCTCCCCTCACACCTCAAACTTCGCTACCTGTGGCAGGCAGGAGACTTGGCCTCGGGGGCATGAGGGTGGGAGAGGTGGTCCTACCCCTACCAGCTGCAGCACTTGGGGGAGCAGGCCCTGCCCCTCACCTGGCCAGCGCAGTAGAGCTGGCCTTAAGAGTGTGAGAACAGAGAACTGGCCCTGCCCCTTGCTGCCTGCAGCACTGGGTGAGTTAGCTAGGGAAGTCCTGTAGAGCTCACCGTGGTAATAAGGATAAGGCTTAATAACTCAGCTACCATCCAGGTCTAGATCCAGGGCTATGAGTTAGCCCATCCCAACATCCACCTCATCTATAAACTATTGGAGCACGGGAAAGGGTCAGTCCTTCAAAAACAAAGCTACAGGATCTATGTGACACAGGGCAACAACAGGAGATCCAAGAAGAGTCCCAGTGAGGACCCAGTAGCAGAGGCCAGGGGCCTGGAACCAGACCAATAACTCATTGCAATGAACATTTGCAATAAAAGATGTGAGGACTAAAAAGAAGTAAAGGAAGGCAGGAAGGCAGGAATGCAGGAAGGAAGGAAAGAAGGAAGGAAGGGAAAGTGCTTAAAGTAAAAGATGTATCAACTATCCTGACCATATAACTATACACTGTATACATGTATTAAATGATATACTGTACTCCATAAATATGTATAATTATTAAGTCAAATGTGTGTGTGCTCTCAAACTTTCTAAATTGTTCAATGAAGACCTTTGACTTCAACATCTTAAATCTCAGCTCCTATATGCCTTCCTATCTCAGTTGTTGAATGGCTTTGAAAAATAAAGCTATAGCAGAGCCTTTGATAGCTCAGTCTATAGACTGGAGGGCCATAGTGGACAGAGTATGAAGATCAAATCAAGGGTTGGTGAGATGGCTCAGTGCTTAAGAACACTAGATACCCTTCAAGAGGACTGGGTTCTATTTCCAGCACCCACTTAGTGGCTTATAACCATGTGTAACTTTAGTTCCAAAGGATCCAATACCCTTTTTCTGGCCTCTGCAATCACCAAGACACAAACCTGGTACACAGATGTACATACAGAAAAAATTATCTATACACATAAAATAACAAAAATAAAAAAATAAAAAAATAATTCTTAACTATTTTCAAAGGGTAAAATAAAATCATTCCTCTCTAACATGACTTACCCTCAGAACTATGTTCACCTCTCAAATCAGGTAATATTACTGCCGAGATGCTATAGCAAGACAAAATAAGATGAAAGCATGGTGAACATGAATCCATTTGCAAATCAATTAAATCATCAAACTGTTCTTTTGAAAAAACAAGATAAACTGGCTAGAGATATGACTGCATCGGCAAAGTGCTTGCCTCCCATGAACAAAGTCCTGGGTTCAATCCCCAGTACCAAATAAATGGAACAAGATAGCACCCACCTGTAACCCCAGTACTTGGAAGATGAAGGAAGTTAGTCAGAAGCGCAAAGTCATGCTCAGCTACATAGCAAGTTCCAGTCCAGTCTGGGTATATAAGACACTGTACCAGTCGGTAAATGAGCAAGGAAGCGCCAGATGCTGGAGGGAGGGCTCGGAGGTTAAAAGTACTCGCTGCTCTTGTAGAAGGCCCCAGATTTAGTTCCCAGCGCCCACTGGTTTCTCACAATCATTTGTAGCTCCAGTTCCACATGTCCCCAAGCTCTTCTGACCTCTGGGGACTAGGCACACGTGCAGTGCAGTGCATGCATACAGGCTCATTCATACAAAATTAAAAATAACTCAACTAGTCAATCAACAAATCTTCATAATTGCATGTTCAGACTAACTTTCAAGTTGGATCACATCAGGCTTATTTGATGAAGCATGACTTTCTTGACATAACTTTTGAGCTTCTTGTGAACTCTCCTGTGTTCCCTGAGCAGGTGATTGTGGGGAAAGTTTAAGCTTTGGGTTATACCCCATCTCGTCTGCTTATTAGCTCTGTACTCTGTCTCTGGGCCAGAGGCTCCTCACCCACTGAGCAAGGCCTTGTTTTCAAGTCCTCCTAGAACACGGGAGATCTAGTGTGGAGCTCTATCCCACACTTGTGTTTAGGGATGGTGCTGACGAATGTTTTCAATGGTAAAATGGTTGCATTGTGTGAAACCATGCTGTTCAAGTTTTTCTATTGAGTTGTTCCAGGAAGTAATATTCAAAAAGGAAATCTGAAATCTAGAATCAAAAAGGTTTTCATGTTTTTGTTATCGCTGTCACTTAAAGACTTGTGTTCAAAGAATCAAACTTTAGAGAAAGCTGAATTACCAACTCTTTGTTGTGGCAGCATCAAGCTGGAAATGACCATGTGTCCCTGCTTGGTGAAGCTCACCTCATCCCCTCCAGAGTATACTGGGTGGCCTTTTAAAGAACAGGGCACCCTCTCCCAAAGAGTGGATAAAGAAAATGTGATACATGTACACAATGGAGTATTACTCAGCTGTAAAAAAAAAATGACATCAGAAAATTTGCAGGTTGGAACCAGAAAAAAATCATCCTGAGTGAGGTAACCCAGACCCAGAAAGACAAACATGGTATGTACTCACTCATAAGTGAATATTATAAGTAATATTCACATCCCTAGAGAGGCAAGATAACAAGGAGGGCACAAAGAGGGATTCATGGATTTCTCTGGGAAAGGGAAATAGAAGAAATCTCCTTGGTAAACTGGAGACAGGGACATGGGGTATCGGAATATGGGAACATGAGGATTCGGGTTGGGGAGGTTGGGGACAGGATAAAGGGGGAGAGTAATGAAAGAGATGTCTTGACAGGGTGGGGGCATTTCAGGGTTAGGGAGAAACCTGGTGCCAGAGAAACTGTAGTGATATATTATTTCCGATCTAATAAAGCTTATCTGAAGATCAGAATGTAAAGCTAACCACACCCATAGAAGCTGGACAATGGGGGCACACATCTTTAATCCTAGAATGTAGGAGACAAAGACAGATATATCTCTGTGAGTTCAAGGCCACCCAGGGCTACATGAGAGTGAATCAGTCTAAAAGAGAGACAGAGCTCATGCGGAAGTGATCTCAGCACTTTAATCTCAGCACTAGAGAGGTACATAAGACAGGAGCAGGGTCTCAGAGCTGGAATTCAGTCTTAGGCAATTAGTCTCCAGCCACCTTGAGGACAGGATCTCCCCAGCCTTGGTAGATGTAAGAGCTCTCTGGTGGCTTGACTGCTTTGCTTTTCTGATTTTCAGCTTGAACCCCAATGTCTATCTCTGGGTTTTTAAGATTTGTGCTACAGGAAATGCCTAGGAATCCACAAGGATGACCCCAGCTAAGGCTTCTAGCAATAGTGGAGAGGGTGCCTGAACTGGCATTCTCCTGTTGTCAGATTGGTGAGTACCCTAATTGTCATCAGAAAACCTTCATGCAGTAAATGTAGAGATCTACAGCCAAGTGCTGACTCTGGAGTCCTGCTCAAGAGAGGGAGGGGGGATTGTACAATCTAGGGGGTCAACATCATGACATGGGAACCCACAGAGACAGCTGACCTGAGCTTATGAGAGCTCACAGACTCTGGGCCAACATCTAGGGAGCCTGTATGGGACAGACCCAGGTCCTCTGCCTGTATGTGACAGTTGTATAGCTTGGTCTGTTTGTGGGGTTCCTAGCAGTGGGATCAGGATCTGTTCCTGGTGCTTAAACTGGCTTTGGGAACCTATTCCCTGTGCTGGGTGCTTGCCCAGCCTTGATGCAGGGGGAGGAGCTTGCTCCTGCCTCAACTTGATGTGCAATGCTTTGTTACCTCCCATGAGAGGCCTGCCCCTTTCTGAACAGAGAAGGAAGAGGAAGAGTGAATGAATAGGGCAAAGGGAAGGGGGAGGGGGAAACTGTGATCCCAATGTAAAATAAATAAAAATTTTTAATTAATAACCAAAACAAAACAGGCCAGGGCAGGCAGTGGTAGCGCAGGCCTTTAATCCCAGCACTCGGGAGGCAGAGGCAGGCGGATCTCTGTGAGTACAAGGCCAGCCTGGTCTACAGAGTGAGTTCCAGGGCAGCCAGGACTACACAGAGAAACCCTGTCCAGAGAAAAGAGGAGGAGGAAGAGGAGGAGGAGAAAGATGGGGAGGGAGGGGGAAGGGGGAGGACAAGGAGGAGCAGGGCTGGTGCATATGGACTGGCAAGGAAAACATCTCCAATGTTCAGCATTTATGCAGGGAATATGATGTGTATTTTATAAAATACCCCCCCTTGGTGAATGTGTGTACACAAAGATTCAGAGTAGGGGCATTAAGACAAGGAATTCCTCAGCTGACACATGAGAGGTGCTCTACAGAGGAAGGGTGGGGTTAAAAGACGTTTTTACTTCTCATTTTATAACACTGAATACTATTGGATTTCACTTTAAATAAAGGCAAAATCCAAAAGTTCTCTTGAAACTTGTTTCGTTTTTGTTTTTGAGACAGGGTCTCACCATGTAATCCTGTCTGGGCTGGAATTCACTACACAGACCTGGCTGGCCTCCAAATCACAGAACTTTGCCTGCCAGAATTAAAGGCATGAACCAACACACCCAGCTTCTAGAAACTCTTTTAGAACAAGCTCTAAGGCGGGTGGTGATGGCACTCTGGAGGCAGAGGCAAGAGGATCTCTGAGAATTCGAGGCCAGCGTGGTCTACAAAGCAACAAAGAGAAACCCTGGCTTGGAAAAAAAAAAAAGAACAAGCTCTCTATTTTTTGAGTCCATTCTTTTTTTTTATTTATTTAAATTAGAAACAAGCTTGCTTCTCATGTTAATGCCAGCTCCCTCTACCACCCCTCCTCCCCAAGCTCTATAATTTTGTGGGTTTTTAAAAAAACCCAAGTGAGGCTAATTTGAGCCTATTCCTTGATTAAAAACAACAAAATTGATCAATGTCTTCCACGGCGATGCCTCAGAGTTATATCTTCCTTACCTGTTATGCCAGTGGAGCCTACACTTAGGGTTGGATCAGTGTCTCCAAGGTGCTAAAGATCCTAGTGATAGGACAAAGAGGAGGCTTGGGTTTCTTTTCAGACAAACCACAACAGCAAACTCCAGCACAGCAACGACTCCCAGAATCTGAATGCATTTGAGCAGGAAGGACTTAAAGCATTGCTGCCTGCCTTTCATCCTACAGAGAAGAAGTCTGGAACCCATGGGATACAAAAGGAACAAACAACTCATTACCAGTGTGAGACTCCTTCTGGATCTAAGACAATCCCCACCATGTAACTGTCTTTCTACAACAGGGTAAAGCCACATTGACCTGTTCCTTCTCTAAGGTGGGTGTAATGATGCATGCTAAGAATTGTAGAGACAGGAGGTCAAGGTCGTCTTTGGCTGTATATCAAGTTGGAAACCAGCCTAGACAACATGAGAGCTCATCTTATTAATAAATTAACCAATTTTAAAAGCCTTCCTAACAACAGGAATGACTCAAGTTAGACTTACTAGAGTGAAGAAACAAAGACTACCCATAAGAAGAGTTAACCACAGATGCAGAGGAAGTCAGGCCACGGAGTACTTTAGCTGACCCTAGACTTGATGATTTATGGAGATAAGAGTAAAAACTGAGGATAGAGTAAAGAACTGGGAATGGATAGAATTTGAAAAGCAAGACGGGTGTACACCAACTGATAAAAGGAAAGGCAAGCAGTGATCTCTTCTGTCACCTTTGGGATCTACTGAGCTCACCTTGGTAATGGACTTCTCTACTAGCACACGTTTGAGCCTGCTAGCAACCACGATGCCTGCGGTGGGAGATGAACATTTTGTGGTGATACGTAGCTTGTGCTAATAAAGTCAGTAGAAAAGGTCAGAGAACGGAGCTTGCCATTAGCTAACCATAGAGGCCTGGAGGTCTACAGACAGGCAGGAAGTGAGCTAGTTGGACACAAACAGGTTATAAACAGGGAGAAACAGGAACTCGCTCTCTTGTCTGCTGAGATGCTAAGGAGGTAGGTGTGGCTGCAGCTTGCTCCTTCTCTCTGGGGTCTCAGCATTTTCCTCTATATCTGACTCCAAGTTTTTAGTTCTTAGACCAATTAAGAGCTCCATTTACACATTTCCCCCTAAGTTGACTGTCTGAAGGACAAAGCCCTCACTTCAACACTCCCCATGCACTTCTGTAGTTTTTGTGGAAGCCTTAATAAAAAGCAGCCATAGGGGTTGGCATGGCAGTGCAAGCCTCCAATCCCAACACAGAAGATATTGACCCTGGCCTATACATGAAGGCTCTACAGCAAGTAAACAAATAGGCATTGTAAGTGTCCCTGCCTTTGTGATCAAGAATATTTGCACCACATATGGTAACATCTTCTCTTGTGGCTCTTGCTTTTAGGTCTAGGAAAGATAGTTTTCTGAATTTTTACACAGTGAGATCCTTCAGCTATTGAAGCACAGCACCTTCTTTCTCTCTTGTTTGCCATTTCTTACATTTCTACTAAAGGTAAGTTTTGCAAAGCATTACTATGTCCAAGGGATGAGCCCCGTTGTTATTTTAGGTCGTTGCTGTTGACATTTTGTAGATGAGAAAACCGAGCGGGAGATGTACAAGGCCTCCCAGAGAGTTGGATTAGCAGTGTGAGTCTGAGTGTAAGTAGGCCCCTGTGCCCTCCACTTGACAACATAAACCCCTGTTGCCCTTATCTCTCATTATCCCTTCCTCTTTGCTCTCTCACACAGTCACTGTACCTGTTCCCAGAAGCCTCTGCTTCCTTCAGGTCTGCGGTTTCTCCACTGTTGTGGTCAAACACCGATACTCTTTAAAGTACAGAACAGAGAAGAAACTGTCCCTCTATTCCTCTATCCACAGGATTGCACGTTTCTTCCAACAAAGCGTACAGCCCCATCCCCCAGTTCCAGGCAGTATGGCCAGCTAGACAGCTCTGTCCCTGCCTGCCTGCCTCTTTCTACTTCCATTTCTAAGGGCTTGATATAAAGTCTGTGCTGGACAAGCTCCAAACTAGCTGGGCGCCGCTCTTTGGGCTACATTACTGTTGTGAGAGAAAAAGAAAGAATAAACTGAAGAGAAGCAAGAAGAGATTTGGGCAAGCATGGTGGTGACAAGCAGAGACCTGTGCTGGTGGTGTGGGGAGACACTCTTTTGTCCTCTCCTCATAAACACCGTCAGACACCAGCTACCCTGAGCATTACACAAGCCAAGTAAAACAGTGCGCTTGGCTCCTAGTTTGCTTTCTGCTGCTGCTGTGATAACCTCCACGACCAGCAGCAACCTGGGGAGAAAAGGGTTTATTTCAGCTTACAGGTTAGAGTCCAGCAGTGGGGGAGGCCAAGGCAGGAACTCAAGGCAGAAGCTTGAAGCCAAAACTACGGAGGAACACTGTTTAGTGCGCATTCTCTCAATCTCTCTCTCTGCGTGTGTGTGTGTGTGTGTGTGTGTGTGTGTGTGTGTGTGTAGTTTATGCTCAGCTAACTTTCTTATACAGATGAGACACTCACATGCCTAGGAATTGTACTACCTCTGGTAGTCTGAGCCCTCTTACAGCAATTAGTAAACAAAATGTTTCTCCACTCATGTGCCCACAGGCCAGGCCTCAACTGAGCTTCCCTCTTTCCAGGTGACTCGTGGTTATGTCAGGTTGAAAATAAACACTAATCAGGACAAGTGCTATCAGATTCAGTTTTTAGGCAACCCTTTTATTCATCCTTCAAAACATTGCCACCCCTAAGCCTCTCCTAAATAAAAATTCTAAAACCAATACTTGAGTCTGCTGGTTGTCCCTGGATTTCTAGCCAGGGTCCACTGTAAGGACTCAGAAGACTGAAGCAAGATTTTGGTGAGTTTGGAGCTAACCTGAGCTACATAATGAGTTCCAGGACAACCTAGACTACATCTGTCTTAGTCAAAGTTCTGTTGCTGTGAAGAGACCATGATCATGACAGCTCTTATAAAGGAAAACATTTAATTGGGACTGGAAAACTTCAGACGTTCAGCCCATCATCATCATGGCAGGAAGCATGACAGCACACAGGCAAACACTGTGCTGGAGAAAGAGCCAAGAGCTCTCCACCTGTATCCGCAGACACCAGGAAGAGAGAGACATTGGTCCTGGCTTGAGTTTCTAAAACCTCCAAGCCCATCCCTGGTGACACGCTTCCTCCAACAAGGCCACATCCATTCCACCAAGGCCAAACCTCCTAACAGTGTCTTTCCCTGATGACCAAGCATTCAATCTATAAGTCTGTCCCGCGCTACCGTCTCGCCAGCAAGAACGACGCAGAACACTCGGATCCTTCTGCAGTAAAGCTTTAATGCATCTTGAGAGATAGATGATCAGCTTCTTAGAGGGAGACCCCAAGCTAAGAAACCCAGCCCCTTATATAAGCCTAGGAGCTCCGAGTGAGATGTGTAGAGCCGGGATTGGTGGTTTGCACATCACCCCAGATGACGTCACGGGAGAGGCACAGTTTAAACGGTTAACTCCAACTGACAGCGACAGTTAACTCTAACTGACAGCGACAGTTAACTCCAACTGACAGCGACAGTTAACTCCAACTGACAGCGACAGTTAACTCCAACTGACAGCGACAGTTAACTCCAACTGACAGCGACAGTTAACTCCAACTGACAGTGGATGTCAGCGCCATCTTCTAACGGCAATAGCGATAGCGAGGGCGGCTCCTCACATCTCCCCCTATTCATTTATTTTTGAAGCAATAGGACACCCACAACTTTGGAGTGGAGATAGAGGTCAAATCCCCATGTGCAAATTCGGAACATGTACAAAGCTCCTCTCCAGGGTCTTATCCCCAGAGGAAGTCCTGACCAGTCCGATGTCTTTTTTCTGGGGGAAGGAGATCATGACATAGAACCTTCATGCAAGATGACTTATCTCCCAGGAGAAAGTCGTTATACCGCAGACCTCTCCTGTGCAGTGCTTAGCCTTGCAACTCCTTGGGCTGCTGAAGCCTACCCACTCTATCCCGTGCAATGAGACTAGCCTCGTGGGGTGCAAGAGCTGGGAGGCCAGCGACCTATTGCTTTAACATGGTTAACCAAATGTCAGGGGATGCTCCGTGTTCTAAGGCAGCAAGTGCTTGTGCCACCACCACTTTCTCCTTTTGTTTGGGCTCTGAGCGTACACACCATCCAAAGCATCAACACTATTCCACAGCAGAGAACTAGGCTAAATGATCCTACCCCCACCCATTCCTTAAAATAAGAAAATGCAGATGAAATCCAGGGGAGAGGTCTTCCATCAGAGAAAGATCCAGATGCGTCGAATTCACTTGCAGGATCGCCATTCTCAACTCACGGAGTGTCTGCTCAAACTCAAAAGTCCAATTCTGTAATAAATGTTGAGACAGAGCTTTTGACAGGTTAGCTGCTCTTGTAAAATTCTCATATTGTACTAAGTGACACAAAGGCCAGGCAACTTTGTTCACATCCCAATTTGGCCATCTGCCACAATATATCCAATTGTTCCTGAACCAAATTAATCTGTTGGTTTACCAACATCAGGCCTCCTTGTATCTGAGAATTGGCAGTGGCCTGTTTATCTAGGACCATGGTCACAGTGGCCTATAGTTCATTAATGGTTTGAGTTGTCTGCACAGTGGCAGAAAGTGCAAGGGCCGAGGCGGTAACCGAAGCAGTAACCGCGGCGGTGGCTATCAGGCCCACAATAATAGCAGAGATCCCAAAAATCTCGCTTTTCCCTAAACAAACTCAAATTACTTGGCGCCTCAACAGGAGCTGGAATAAATCGAGGCATGCGCATTACCAAAGCAAAAGGGTGCTTAATAGCATCCCAGCATAATGCATAAAAACAATTCTAAGCAGAACAATTTATTTCTTTCTGATTCTTACCTAAGGTATCATTACTCACAACCCAAATAAAGGGCAGCTGAATAATTAGTTCTCTTAAAAGGGGTATACTTAACATTGGAGGAGGACCAATCAGATGATCCATAGCTCTGTCCCTCACTCAGACTGTTGCCTAATGCCCCTTTCCAATCAAAAGTAATCTGTCCCTTCTCACTATCATAGGAGAAAGATCAGTACAGCTTCCATTAATTCAAAAGGATTAGCATTAGATCTTTCTGGATCCATATGAATAAAATTATCCTTTAATGAAGAAATCACAGTAAAGCACAAGCTTCCTACTAATGACAAGGTTCTCTCATCCTGAAAACTCTGTATCTGAGGATCTAAAGGCAAAAAGGCAAGCCCCAACTCTCTATTATTTGTGAAAAATCTAGGGAACACCTGGGCATTCTGCATCACTGGCATCGGTAGGGGAAGGTAGACATGATGGCCCACCGTAACTCTCCCATCATACTAGGAACCATCATCCCGAGTAGGAGAGTCTTCATCACCCACTTGGCCTCCATCCTTCTTATTCTGGAGTTGTGAAGGAGCTCTTCGAGTGAGTCTTTCAGGGATCCACAGGGGGTTTTCTTCCTCCTGTGGAAAAACACACACAGCTCCCCTGGATCTTATAAGAATAGGATCCGGGCCTTTCCAGAGATCAGTCAAGACATCTTTCCATTTTACCATTTCTTTTGGCCTATCAGGCTCTAAACTGTGGCGATCGGCCGCAGTGTGGCCTTGGGCATCAGAGTTCAAGAAATTAAGGGTAAAAAGTGCCATGGATACAGCAACTCTTGGTACCGAGGGTAGAACATCCTCAATACTCCCCTTTTGTTTAATCAGATATGATTTGAGTGTACGATGGGCACGTTCCACAATGCCCTGTCCTTGAGGGTTATAAGGTAGGCCAGTTAGATGGGTAACATCCATTTGCCGACAAAACTGTCGGAATTTTTGAGAGGTATATGCTGGTCCATTGTCTGTTTTTAAAATTCTGGGTTTTCCCCAAGCACTCCAGGCCTCAAGGCAATGTTGAATCACATATGAGGCCTTTTCCCCTGTTAGGGGTGTGGCAAACATTACGCCAGAACAGGTGTCAACAGAAACATGAACATATTGAAGCCTTCCAAAAGAGGGAATATGAGTAACATCCATCTGCCACATCTGCAATGGTCTAATGCCACGTGGGTTTATTCCCATGTGGGGAGTAGGTAAGAATTCGCAGCAATTCTGGCATTGAGTAACAATTTCCCTAGCCTCTTTCCTGGATAGAGCAAAACGACGGCGCAAGGTCTCAGCCGTCACATGAAAGCGCTTATGGAATTCTTTTGCTGCTTGTGCATGGGTAGACAAGGCAGCTTGTATCTTCTGAAAGATGTTAGCAACTCTGCTGGAGGATCTTATTATTCCAGCTATCTCAAGGAGATTAACTGCATTAACCACATAAGAGGAATCTGATACAATATTGAGGGGTCCTGGAAAAGCCTCAAGAACCTCCAGTACTATCAGACATTCTACAACTTGAGGTGAAGTTTCATTATATTGTTTAGATATAACCCTATCCTTGACCACATAAGCTCCCATACCAGTTTTTGATCCATCAGTGTACACCACAGTCCCATCTGGGAGTGGGTCTTTAGCTGTCACTTGTGGAAACACTATAGCCTGGTTTAGGGCAAACTGTAAAATTGGATGCTTTGGAAAATGATTATCAATTTGTCCTGAAAAGGAAGTAACTAAAACTGCCCAATCACTAGATGTGGCTGCCAAGGTCTGAACTTGTGCAGCAGTATAAGGCACAATCAAGGAATCAGGATCCCTGCCAAAATGTGTAACAGCTGCTTTTATTCCGCGAAGCGTGAGCTGTGCAACAGCATCAGGGTACCAGTCAATAATCTTAGCAGGGGAAGCATTTGGATGAATCCAAAGTAATGGTCCATGTTGCCACAGGACTGCAGTTGGCAATTGAGCTGTCTTAAAAACACACAGATTAAAAGGTAGTGACTCCTCAATTCGTTGTAATTGTGCTTCCTGTAAGGCCTCTTCCACCATCTGTAAGGCTCGGTGGGCGGCAGGGGTAAATTTTCTGGGTGAGGAGATATGAGGCTCACCCTCCAGGAGATCGAAGAGGGGTTTTAGATCAGCAGATGGAATTTTTAAAAAGGGCCTCAACCAATTTATATCTCCCAGAAGTTTCTGAAAATCATTTAATGTTTGTAAGTGGTCTTTGCGAATTTCTATTTTCTGAGGAACTATATTTTTGGGAGTAATCTTTGAGCCCAAAAAGAGGCCTGTATCTGCAATTTGAACCTTTTCTGAGGCAATCTCTAATCCCCACTGTTTTAATTCAGCCACCAGCATGGGAAAAGCCTTTTGTAAAACATCTAACTCTTTGTGACAAATAAGAATATCGTCCATATAATGGATAACGATTAAAGATGTAAATTGCTTCCTAATTGGCTCCAAAGCCTCCTGCACATATAGCTGACATATTGTTGGGCTATTGGCCATGCCTTGCGGCAGTACCTTCCACTGAAATCTCTTGTCTGGTTCCATATGATTAAGAGAAGGGATAGTGAAGGCAAACCTTGGTCTATCCCGTGGGTAAAGTGGAATAGAGAAGAAACAATCCTTAATATCTATAATAATAAGCTTCCAATCTTGAGGAAGTGCAGAAAGCAAAGGAAGGCCTCTTTGAACAGGGCCAAAAAGATGCATCTGATTGTTAATGGCCCGCAGGTCGTGGAGTAATCTCCACTTCCCAGATTTCTTCTTAATAACAAAAATTGGTGTATTCCATGGGGAGGTAGAAGGCTCTAGATGCCCCAGCCGTTCCTGTTCTTGCACTAATCTTGTGACAGCCTCTAATTTTTCAGAGGATAGAGGCCATTGAGAGACCCATAACGGCTCCTCTGTTTTCCATGGTATGGGTCGTGAAGCCTCAACGGCCCCTAAATAAAACCCAGTCCTTTTCTACCCCGATTTCCGTGTTGTGTAATGGGTTTTATTCTGCCTTGTTCTTGCCTACCCAAGCCTCTACCATTTGTATACCCCATCTTTGCCATAATGGCTGATGCCTGGGGGAGTATTCATTAGTTAGGGTCATGCCCATGGCTTGTAACACATCTCGTCCCCATAAATTTACAGGGAGTGGCAACACATAGGGGGTAAAACATCCCTGTTTGCCTTCAGCATCCCGCCAGGTTAAGGCTGAGGCACTGATGGCAGGAGAGGACTGGTATCCAAGACCTTGTAGAGAATGAGATGAAACAACAGTGGGCCAAGACTTCGGCCACCAATGGAGTGAAATAATGCTTTTGTCTGCTCCCGAATCCATTATCCCTTCAAATTCTTTTCCATTAATTAACAATTTTATTGTAGGTCTCTCATTTAGGGGTATAGCCAGATAGGCTGAATCACTTCCAGAAGATCCCATAGCCCTTTTTTGTAAAGTGTAGGTTTCTCCATCCCCGAGGGAGGGCAGCAACACCAGTTGTGCAATTCTATCTCCCTGCTTTATAGAAAATACACCCCGAGGGCTAGAACAGAGAACTTGAATCTCCTCTTTATGATATGGGTCAACAATCCCAGGATATATAATGAGTCCCTGTAAAGTTAAGGAGCCACGGCCCAGAATAAGCCCAATGGTGGCAGGGGGCAAAGGTCCAGGGGAATGGACTGGGACCGGTTGAACATTCATTTGGGGCATGAGTAAGAAGTCGGAGGCGGCACGCAAGTCCATTCCGGAGGTTCCTCGGAAACCTCTACTTCCTCTTGATTGCTTTTCTGAAATTGGTTCCCATATTTCTGAGGGCCCTGGGACCATGGGCCCCGTGACCCGTTTTTTGATTGGGGTACCTTGGATTCTTCAATAGGGGGCAGAAGCCTCCCTTTTACATCCCGGACTGACCTGCATTCGCTAGCCCTATGATAACCTTTACCACAACGATAGCAAAGCTTCGATTCTCTTGTTCTTTCAGGGGCTTGACAATCTTTCTTAAGGTGCCCCATTCTCCCACAATTAAAACAAGCTTTTCGATTAGATAAATCTCTATACCTGTGCGTTTGTAAAATGGCGGCAGCTAGTCCTGCATTGGTTAGGGGTCCCCCAGCTCCCTGCACACTCTGAGCCAATCTTGTAAACCTTTGCTTTTGCGAGGGCGATAGCCGCTCGACATTCCTGGGTTGCTTGTTCATAGACAAGTTGCTCAATCAGGGGCATAGCTTGTTCTGAATCACCAAAGATGCGACTGGCGGCCTCTGTCATTCTGGCCACAAAGTCTGAAAATGGCTCTTGGGGTCCTTGGACAATCTTTGTAAGGTGTCCACTGGACTCTCCCCTTTTTGTGAGGGCCTTCCATGCTTTAATAGCGGCGGCCGACACCTGACCATAGACGCCCCAGATGTAGTTGGTTTGATTAAGGGCATGTTGACCCTGACCTGTCAGCATTTCAAATGTCCACTGCCTCTGATTCTCATCTTCAGCCGTGGCATTAACTCTAGCTTGTGCCTGGGCTGCATCATACCAGAGAGCCTTCCATTCCATGTATTGTCCCATGTTGGGAAGCACTGCTTTCACTGTCGTTTGCCAGTCAGTGGGAGTCATGGCAAAATTAGCAAGCCTTTCCACCTGTAATGTGGTAAAGTTAGCATTGACCCCATAATTACGAACGGATTCGGCCAATTCTTTAATTTGATTGTAATCTACGGGGGTATGTACTCTTCCGCCTTCCACATTCTCGAATACTGGAAAAGCCATTTGTATTTTTCTCCGTTCCTCTAAAGGTAAAAAGGAGTCAGTACCAGTATTCAGCCGAAGCTCATATGGCGGAGGCGCTGAGGAGCGTGAGCCCGCCGGATTTATAGGCGGTGGCCTCACATTCATTTTTGTTTTCAGTGGCCGGTGTCTATCAGGGTGATATCTTTTTCCTCATACCGTGCCACCTCCTCCTCTAGACCACCTTCTTCGCTAGAATCCAGAGTGTCAGAATCAGAATTATCTAGCTCCAAGGCTTCTAGCTCTACTGCAGGGTATAGACTAGATTCTGGCTTTTTCTTTTTCTTAGATTTGTTAAGGGGTGAATGATAACTCCCTTCTTTCTCTCCCCCTTTCTTAACTTCCTGGGGAGGGCCTTTTTTCTTAGACATGTCTTTTCTTTTGCGAGCTCCCATTCTCTCACTCCGTTCAGTTTCTGACATGCTATCCTGAACTTCCTCTAAGGTTCCCTGACTTTCTATTATAGCAGGGTGACAGGCCTCATCCTCCAAGCAGTTTTTAACTAGCTTCCAAATGGCTTTGGTACCTAAGCAGAGATCTCCTTCTGCATGCTTCCTGTCTAGTTCTTTACCTAGCTTGTTCCATGAGGCCACAGTGAGGGACCCGGAACAAGCATACCATGGTGCCACTCTATCTACCTCCTTCATAAAATTTTGAAGTGTTCGTGGTGCAATTTTAAGATCTCTTTGTTTTAGCACAGTCTGTAAGGCTGTAACCACTGACTGTGACGACCCCATCGCGCTGACAGCTTATCTAAAAAACGCGCTCAACTCCGTTACCAGACTGACAGCACCAGACTGACAGCACCAGACTGACAGCACCAGACTGACAGCGCCAGATGGACAGCGCCAGATGGACAGCGCCAGACGGACAGCGCCAGACGGACAGCGCCAGATGGACAGCGCCGTTCTGTCAGCACCAGCCACGATGAAGGAGAAGGACAAACAGGACTAGCACCAAAGCCTCCACTGACCCGTCCCACGGTGATGACAAACTAAGGCCAAAGTCGAGAAAAGGGTTGTTCAGGATAAAGCATACCTCTCTGAACCTACGTCCCTGCAGTTCTGAATCCGCCCCGTCTTCCGAGGGGTCTCCCGCGGCGCCGGCGATGTTGAAGAGTTCCCGGGTTTCGGCACCAGATGTCCCGCGCTACCGTCTCGCCAGCAAGAACGACGCAGAACACTCGGATCCTTCTGCAGTAAAGCTTTAATGCATCTTGAGAGATAGATGATCAGCTTCTTAGAGGGAGACCCCAAGCTAAGAAACCCAGCCCCTTATATAAGCCTAGGAGCTCCGAGTGAGATGTGTAGAGCCGGGATTGGTGGTTTGCACATCACCCCAGATGACGTCACGGGAGAGGCACAGTTTAAACGGTTAACTCCAACTGACAGCGACAGTTAACTCTAACTGACAGCGACAGTTAACTCCAACTGACAGCGACAGTTAACTCCAACTGACAGCGACAGTTAACTCCAACTGACAGCGACAGTTAACTCCAACTGACAGCGACAGTTAACTCCAACTGACAGTGGATGTCAGCGCCATCTTCTAACGGCAATAGCGATAGCGAGGGCGGCTCCTCACATAAGTCTATGGGGCTCATTCCTTATTCAAACCATCACAACATCTCACCAAGAAGCAAACAATGACAGTGATGGCTCCAAGATCGAGTGGTCCCTAATACCAAAGACAGTCATTGCCAACCTTGGCTGGCAGGCTGTACACGTATATAGCCCTGCTCTCTGACAGATGTGCATCAGTACCTTTGTACGTCATTCAACCATGTTTTGTGGTTCTGTGGTCCTGGTTACAGACATTCATCCTGTATCCCTTCGGCATGTACACTCCTAGGCCTACATCCTTTAAAGCCCATGAAACCCCAGGTGGCTTTCATGGGCAGGAGCCCTGGGCTGCCCTGAAGCTATCTGCCTGGGGTAGGACTAATAAAAGGCTGGTGTGCTGCTCAGTTTAAAAAAAAAAAAAAAAACCAGCCGGTTGGTGGTGGTGCACGCCTTTAATCCCAGCACTCGGGAGGCAGAGGCAGGCGGATCACTGTGAGTTCGAGACCAGCCTGGTCTACCGAGCGAGTTCCAGGACAGCCTCCAAAGCCACAGGGAAACCCTGTCTCAAAAAACCAAAAAAAAACAAAAAACAAAAAACAAAACCTCACAAGGTGGGTAGTTACTACCCTGTGACACTAAAGCTGTCATGCTAGGGGGAAAAAAGAATGATTTCTCATCTCCCTTGCACTCTTCTCACCAGTTTGAGCCCCAGGCAGACACAGATGGAGCTGCTCAGGAAGAGAAGGGAGCTGGACGGAGGGGGAGTACTTCGGTGCATTCAGGCATCTGGTGTCTTACAGCAGTGTGCTCAGCCCTGTGTTAGACAACATGTGCATTGGCCCAGGGAGGCACTATTCCAGGCACCAAGCATACAGCGGCAAAGCCCCAGCTTTTCTCAAACTATAGGGCAGATAAAATAAATGAGTAAGACAGGGTTGTAAATGAAATGAAATAAAGCCACAGGAAAGAGACCGGCCAGCCTTAAGGAGGCGTCTTGACTTCGGCGACCCTGGGTTAGATGTAATGAGAACACCAGGTGAGCAGCATGCACATCTGGAAAGAGCATCAGGCAGAACCAGCAGGTGCGAAGGCCCAAAGGCTGGCGTGAACTGGCTGTTCCAGCTATGGAGAGAAGGCTGAGGTGGCCAAGAGAAACGGGAACTGAGGCTACAGAGGCAGACAACAGCTGAGTGACTCCGTCCACAGTTCTTGTATTTGGGAGACTGGAGTGAGGCCAGTGGGCTACTTAACAAAACTCCACCCATGCCGGGCAGTGGTGGTGCACGCCTTTAATCCCAGCACTCGGGAGGCAGAGGCAGGCGGATCTCTGTGAGTTCAAGGCCGGGCTGGACCAACAACCTCCAAAACAATACAGAGAAACCCTGTCTCGTAAAAAAAAAAAAAAAAAAAAAAAAAACTCCACCCAAAGAATATGTGCTCTAACAAGGTGGGAGGGGCTTCCTTGAGCTCCTTCAGGAGGAGAGTCTGGGAGAGTTTTCACAGATTGGCTGCAATTCCTCCCATAAACCTTAAGTGTGAATTTATTCCTCCCCTGACCTTCCAAACAAGGGTTCATCCCCACTGCACACCTGGGCAGGAACTGAATAGCAGAGGAGACAATATTCCAGAAGGAGGATAGAGCTGGAGAGAGCTTCCCTGGAGCTGACTGTGCCACTGTGCAGATTTTATGAAAGTCCATGGCTGTCACAGATCTGTAAGATGAAGGGACTGCTAAAGCAGTCACCAGCACAGTGACCCATTGACTTGCGGTCAGAGACCTCTTTGGGAAGATTGTGCATGAACACTGGTTCATTAGACTAGTCACTCTCCATGGCATCTCTAGAAATCAAACAGGACCTAAGGCTGGCAAAAAGACCAAGTCTCACTTTTTCAAGTACCAAGCACCCAGATGGCCCAAATGCCTTCTGTTGGTACAAAACACACCACTCAACTCAGAGAGTAAGGTAGATTATTCTCAAGCCAAACATGGATGGCCATGCCCAGAAACAAATCCTCGTTGACCCAAAAAGGCACATTCCCAAGTGGAATTGGTTTCATGAAGTGTTTTAGTTATAGGACAACAGAAAGTCACAAATCAAGGAAGTTTTCAGGACACTGGTGAAATCGCTGGGTAGATGAGTTACAAAACTGGCACGAGGGGATCTTGCTTACAGTTCTCAGGAGCGAACTGATGGCATGCTTGTTTTTCCTGCTTGGTAGAAGCTAGTGGTCTAAGTTAATATGTCCAAAGAGACCCAGGTGGTGGTGGCAAAGGCAGGTGGATCTGTGTGGGTTTGAAGCCAGCATAAGCTACAGAGCAAGTCCAGGACAGCCAAAGTTATTACACAGAGAAACCCTGTCTTGAAAAAAAATATGTCCAAAAAAGTATGTCCAAAGAGGATTTACCTGACAGTCACAAAATGTCACATTGGAGACAGAGGTGGTTGCTGAGTGGATGCTGAGAAACTAAAAGACATTCCAAGACAATGAGCTAGAGCTGGAGCTCTCCACAAAAGTGCTTGCCTGGTGTGTATAAGGCCCAGGGTGCCAATTCCTGGCAGTACATAGGAGTGCTTGTGCAGGATGCGCGCACATACACACACACACATACACACACGGGGGGGGACACAGAGACAGACAGAGACCAGGAGCCCAACTTCTGTCTTCTTTAACTTTGCCCTGACCCCTGTGAGCAGCTCCTTTGTGATGGAATGCTTGTCTCACATGTACAAGGCCCTAGGTTTACTCTCCAGCACCCCAAACAAACAAGTAAGCCAAGGGCCCCGCTCACAGTGCTCTCCTCCCTCCTTTCTGAGGATGGAAGCCAACCAACAAGCTTTGGTGGAATGTTTTTAGAAATGCAAGAAGTTTCTTAACTGTTTCTCACATTCCCACTCCCAAGCAACCCCTGAAAGTACACTATGAGCAATGCACTCCTCTCGTTCTTTGCAGATTCTCTCTTTGGCAGTTTCTTCTTGAGTGCATGTTAAATTCCTTCTAGAAGAATAGTCCAAGCTCTAAGACACGGTACCCTGGCTAAAGAACCCTTCATGCAAAAGCCATCACCCAGAAGGGAAATTTTACAGGAGCATGCAAATATGTTGCTTTCCAGCTGCAGGACCTAAGGCAGGATCTGCTGTACAGAGAAGTTCTCAATGAGTGTTTGTGGGAAAGCATAATGAATGAATGCATTCACGAATGACTAAGAAAAAGCCCAGGGGCAGAGTACTCTACTGGGGAAGATGATAAGGCAAAAAAAAAAAAAAAAAAAATCAAACAATTCCCCTAGATTTAAGTTATCTCCCGCTTGTGTGTGTGTGTGTGTGTGTGTGTGTGTGTGTGTGTGTGTGTGTGTGTGTGTGTGTGTGTGTGTGTGTGTGCAGGCACGCTCCATTTCTGACAACTCGATAATTCATCCTTTCTTGCTCTTTGGTTTTGCAGGTGACAACCTGGTTTAGAAGAGCCAACCGGAACTGTTGAAAGTTACTCTCCCCACTAGAGGGCAATGCAGACCAAGAACCGAGTATTTTTGTACAAATTCCAGTGGGTAACAGCAGGGGGCACCCAAAAGCCATTTTGACTCCCCAAATGCAGCATACCAAAAATCTCTAACCTATGTCTCTGCCCTTGTGGCTGGTAACTAAGGCAGGGGTTAGAACCTTTTTTGTAAACAATAAAAATCGGGAGGGGAGAGAAGGGTCTGCTGTACTCTGTCTACTCTGTTCACTGCGGGGAAACGTCCCTACCTTTTTTTTCTAGGCAACTCATGCAGTCCCTGGAGGAGCTTGAAGCTTCCTATGGATGATTAGTATTTAACTGATAATTAATACGCAGCAAGGGGTGACTAAGAGCTGTGATGTCATGGCAAAATCTTTCAACTGGATCAGGACTGAAGAAAGCGCGACCCCTTCCCCGTTCACTTGTAAATATCGGCATATCCAAGTGAACGAAGGAAGCAAAGGGTTAGCTTGGATAACGCTGGGTGTGTTTCATCTCTTCCAGGCCATCACTAATACTTGTTTCTTCCTGGACCCTACCCAGAGTGAAATGACAGACTCTAGATATCCCCTATGCAGAAGGAATTGGCAATAAGGTGGGAGGGTGGGGGGGATGGGGCGGGTGCGGGAGGAGGGGAGGGAGAGGGAACTGGGATTGACATGTAAAACAAGCTATTTAAAATTAAAATTAAAATAAATAAAATAAAAAAAGAAGGAACTGAAGGGCTACAGCGCCACTTTATTAGCACTACTCTTTCCTTTGGCAATGATGGAGCTCTTACGGTGGGCCAGCTAGAGCTCTGAGCAATAGAGGAACTGAGGCCTCCAGTGTGTGGACTAATACACACACACCACAAATGAAAGTCCAGGGAATTGCAGCCTCTGGCCTTCAACTACTAACTGTCCTCCCTCCTACTAACTAGACAACATGTTCTTCCTCAGCAACAGGGAAGTGCCACATCTCTATTACTTGGACTACGATTTATTACGCCATAAATGGTTAGATGACTAGATGGATGGATGGATGGATGGATGAGTGAATGGATTCAGAGGTAGTTTCAATGAGAATGACCCTCTTATGTTCATGTATTTGAATATTTAGTTCCCAGGTAGGGTAGGATGGTTTAAGAGGCATGGCCTTATTGGAGGTGTGTCATGGGATAGCCTTGGACGTTTCAAAGGACTTGGTGTGATTCCCAGTGTGCATTCACTTGCAATTTCTCTCTGCCTCATGCTTATAAATTAAGATGTGACCTCTGAGCTGTTCCTGGTCTGTGCCATCATGGACGCCTACTCTCTAAAACCATAAGCCACATTAAATACTTTCTTCTACAAGTTGCCATTGTCATGATGTTTTATCACAGCAATAGAAAAGTAACCCAGACAGACGTATAAATGAATAGATGGATGAATGGATGAACAAATGTATAAATATGTCATCTTCTCCCCTTTTCTTTTGCTTAGTTTTAGAAAGTGTTTTAGTTATTTATCTCCTTGCTGTGACAAAATGCCTGTCAAAAGTAACTTAAGGAAGGAAGGGCATGTTTTGGTTCACAGTCTGAGGTACACCATCCATCATGGAGGGGTCAGGAATGCCAGTGTGTGGCGTGGAGCATAGTGTGTCTGCATCAGGAAACAGAGACATAAACGCAGGTACTCAGAGAGCCGTCTCCTTTTCTTCAGTCCTGACTCCCAGACCACAGGGTGGTGCTGCCCACATCCGGGGTAAACATGCCCTCCTCAGTTATAACAAAAGTAACACCCTTGGAAGCTAACCCAGATAAGTGGTTCCCAATCTTGTCAGGAAGATAATAAAGTTCTTTGCTGATCCAGGAAGAAGAAAAAGACAAAGAAAGGACAAGATCTGAGCTAACAGAACCTATCTGGGAGACTCTCTAGCTCCTGGGCCAAATGTATGAAATAGTATGTGGCCTTGAAGAGAAACAGCTAGAGCCTGACACAGTAATTCATGATGTATCCCAGCCATCGGGAGGGAGGCACAAATTCAGATCTAGACTGTTCTACATAGTAAGTTTCAGACCATCCAAAGCTATGTTACAAGGCCCTGGGGGCAAGGGGAGACAGAGAGAGATTGACAGAGACAGAGACACACAGAGAGAGAGACAGAGAGGAGAGAGGAGAGAGAGAGAGAGGAGAGAGAGAGACAGAGAGAACCTTGAGGAGGAAGGGAGGAGTCTCCCTTCTGAGCCTGGAGGGAAGCCCAGGCCTAAGCCTGTGAGCTAGTGAGCTAGACACATCCTGCATGCTAGAAATATCCAAGCTTGCATTGCCAAGGAGAGGACTGTGGGAGCCAGCCAGCTGCTCTGGAAGAGAAAAGGAGCAGCAGGTTGGATTCAGAGCTGAAGGAGTTTATTGGGTAACAAATAAATCCACAGCCTAGACAGCTCAGAGCAGCCCAGGCCTGCTCAACTGGGGGGTGTGGGGGCAAGAGTCAGCTCCCCCCTGTTGTCTGAATGATTGAGATTTGTCCTGGTAGGAACAGTGTTTGGTCTTCCTTATTGACCAATAATAACTGCCTATCTTTACAGTATCCCATGGAAGGTTCTGGTACAGACACACTGCACTAGTCAGTTCAGTATACCTACATCACCCTTCATCTCAAACGTTTACCATTTCTTTATGATGAGAACCTCCAAAACCTTCTCTTGTGGCTGTTTTGAATGTGTTCTCTGCAGTCATTCTGATAGCACAGCTGCTTATCTGATTGTGAATGTGTTCCCTTTATTCAGCCTCTCCACAGCCTCTAGTAATCACTATTCCACTCTCCATCCCAGTGAGTTTGGCTTTTCTAGATCCCACAGATGACTAAGGTCATGTGGCATTTGTCTCTCTGTGTCTGGCTTATTTCACTTAACATAACGTTAGTCTTCCAGGTTCATCCACATGATTGCAAATGACAGGATCACAATATTTACCCTAGTTTTGAAACTAGCAAGCTTAAGATTTTGAGAAGCCACTTTCTACCTCTGGGGTTTTGCTTTGCTTCAGGGTTTTGGTGTGTGTGTGTGTGTGTGTGTGTGTGTGTGTGTGTGTGTGTGTGTGTGTGCGCGCGCGTACCTGAAGAGAACAGAAGACATTGGATTTCTTGAAGTTGAAATTGCAGGCATTTATGAGCAACCCAACATGGATGCAGGGATATGAACCTGGTCCTTATTACAGAGCAGAAGTGTTCATGATCACTGAACCATGTCTCCATCTCCCAATGCCTTTTTTAAAAATTTCCTTACATGTCATTAGGTTATTGCATATATTTTCTTTTTTCTCAATATATTTTTATTTAAATTAGAAACGTGCTTGCTTCATATGTCAATCCCAGCTCCCTCTCCCACCCCTCCTTCCTTACCCCTCAACCAGCCCCATCCCAACCCCCCAACCAAACCCCACATCATTCTCTAGGGAGGGTGAGGCCCTCCATGGGGGATCTCCAGAGTCTGTCACATCATCTGGGGCAGGGCCTAGGCCCTCCCACATGTGTCCAAGCTGAGAGAGGTTCCCTCCATAAGGAATGAGCTCCCAAAGTTCATTCGTATGCCATGGTAAACACTGATCTACAACCCAAGGCTCCAGAGATTCCTGAGGCCTCCTCACTGACACCACATCCAGGGGTTCTGGATCAGTCCCATGCTGGCCTCTCAGCCATTAG
The DNA here is from genome assembly GCF_017639785.1 of Mesocricetus auratus. Classification (NCBI taxonomy): domain Eukaryota; kingdom Metazoa; phylum Chordata; class Mammalia; order Rodentia; family Cricetidae; genus Mesocricetus; species Mesocricetus auratus. The sequence goes on from NW_024429185.1 coordinate 4,949,627, forward strand.
TCTGGGGTCCAAGAGCTCCCCCTTGTCAGGTCCACTGTCTCTGTGGGTTTCACGAGCATGGTCTTGACCACTTGGCTCATCACTCCTCCCTCTCTGTCACTGGGTTCCAGGAGTTCAGATCAGTGTTTAGCTGTGGGTGTGTGTCTCTGTTTCCATCAGCCACTGGATGAAGGTTCTAGGATGGCATACAAGGCTGTTGTCAATCTCATTATCATGGAGGGACAATTAAAGTAGTCTCTCCACTATTGCTTAGTTTACTAGTTGGTGTCATCCTTGTAGATCTCTGGAAATCCCACTAGTGTTAGCTCTCTCCTCAAACCGATAATGACTCCCTCTAATTTAGTATCTCTCATCCTGGTCTCCTCCATTCTTCCCCCGACTCAACCTTACTTCTCCCTCATATCTTCCTCTCCTCTCCTCTGGCTCTCTTTTTCCCGGTTCCCTCTCCCCTCCCCCCATGCTTCCAATCTGCTCATGAGATCTTGGTTCACTCCTCTTCTCTTTCTTGGGAACCTCCCTGTTTTCCAGACTCACTGCCAATGGGATTGCAGGGTGGCACTCCCCTGATCTATGTCTAGAATCCATATATGTGTGAGTACAAGTTTGTCTTTTTATGACTAGGTTACCACACTCAGGATGGTTTCTTCTAGTGTCATCCATTTGCCTGTGAATTTCAAGATTTCATTGTTTGTTTTCCACTGAGTAGTACTCCATTGTGTAAATGTACCACATTTTCTCTATCCACTCTTCAGTTGTGAGGCATCTAGGTTGCTTCCAGGATCTAGCTACTACAAATAATGTTGCTATGAACATAGTGGAGCAGATGCCCTTGTTGTATGACTTTGCTTCTTTTGGATATATGCCTAAGAGTGGAATTGCTGGGTCTTGTGGTAGAATGATTCCCATTTTCCTGAGGAATCTCCATACTGATTTCCAAAGTGGCTGTATAAGTTGGCACTCCCACCAGCAGTGGAGGAGTGTTCCCCTTTCTCCACATCTTCTCCAGAATAAGCTGTCATTGGTGTTTTTGATTGTAGCCATTCTGACAGGAGTAAGATAATATCTCAGAGTTGTTTTGATTTGCATTTCCCTAATGACTAAGGATGTTGAGCACTTTCTTAAGTGTCTCTTAGCCATTTTAGACTCTTCTATTGAGAATTCTCTATTTATTTCTGTGCCCCACACCAAATTGGATCCTTTGGTGTTTTGGAGACTTGCTTCTTGAGTTCTTTGTAAATTTTGGAGATCAGCCCTCTGTCAGATGAGGGGTTAGTGAATATCTTTTCCTATTCTGTGGGCTGCCTATTTATCTTATTTTCTGTGTCCTTTGCCTTACAGAAGCTTCTCAGTTTGTTGATATCAGAGTCTGTGCTACTGGTGTTATGTTCACAAAGCAGTCTCCTGTACCAATTCGTTCAAGGGTACCTCCCACTTTCTCTTCTAAGAGGTTCAGTGTGGCTGGATTCATGTTGAGGTCTTTGATCCATTTGGACTTAAGTTTTGTGCATGGTGATAGACAGATCTATCCGCAGTCTTCTACATGCCAATATCCAGTTATGCCAGCACCATTTGTTGAAGATGCTTTCTTTTTTTCCATTGTATGATTTTAGCTTCTTGGTTGAAATTCAGGTGTTCATAGGTGTGTGGGTTAATATCAGGAGTGTTCAGTTCAATTTCATTGGTCTACCTGTATACTTTTGTGCCAATACCAAGCTGTTTTCAGGACTATAGTTCTATAATAGAGCTATAATAGTTCTATAATATAATAAAGTCAGGAATGGTGATGCCTCCGGCCATTGCTTCATTGTACAGGGTTGTCTTGGCTATCCTGGGTCTTTTGTTCTACCATATAAAGTTGAGAATTGTTCTTAGAAGGACTGTGAAGAATTGTGCAGTAATTTTGATAGGGATTACATTAAGTCTGTAGATTGCTTTTGGCAGGATTGCCATTTTTACTACATTGATCCTACCTATCCAAGAGAATGGGAGATCTTTCCATTTTCTGGTGTCTTCTTTAATTTCTTTCTTTAATGACTCAAAGTTCTTGTGATATAAGTCTTTCATTTGTTTGGTTAGCATTACCTCAAGGTATTTTATGTTGTTTGTGGCAATTGTAATGGGTGGTGTTTCTCTGATTTCTTTCTCATCCCTTTTATCGTCTGTATATAGTAGGCCTGCTGATTTTCTTGAGTTGATCTTGTATTCTGCCACTTTGCTGGAGGCGTTTATCAGCTGTAGGAGTTCCCTGGTAGAGTTTTTTGGATCACTTATGTAAACTATCATATCATCTGGTAATAGTGAAAGTTTGACCTCTTCCTTTCCAATTTCTATCCCCTTGATCTCCTTTTGTTGTCTTAATGCTCTAGGTAGAACTGCAGGTAAAATATTGAAGAGGAATGGGAAGAGGGGAGAGCCTTGTCTTGTTCCTGATTTTAGAGGAAATGCCTTGAGTTTCTCTCCATTCAGTTTGATGCTGGCTTTTGGTTTGCTTTATATAACTTTCATTATAGTTAGGTATGTTCCTGTTATCCCACACCTCTCCAAGACCTTTATCATGAAGGGGTGTTGGATTTTGTCAAAGGCTTTTCAGCATCTAGAGACGATCATGTGATTTTTTTTGTTTCTCAGCTTATTTATGTGGTGTATTACATTGATGGATTTTTGTATGTTGAACTATCCCTGAATCCCTGGGATGAAATATCATAGTGGATGATTTTTCTGATGTGTTCTTGGATCCAATTTGCCAGTATTTTATTGAGTATTTTTGCATCAATTTTCATGAGGGATATTGGCCTGAAGTTCTCTTTCTTAGTTGTGTCTTTGTGTGACTTGGGTATCAGTGTTATTGAAGCCTTGTAAAAAGAGTTTGGCAAAGACCCTTCTGCTTCTATTGCATGGAATAATTTGAGGAGAATTGGTATAAGCTGTTCTTTTAATTTCTGGTAGAATTCTGCACTAAGGCCATCTGGCCCTAGGCTTTTTTTAGTTGGTAGACTTTTGATGACTGCTTCTATTTCCTTAGGTGTTATAGGACTATTTAAATTGCTTATCTGTTCTTGATTCAATTTTGGTAAGTGATATCCAGAAAATTTTTCATTTCCTCTAAATTTTTGGATTTTGTGGAGTACAGGTTTTCAAAATATGACCTGATGATTCTCTGGATTTCCTCACTGTCCATTGTTATGTCCCCCTTTTCATTTCTGATTTTGTTAATTTGCATGTTCACACTCTGCTGTTTGATAAGTTTGGATAAGGTTTGTCTATCTTGTTGATTTTCAATATTGACTTTTTGTATTGTTTTCCTAGTTTCTACTTTATTGATTTCATCCCTCAATTTAATTATTTCCTGGCATCTGCTCCTCTGGGGTGAGATTGCTTCCTTTTGTTCTAGAGCTTTCAGTTGTACTGTTAATTCTCTAGTGTAACTATTCTCCAGTTTCTTCATGTGGGCACTTAGTGCTATGAACTTTCCTCTTAGCACCGCTTTCATAGTGTCCTATAGGTTTGGGTATGTTGTGTCTTCATTCTCATTGAATTCTATGAAGACTTTAATTTCTTTTTTTAGTTCTTCTTTGACCCAGGAATGGTTCAATTGTGCATTATTCAATTTCCATGAGTTTGCAGGGTTTCTGCAATTTGTTTTTGTTGAATTCTAACTGTAAAGCATGGTGGTATGATAAGATGCAGGGGGTTATTCCAATTTTTTTGTACTTGCTGAGGTTTGCTATGTTGCCAAGTATGTGGTTGATTTTTGAAAAGGTTCCATGCAGCTCTGAGAAGGTATATTCTTTTGTGTTTGGATGGAATGTTCTAAAGATGTCTGTTAGACCCAATTGTGTCATAACTTCTATTAGTTCCTTTGTTTCTTTGTTAAGTTTCTGTCTGGTAGTCCTGTCTAATGGTGAGAGTAGGGTGTTGAAGTCTCCCACTATAAGTGTATGAGGTTTTATATGTGATTTGAGTTTTACTAATGTTGCTTTTATGAACATGGATGCCTTTCTATTTGGGGCATAGATGTTTAGAATTGATACTTCATCTTGGTGGATTTCTCCTACGATGAGTATGAAATGACCTCTTTCATCTCTTTTGATTGATTTTAGTTTAATGTCTAATTTGTTAGATATTCATATTGCTACCTCCGCTTGTTTCTTGGGCCCATTTGATTGTCTAATCTTTTCCCAACCCTTAACTCTGAAGTATCATCTGTCTTTGAAGCTGAAAGATGGATTCTGTTTTCGAATCCATTCTGTTAGCCTGTGTCTTTTTATGGGTGAGTTAAGACCATTAATATTGAGGGGTATTAATGACCATTGATTGCTCATTCTCGTTTGTTTTGGAATGGCTGGTGGTGGTGGAATTGTATGTGGATTTCCATCTGTTGTTTCTTTTGCCTTTTGGTAAAGTGGGATTATCTATTGTCTATGTTTTTCTGGTTAACTTCCTTGGGTTGGAGTTTTCCTTCCAGAACGTTCTGTAGGGCTGGGTTAGTGGATATGTATTGTTTAAATCTGGTTTTGGCATGAAATATCTTGTTTTCTCCATCTATAGTAATTGAGAGATTTTCTGGGTATAGTAGTCTTGGCTGGCATCCATGGTCCCTTAGTGTTGGTAGAATATTTATCCAGGACCTTCTGGTTTTCAGAGTTTCCATGGAGAATTCAGGTGCAATTCTGATAGGTTTGCCTTTATATGTTGCTTGGCCTTTTTCCTTAGCTGCTCTTATTATTCTTTCTTTATTCTGTATGTCTGTGGTCTTGATTATTATGTGTCAAGCGGACTTTTTTGTGGTCCACTCTATTTGGTGTTCTGTAAGACTCTTACACCTTCATTGGCATGTCTTTCTTTAGGTTGGGAAAGTTTTCTTCTATGATTTTGTTGAATATGTTTTCTGCCCCTTTGGGATAGGTTTTTTTTCCCCTTCTTCTATACCTAGTATTCTTAGGTTTGGTCTTTTCATGGTGTCCCATATTTCCTGGATATTTTGTGCTAGGGATTTGTAGGACTTAAGATTTTCTTTGATGAATCTATTTCTCCTAGTGTGTCTTCAACACCTGAGAGTCTCTCTTCCATCTCTTGTATTCTGTTGGTTATGCTTGCATCTGTAGTACCTGACTGTTTGCCCAGCTTTTCTATTTCCAGCATTCCTTCAGGCTGTGTTTTTTTTTTTTTTGGTATGGTTTCTATTTCAGATTTCAGCCCTTGCAAGGTTTGAATTGTTTCTTGCAATTTTTACTTTGTTTTTTCCTCCATTTCTTCCATCTCTTTACGGGATTTTCTCATATCCTCTTTGAGGGCATCTATCATTTTCATTAAGTTGTATTTAGTGTCATTCTCTTCTGCTTCATTTGTGTTGGCTGCTGTGTGCATCAGTTTCTGCACAGGCTCATCATGTCTCACTTTGCCATGCAGTGTGCTGAGATGCTAGCCCAGTGCTGAAGGAACTTCCCACTTGCCTGGGCCCGGGACATCTTACTCTGCTCAGAGTTCAGCACCTGGGGCCTCACTACTCAGGGGTTCACTCATTTACTTCTTAGTTATACATCACCTTCTTAGGATAACTTCAGACATCAAATTGACTGCAACCAGACCAGTGCCACATGGACAAAAGTTTAAGTGTATTCATGAATGTATGTGTAGTCAAGGATATAGATCTTGGGCTTAGTGGATAAGAGCACTGGCTGCCCTTCCAGAGGACTCAGGTTCAATTCCAGAAACCATGTGGTAGTTTATAACCATCCGTATTCCTGCTCTAGGGGATCCATTGCCCTCTCTGTCTTCCAAGGGAACTAGGCATGCATGTAAGTAAAACACCTATATACATAAAATAAAACAAAATAAAATAAAGTCTTAGAAGAATATAGATCTTTCTGCCCGGCTACATCTATGTCTGTTAGGTTTATTGTTATTGTCATTTGGGACAAAATGCTGTACTTTTCCCATAAGAGAATCTAGATTTAAAAATCCATGAGCATATACATGGTCACACAAAAGTGGAACTATTTGGGGGGAGGAAGGAAGTCAATGGAAGGGAGAGTGAGGATGAGGAAGAGTGATGAGGCAAAAAAAATGAGCATATCAGGAGGCAGAGGCAGGCGGATCTCTGTGAGTTCGAGGCTAGGCTGGACTGACAGCCTCCAAAATAATACAGAGAAACCCTGTCACATAAAACCAAAAAAAAAAAAAAGAGCATAATACGATGACGTATGCAAGAAAATGTTATAAGGGAACTCATTGTTTTATATAGCAACTAAAAAGGCTAACTAAAATAAAATAAATTTAAAGGCTGGGCATGGTGGCACATGCCTTTAATCCCAGCACTAGGGTGGCAGAGGCAGGCGGATCTCTGAGTTTGAAGCCAGCCTGGTCTACAGAGGAAGTTCTAGGACATCCAGAGCTACACAGAGAATCCCTGTCTTGAAAACAATAAATGAATAAATAAATATAAATAAATTACTAAATACAGCGTAGGGACTGACGGCACACCTCAGTGGCAAAACACTTGCTTATCACTAGGTTCAGTCCCCCAGCATCCAAAAATGAAAAAGAGGTGAAGACAGTCCTTATCCCCTTTCCTTGAGTCCTGGTTGTCTCTGTGACTTGCTTTCGCAACATAGCAGAGAAAATACAGCAAAGGGGTCCAATTATTGGCTCTTCTATTTCTATGAAGAGATATATGATCAAAGCAAATTACAGATGAAAGCATTTAACTGGGGCCTTGTTTCCAGTTTGAGAGGTCTAGGCCATGACCATCGTGGGTGTGGGTGTGGCGGGTGGTAGGCAGGTATGGAACTGTGGTAGTAGCTCAGAGCTTATATCTCATTGCCAAGTTGGAGGCAGAGAGCATGAAGATTGTGCCTTGCGTGGCTTCTGAGACCTCACAGCCCATATCCAGTGACACACCTCCTCCAACAAGGCCTCACCTCCTGATCCTTCCTAAAACATTTCCACCAACTAGGAATCAAACACTCAGATATATGATCCTGTGACTGCCACTTTTACAGAAACCACCACAGGGCTTCCCGTGGCCTCTTCATTCTGGCCTCTGCTGCTACTTCTTTAGTTAAAAATCATGACCCCGCCATGTGACAAAGAATGATATCTCGTGGATAAACAGCTATAAGAAAAGCCCTGGGTGGGAACCAGCAGGCACTGACCAGATGCAGAAAGAAAGCCATCTCAACCACCAGACCCAGCTCAGAGAGCACATGGCCGCCACACCAGGGAGAAAAGAAAAAGACAGCCACATTTTCTGTAACAACTACGGGTCTCTGCTTCTTGCTGGATTTGTTTGTTTTGTTTCTTGAGACAGGGTTTTTCTGTGTAGCTTTGGAGCCTGTGTTGGAACTCTCTCCATAGACTAGGCTGGCTGCCTGCCTCTGCCTCCCAAATGCTGGGATTAAAGGCAAGCTCGACCACCTGACCTTGATGTATCTTCTAAAGATGAGCCTGGTCCAAAGTGTTAACTATGAAAAAATTACATCATTACTGTTTTCATAATTTATTCATTTTGAAATGTATGTGCATTTGTGTTTTGCCTGCCTGTCTGCCTGTCTGAGAGTATTGGATCCCACAGAACTGCAGTTAAAGACGGTTGTGAACTGCCATGTAGGTGCTGGAATTGAACCTGAGTCCTCTAGAAGAACAGCCAGTGCTCTCAACTGCTGAGCCATCTCTCCAGCCCCTCACTGCTGTTTTAAGACACGGCATTTTTGTAACACCACTGACAGGGAATAAAGATATTCTGAAGACACTTTATCCCTCCCCCAAATCAGTACTTTATCGGACATCTTACTCTGTGAGAGAGAAAAATCTGAACCCTCTGAGCCAGAGGAGAAACTTGTCTTCTAGAAAGAAACTTTACACAGCACTGACAACTTGTCAGACCACCTTGCATAATGAACTGGAGCAAGAAAATGATGAGTCAGTGACAGATATGACCATACTTCAACCCCAACTGCTTTGTTCACACACTCATGGCCCTCTGGTTCAGCCAAAGCCTCACTGGAACTCTTTGTCCATTTTTCTAAAAATGATACACACCTGTAATCCCAGCATTCACAAGGTTGAAGTAGGGGTCTGAGGCTATATTGGGCTACACAGAGAGAACCTATCTAAAACAAAACATAAAGGTGAATAATCACGGTTACCAATGGGACTGTCTTAGCCCCTTCATTGGTCCTTAGCAGAGTCCTTTAAACATTGGTTTACATCTGTCAGCTTGACAAGGATGGAGAGTGATTCTAGAACAGAAGATACCACATGGTCCTAATGCTTGTGAGCCAGAAACAGGCTTCCAGTGTTACAGCTGTATCCTGGAGTCTGGTCACCCCAGGCTACACTGGGTCCTTGGTACCTGTATGCCTTACGGATCTTGTTAGCAACTGAGAATCTGCACAAAATGATGTCTAACGCATCATCCTCAGAGATGGCTATGGAAGAGACCATGTGTCATCTTGATGTACATTTGATTAGAATGAACAAGGAAGACACGATGCCTATTCCACCCACCTTCCATCAGTGTTATCCTCTTTATGATGACAGCGATGGCCAGCTGCTAACTGACTAATAGATACTGGTCATTTCTATAGGACATGTAAGACAAAGTCCTAGCCTCTAGTCAGCATATTCACAGGACACATCAGTGTTATGTTTGTGGAGCCAATTTACAGTGTAGCAAGAACAAGGAAAATAAAAGATCCTTAAAGAGATTTCACTAAACTTTGAGCCTCAAAGTTTCTGAGCCAAAGGATGAAGGCCTTACCTTAGCAGAGGGAATACATGAGGAAATCTAGAATGTAGCAATAGTAGGTGTGTATGGAGGACTGTAAACAGATAGACCTCTGAAGTCTGGGCCCTAAGTGGCAAGCACTGGGTAGTCCTATGGTGGCTGAGAAACTATCACTTAGGAGAAGGAGAGATCCAAGGACCATCCATCTTTCTTTCTACAAGTTTGAAGCTACATCTATCCACACCAAGACTAATAGGCATATAGACATATGCATAATCATGCTCACACAGATGCATTTGTATTGTGTTTGAAACCAGTCTGATGCTGGCCCTAGTGGTGCATGCCTTTAATCCCAGCTTTCGGGAGGCAGAGCCAGGCAGATCTCTGTGAGTTCAAGGCCAGCCTGGTCTACAAATCCAGTTCCAGTACAGTCAGGTTTTACATAGAGAAAACCTGTCTCTTAAAACCAAAAAGAAAGAAAGAAAGGAAGAAAGAAAAAAAGGAAAGAGAGCAAAAGAAAGAAAGAAAGGAAGGAAGGAAGGAAGGAAGGAAGGAAGGAAGGAAGGAAGGAAGGAAAGAAGGAAGGAAGAAAGAGAAGAAATGAAACCAGCTTGAGAGATTGTTATGGATGCCAGAGGAGGGTGGGAATGGCCCCGGAGAAGACTGGTGAGACTCTAACTTTGAGGTGGACATTTAGTAAAACCACAGACTTGAAATAACATAAAAGCTCATAAAAACAGCCCCATCCATTCATTATGCAAGGAAGTTGCTCATTTGTGGAGTTTCAATGATAGCAGAGAGCTTTGTAAAGATGAAGCTTTATAACATCCTGGAAGCACTGGCTAGTTCTCCCAAAGAAAGGACACCTATTAGGTGCCAACTTACTGACAAACCTAGTGAGTCCTCCATCCAAGGAGGCAGGCTCCACCATTTCCTCTGCACTTACCTCCAGGAATTGTGAGGAAGGGCATGCATAAGGAAGCCTCCTGGGAGAACCACTACTTATAGCCCTTCTGAAACCATAACGAAAGGATGTGCCAAAGAACCATTGGCCAAGAAGGACAGTTGGGGGTGATGCTGTTGGCCACAGAACTAGGGGAAGGAATATGGCAACTATGGAGCATCTGTTTATAATTCAGAGACTTCCCTGGAACCAAGATCTCTGCTGGGAAGCAAACAGCAACAACGATAACAAAGCCACCTGGCTCTTGTCTTAACTTCCATGTTTTATTATCTACTTTCTTTTTGTTTACATTAAAATAGCCTTTGGATGATTAAGTCACTAAAAGGAAAGATTTTACCACCGTAGGTTATGGAGCTCTAGTTTACATAGAATAAAAGATGTAATAGCCAAATGCATTGGGAAATTTTCAAATTGCATTCACACACACACACACACACACACACACATCTTAGAAATCCCAAATGAATGTTACCATATAAAAAGCTCTTTAATTAATAAATGAATTCACTGGACTTTGTTAGACTTTATGTTTCTAAATTTTTAATTGAAAACAAAATGGCGCTAGATATGGTGACTGGTCTATACAGGACAGCCAGAGTGACAAAGTGAGACCCTGTCTCAAACAGACAAATAAATTAATAAGAAATCAAGGGCTCTTGTTTTTGTCTGCAAAATGTGTATCACACTGAGGAGTAAGTGTTTTATAGAACAAACTTTAGAAGTTTCATCAGTTAATTTTGCATCACTGTGATCAAAATACCTGAGAACTGAAGTATGGTAACCATTTTGGCTCATGTTTCAGAAGCTTCTGTTCTTCATAGTACAGAGGGTGTAGCAGAACACTGCAGCTCAAATCATGGTTGCCAGGAAGCAGAGAAAAGGGAGAAAAGAAAGGCACAGGGCGAGGATATAGCCCCAAGACATACACGCTCCCCCCTCCCCCACCTGCTTCCTCTATCTAGACTACTCTACCTGGAGCCTCTAGGGCAGGGCTGACCCAGAACTCACCTAGTGTCTGCCTGGTGTTGTCTGGGTCCTTAATGTTCTTTCCTATAGACACATCAATGTCATCTTGGCCTCCATCATCACCTGGCATTCTCCCAGTGTGCCATTTGTCCCTGTTTGCATGTGTCCTTTCCTCAACACCTCTTCTTATAAAGACAGTAGCTGTATTGTCTAAGAATTCACCTTGTAATGGGCTACTGAGCTATTGTTATGCCAGGCATCTAGTGAAAGTATTCCTGCGAATACTTTAATTGTTCAGATTATTTTAGTCACTTCAAAACAGGTCTCTGGTCACAGACTAGTCATAAATTCCTAAGGTAAACTGATCTCTGAACTAGCTAAAAATTCCTATACATTATAACCCTGACCTAAAACAATTATGAGAACTGCCTAACCTTAACTGCTATCTCTCTGCTTCTGTAAACAATGCTTGCTTGCTGAAGATGTCTACAGCTGTCTTTCTATATATGTCACAATTACAGTTTTGCCATTAAAAACTTGAACAAACTGGGTGTCAAGGCTGCTTCCCACTACAGTCCTACTATAGTAAAATAAAAATTACATTTGACTTGTTCAGACATCTTGGGAGTTTTTCTTTTCAAGTAACCCATAACAACCCTAGTCCAGTATGACTTCATCCTAACATTTTTACATCTGCAGGGTCTCTATTTCCAAAGAAGGTTCTAAATCTGAGGAAATTTCCTAACCCACTGTGGTGTCCTTAAGTTCAATCCACCTAAGGGAAGCATGTTCTAAAGACTAGAGGGTCTTGACATAGTTACATGGCCAAGTTAGAACTAGAGCTTGAGTTTTACACACACACACACACACACACACACACACACACACACACACACACACCATAACTCTGATTATTTTTAAGATACCAACATCTCCAGAGAACACACATTTGATTCCAAGTCCATGATACAGGAAAGCAGTGGCTTTGTTTTAGAAACTTCCTATGCTGGGCTAAGTTTACAATGATGTGTTGAACTCTGGACACATGGTCTGTAAGTTAGAAATAATAGTTACACTCAGAGCAATTAGTAGAGTGAAGAGTTGTGATTCCTGGTACTCAACAGTATGCTCTCTGATTTTCATCTTTTCACAAGCCACAGTCTGTCTGCATCCAGAGACAACGCTTCCTCTAGCACCAAGCTGCCTTCAGTGAAAACTCACGGAGAAAATGGCACATTGACAATCTCACCACCAAATGCCTGTGAGTCATTTAAAACTCAGGAGAACTTTGAAAATGTTCACTTAGACCAGGAATAGGATGACCACAAAAGACAGTTGTTTATCCAAAAGCCAGCTGATGGCTAACGTAGTGGAACCCTCTCAAGGCTCAGTCTTTAAATATAACTATAGTCAAGGAATGGGCAGCCAAACACATTCTAGCTCACTGCAGTGGTTTCCGGCCAGGGAGAACTGACTGATGGACTCCAGCAGTCCATGCAAGTCCATGTGCAGATGCAGGACAAATGTCTGAACTGAAGAAGTTCTGAGAATAGAAGAGGCAGCTCAGACCACAGGGTGATCATCTGAGATCTTTAGGACCTGCTACTAGATCTCATGGCAGAGGCACAGTCCCAATTCCATGCTGCAGACACCTTCAATCCATGCTGGAGACTGCAGGCAGGAGGAGAAGAGCAATTCTCACTACGGATGGGGATGCAGAAGATGCTTTGAGATACCTTTAGGAACTGGAAAAGGAACTGTGTAGACAGACTTTTATTTCCTACCCTCCAGTTCCCAAATATCCAACATGTAGACTTAGTATTAATTAATAAATGCTCAGTCTTATTCTATCTAGCTCTTAAATTAACTAATAGCTTAACTTAACCCATTTTCTTTTTTGTTTTGTTTTGTTTTGTTTTCGAGACAGGGTTTCTCTGTATTGTTTTGGAGGTGTCCTGGAACTCGCTCTGTAGACCAGGCTGGCCTCAAACTCACAGAGATCTGCCTGCCTCTGCCTCCCAAGTACTAGGATTAAGGGCGTGCACCACCAACACCCGGCTAAATTAACCCATTTTCTATTAATCTACATTCTACCATGTGGCGTTACCTCTCTTTCATCTTGTACCTCCTGTTTCCTCTGTGTCTTGGTGGCAACTCCTCTGAGTCCACCCTTCTTCCCAGTGTCCTTAGTCTGGTTTTGTCACCTAACTTTATCCTGTCCAGCTCTTGTCCAGTCAGTTTCTTTATTAAAGCAATCACAGCATAATTTACACAGTGTACGAAAGGGTTGTTCCACAGCAGAACTGGAATCTCCTGAGCTTCTGCCACTCCCTTCTTAATGATGTCTGGCATTTGAAAGAGGGCACATGGAGAGGATTCGGAATCCTGGGTTTTAGAGGAGTTAGAGCTGCTTTGCTCACTCAGAGACTAGATGTGTCCTTTCCTCTATAAAGACATCAAGAAAGCAGCAAAGAATCCCAAACCCCAGCCTCAAGACCTGTGGCCACATGATGGTTCCACCATGACCTTAGAGATTCCTTATTTCTCATGTAAAGACAACTCATGTAAAGACAACGCATGAGACTCAGATGAGATAATGTGCTCAGAACATTCTTACTATGGTTTGAATGTGGAATTTCTCCACCCCAAGAATACTTGTGTTTGAGTCCTTTGTCCCCAGTGAGTGATGCTGTTTTGGAGGTTGTAAAGCCTTTGGGACATGGTGCCAAGCTAGAGGACATAAGTTACTAAGAGCAGGACTTTGAAGATTATAGCCTGATCTAGTTCTAGTTCTGATTTCTGCTTCTTGATTGGCCAGGATGTGAGCTCTTCCCCAGCTCCTGCCATGGTGCCTTCTCTGCCCTAGTATGCTGATATTCCCCTGAAACCATAAGTCACTGCAAATCCTTTTTCCCTTAAGTTGCATCTATCAGCTATTCTGCTTCAGCAATGAGGGAACTGACTAGTTAAATTCTGTACAATAGTAGGGACAAAAAACGCCAGCTACCCAAGAATGGGAAACTGGAAAAGTCATCCCAAAACTGCAATGAGAAATGGCAGTCTTAGAACAGAAAAATGTTTTTTTCTTCAAATCTCATCAAAGCTGTGTACTCCATGCCTTATAAAAGAACTCACAGACACAATGATATTGGCAGTGCACAAGACATCAGAAACTGTCCGTTCCCTGTGGGCCATCTGTGGGCCTTCGGCAAACCCATAAAGCCCAGATCATCAGTGCTGCCCATAGAGCCTGGTAGCAGCAGGCGGAGGAGGCCGACAAGAGGCTCCTGATTTCTTTCTGTTGTGCAAACGTTCTATCTTCTCTAACCGTGAGCCCATGCCAGGCCCCACTTGGGCTCACTTCTGCAGTGTCGCCGTACCTGGTCATCTGTCGTCATACCTGGTCATCCGTCTCACTGCCCCTCAGCAGGCCCTTAGGCCAGCACACATATGAGGCCCATCCAGCCCTGGAGCATGGCCCATGCACGAGCACTGATGAGACAGGAGTAGCCCAGGTCTCACTGAATGTTACCCAGAAAGGATTCTTATAACAGGGCAGGGGACCTTGCTTGGTATTTGTAGCCCCTTTCATGGTACCGGAAGCTTTATTGCCTCTGTCAGGTACAGTCACTTGTGGAAATCTACAGTGATGCATCTGTCTCAGGTAGGTCAGTTTCCCATTGTGCGTTTCCAATTCTTCACATGTGAAACAAGCCAAATACAGGTTTCTAATGAACCAAAAGCTTATCCCACCACCTCTCTCTCTCTCTCTCTCTCTCTCTCTCTCTCTCTCTCTCTCTCTCTCTCTCTCTCTCTCACACACACACACACACACACACACACACACACACACACGTACACACACTCCAATCTACAGTGAAGGAAGCATCCAGAAATGCCTAACTGAATTGGATGTCAGAGAACCAGACGAGTCATCTGGGGTCCCCATAGCAAGGTATCACATTCTTGGTGCCCAATAGACAAAAACGTCTCCTCACAGCTCTTGAGGCGAGGAGTCCAAGGTCAAGTGGTCAATTCCGGTGGCCACTTTCCTTAGCTCAGCATTGACCATCTCCTCCCTTCATAACAATTAGGACACACACATGCACGCACAGACACACACACGAATGCAACCACACATACACACACACGCACATGCACACACGTCTTATAAGGACGTGAGTCACATTGGATTAAAGACCCCTCGTGATTTCATCTCTACTTAATTTTCCCTTTAAAGACCCCAAGTACAAGTAGGGGTGCATTCTGAAGAACTAGAGACAGTGGCTTTGGCATGTTGTTTTAGGTGTGCACACGCAGCCTCACTGGTCTCTAATGTCCTTCCAGCATTCACATCTACTTCTCTGAAGGTAAATGAGGAACTTTGGATGAAGGTAAATGAGGACTCCCCCTAACGGTGGGCTACTAGTTGGCAAGAACAAGGGTAAAAACTACAGAGATGTACTCATGTCTGGGTTGGGGCTGGGCAGCAAGACTGAATTTGATCTACCCACAAAACACTCAACAAAAGAGAGTGAACTGTGGCTATTCACCACAGGGATGAATCTCAAAGTTATCATGTGTTCCCAGCTAGTAGCAATCATGGTTAGGACTACGTCAGCAATCAAATAGCTACATTGTTTGCCCTCCACAGGAAATACGAAATTGGTTTCTAAAACCGAAACACTTGAATTACCAAAGTAACCATAGAAATTTCCTGTGCTTTTCTATTCACACACTCCCAGAGTGACAGAGAACCGGTCTGGAGATGCCTAAAGAGAGGGCACAGAAGGAACGAGAGGGAGTTACCAAACTTCTTAGGGGATGTGTGTGCTCAGTATCTTGATGGTAGTGATGGTTTCACAGGTGCACATGTCAAAAAAACATTGTATGTCAAAACATCCTGCAGACAGACTTATGAATGGCTTCTCACACGTCCATTTTACTGTGATAAAACTGCTCAAAGCCTAGGAAAGAATGATAACTACTGATTTATCAGGGAGTCTTGCAGCTCAAGGTCTGCTGAGCGGAAGATTAGAATGATGAGAAGCGATAGACAAATCGCTGAGAAGCTCTGGGACTCTGCAGGAGGGGAAGCAGGAAGAGGAGCAGGCAGAGTGGACGGAAGCCTGTGCTGGGAGCAGCCACATCCCACAGCCCCTCCCACTCCGCAATGCTCCCTGGTCCTCAGAAGTTACTCCACAGTGGACAAAATGTTGAGGCTGAAGTCCCTAGGGATTGCATACCGTTCTCTCAACTGAGGGAAATCCCTCTGATGTCCACTGTCCTCTAGTCCCTTGTCAACCAGCTTCCCAAGAACCCAAAGAGGTAGCTCTTTCTTCCCCACCTCTTGAACAGAGGCCCCAGCTATGACCCAGAATAAATGTCCCAATCTATGTGCTCTGGGTCCCCATGAAGCAGGCCCGGTCATATCCTCATTGCAGGTGCTGGGCGCCCGGGGAGGACCTGTGGCTGCGGGCATGTGGTTCTGAAGAGGTCTACAGAACAAACGGCCTTTTATTCTTCTTGCCTTTTCACCCTTCCACAGACTGCCCTCTCTTGGCATCAGAGTTTCTTTGTGTCTGTCAGGATGTCCCTGGCTTTAGATGTGGAATCTCTGACTTCTGAACCCAATCCCACTGCTGAACTCCACGGAAACAGCTTCCCAGAGCATCGCCACAGATATGGGAACTTAGCTTTTTATCTCCCTCCCTTTCTTCACTGGATCTCTGCCCAGTTCTTTGCATATTCCAATCATTTCCTCCCACAGCCACAGTTGTCACTCACAGAGAGTCCATTTCCCATGCATGTCAGCGGGACCCCTGAGAGAGGGCAACTGTCGTGCAAGTCACACACTTCAGCTTCGTGAGATCAACATATCTAGCACCTCAATGCATTTTTGTTTTGTTCTGGTTTGGTTTGGTTTGGTTTTCCGAGGCAGGGTTTCTCTGTGGCTTTGGAGGCTGTCCTGGAACTAGCTCTTGTAGACCAGGCTGTTCTTGAACTCACAGATATCTGCCTGCCTCTGCCTCCTGAGTGGTGGGATTAAAGGTGTGCACCCCCCTTCCCCCCTCCCCCGCTACCTCAAAGCATTTTGATCACTTCCGTATCAGACCATTACCGAAGGTTGACTTCTGTTTGGTTTTACTTTGTTTCTGTGGTGCTGTAGATCCAACCCAGGGCCTGTGCTTGCCAATAAAGTGCTCTGACATTGAACTGTGGTCACAGCCAGTTTTGCTTTGGTTTTTGCTTTTGTCTTGAGACTCGGTCTTGCTATAAAGCTCAGGTTCCCTTGAACTTTCGGTCCTCTTACCTCAACGTCCTGGGTGCTGGGATCACAGACATGCACTCCATACCCAGTTTATTACTTCATTTTTACCTAGATTTGGGGGACGATCTATGAATAAGGAGTTGTGGCTGTTAGTGCACAGGTCTGGGTGTGTGTAGATGTCAGCTGATGCTCCCAGGATTTTGGAGACATAGACAAGGGTCTTAGAGATCACTGGTCAGGAATCTATAAGTACCTCCCCTATGGGTAGCCGACAAAGACTGGGGATGGGGAGAGGAGAAACGAGAGGGTAAATGGGGTGGAGGTGGTCTCCCTGATGGTCATTAAGCAGATTTCATCTCAGCCCTCTTCCTGTCCTAAGCTTCCTGGGGAGATTGTGGCAGGGAGTACAGGGAGGCTGAAGGGGAGGGTGGGTAGCTACTGGCATCATGCTGCCTGGCTCTGAATCCTGCCTCTCCACAGCACTGGTGAGGTATTCATTTCATTTCCCAATCTCTAACGTGAATGGTTTTTGTCACATGAAATAGATTCTCTGTCACTAGTGTGAGAATCCACACCTCCACTAAAGCAGGTTTGTCTACCTAACTCTTGGATATTTGAAGTCTGGGGAATGACACTGTGTTCAACTGCAAACACTTTCCCCGCAGGTCTCCCCCAGGTTCCTAGCAGCTCAAGTTAGAGACACGAATAGGTTTACAAACATCTTTTGTCTTTTCTAAATTAACTAGGTTTAAAATGAGCACAGAGTAGAGAGGGTTTGGGATTTGGGCATCTTCTCTCACCATACAGATTGCTCATGTGGGATTGGCAAGGGTTGAATGGTTGAATGGTTCTAACACAGGATCACAAAGTGAAAAGATCTGCCCTCAAACATCCTGGCCTTAGTAGTCCTGAAAAGGAGACTAGAAATCTGTTCATGGCCCCAAACTGAGCCTGTGGTGGCCCAAGCTGACTTTCTGGGCAGAAGGAGAAAATCACCAGTCTACAATACCAGTTGAGAGGCCATACAGAGGAGATGAAATGGACAAGAATAGTCAGACATTGTCTTTGCAATCATTCACTCATGGAACTACATCTTGCTAGCCCAGTCTCTGTTCCAGATGTGCACAGCAGTTCCAGGACCAGAGGAAATGATGCTTTGATGACATTTGAGAACCAGCAACATGGTGAGCTCCTGATAGGTCGAAAGAAGGTTAATCTGGACATTGAACTGCAACCAAGATGCAACAGAAAATTCACCACCAGTCCTAAGTACCCTCCTTCTAGGAAAGACAGGCAGAAGCTAAGCAACCCCCCCACACCCTCCATCCCTGCTTCCCAGAGAAAAACCCAAAAGAGTGGATTATTTTTCGTCTTAATTAAACCTTCTAAGTTTAGATCTACTGTCGTGTCTGCTGCGCGGCCTGTGTCCGAGAACGTGCGGAGGGTGTCGGGGATTGACAACACAGAGACTCTTTCAACGATGTAAAGAAAACTTTAAGCAGGCTCCAAAAAGGTTCAAGAAAACTTCCTAAGAAAGGCTCCCACCAGAGAAGCTTCTGCTCTCTCCTCTACCCTGGCTGGTTCTGCTCTGACCCCAGAAACTGATCTGGGCGTGGCAGAAGAGGCAGTTAGTCTCTGGACAAGGTCGAGCTCAGGGTGGTTTCTGCGGGCAGGCCTTTTCCAGGAACTTAATGCCCCCAGGCATTGTATTGTTTTTAGTAAACATTGTCTTACAGCTGCCTACTCCCAGGCAGAAGGGGAAGTGGGTCTCTGCTCAAGGTCTGGTGTTCCCACAATCTACGACTCTGACCAGAGGGGGAACAATATAAGGAAATGTTTATATTGCCAACTTTCTCTTACCCAGCTCAGTTTTGAGGTCTTCCAATGGGGCTGAGGCTTGGTGTTACAGCATGCACCTAGCATGAGAGAAACTCTGCATTGTAACCCCCCCCCCCAGAAAAATGTACATAACTTCAAACTCCAGGTTGCTTTAAAGGAGTATTTCATCATAAACTCAGAAGGCTAAAGTACTGAGGTGTATTTGTCCCACAGGGACAATTCAAAGCATAACCAAAATTTGAAGGCAGCTTTGATTGAGCCCAGGGTCCCAGTTCATCCCAAATCTCACCCTGGCTTCCTTCACCCACCCACTTTATTCCCGCATTTACGGTGCTGCCCTTTCTCCACTCAAACGCATCTTGTTCATGGTGTGGAACATACGTGTGAGCCTACAACTTGGGAGACTGAGACAGTAGGATAGAACAAGTTCAAAGTTAACCTAGACTTCATAGTGGCTTCCAGAACAGTCTGGGTTTAACAATAAGACCCTGTTTCAAAACAAGGTAAAGTCAAGCATGGTGGTGTAGCTGTCACCCCAGCAACTCAGGGGATGAAGCAGAAGATCAGAGGCTGTGGAGGGAGTCTAAGGCCAACCTGGGCAACTTAATGAAGCCCTGTCTCAGAATAAAAAGTATTAAAGGAAGGCTGATGCTATCTATAGCTCAGTCAAAAAGCATTTGCATGGCATGCTGTTATGACTGACTGTCCTCCTCCAAGCCAAGCAAACTCCCATCTTGGGGAACTCCTCTGTGCCCCATGCAAGACCATCTCAGTGGGGCTAAGTGATGGTTTGCGCCCCTGAATATAGGCAGGAAGGTAAGGCACATGATTCTTGCCTGAGTATCCAGCTACTCCCTGCCTGGCCTGGGGGAAGGACTAGAGTATATCTATATTAAGGCTGGGGACAACTGGGACTAGAGAGGAAGCCCTTACCCAGCAGGCCTAACTTCAGCACCAAAACCAAGCATAAACACAGAACACCGGAAAACTCCCCACACTTTAAATTAATTCTTCTTTAATGGACACAACAGCATCTATGTACTTCTGAGAAACTCATCTCAGGGGAAATTCTGTCTTCCGAAATGTTTACTGTGCAAAAAAAAAGGAAGGAAGGAAGGAAGGAAGGAAGGAAGGAAGGAAGGAAGGAAGGAAGGAAGAGGGAGGGAGGGAGGGAGAAGGAAAGAAAAATATTCCTTGAAATGATTGCTTTGAAATCCCCAGGGTCCAATGCTACGTGGGGACACTGTTCCCACACTTTCCATGCCTACTGAATCGGGGAGAGGTGGTACTTGGGAAGTGGGGCTGTGTTTCTTCTCCTTCTGGATTATTTCAAGCTGGAGTTCAACTGCAGCTGCAGCTTTGCCCAGAACTGTCTTGGCTGCCTCAGCCTGAGGAACTCTGTGGAAAACAGAAATTTTCTGACCAGCTTTCTCCCCCTTAGGAGCAAACAGCCTGACAGTAAAAGCTGTGTCAGCTGAGACATCATTGCTGAAGACAACACTGACACAACTCGTTGGACATAGAAATGCTAAGCTGGTGCCTACACAGAGCCTTCGCCCCTGTGTTCCGGCATCTTTGGTTCAGGGAGGCACTCTGCATGCCTTCAAAAGAGAAACGTAAACACCAGGCCAGAAGCAAACCCTTTCTACAGTGGTGTGTCACCTCCAAGAGATACTAGGGCAATGGTGGCACACACCAAAACTTATTTGAGTTAAGGCCCACTCCATAACATGGAAGCCATACCCAGCCCTGCTTTGGTAACTAAGAATCTGGCAGAAGACGGTCCTGGAACCTATGGTAAAACCAAATAGTACTTATTGGTCTAAAAGAAAAAAAATGTAGTGATAAAATGACTTCTAATGACATTTGGCTATACTCAGAGATCAATGTCATGTTCAGCCAACGTCAGAGAAGCTTCCTCCCACAGCAGATGGGAACAGATACAGAGAACCATGGGCAGATATTACGCAGAGAATAAGGGACCATGGAACGCTCAGCCTAAAATAGAATGTCCCCATCAAGTCCCTCCCCCCAGAGCTCAGGGAACCCGAAGAAAGAGGAAGAGGCATAAAGAGTATAGGGGCCAGAGGGGATGGAGGACACCAGGAAAGCAAGGTCTTTAAATCAACATGATCAGTGCTCACATGAACTCCCGGACACAGAGGCAGCTTGCACAGGGCCTGGATAGGTCTGCACCAGGTCCTCTGAATATATATTGTGGCTTCCTGGTTAGTGTTTTTATGGGATTCCTGGGTGTGCGAGTGATTCTTGGGCTTTCTTGGGCTCTTTTCCTTCTGTTGGTTTGTCTTCTCCAACTTTGATTTGATAGTTTTTATTTTGTCTTATATTTATAAAAAATGAGTAAGTGAAAACCTAGCCACTAGGATAAAGGTTAACAATTGAAGTGTCATTTATACCTGTTGGGGGGGGGGAATCAGTTTTTTTTCCAAAGAAGCAACACTGGGTATATCAACCACTCCAGGGCAGGTCTCATGTTCAGGAGCAATTAAACACACATAATGGACTCTACAGTTTTATGTGTGTGTGTGTGTGTGTGTGTGTGTGTGTGTGTGTGTGTGTGTGTGTGTGTGTGTGTGCTTTTATTTGGTTACAGTTTGGTGGGTTTTGTTTCATTTTGTTTAGTGTTTTCTTTTTAGATGTGGTTTTATTTTGTTTTCTTGGTTGTTGTAGTAGGTCTTTGTTTTATGATAAAGAACTTAAACTTGGGTGGATAAGGAAGGGATCTGGAAGGACTTAAGGGAGGGGAAGGATCTGATTAAATGTATTTAAGTTTTTTAATTGCTTTAAATAATGAAGTATTATTAGAATTTAAAAGAAAAAAAACTGTGTCACACAACAGAGTGTCAGTTTTATCCAATGTGTCCTTAGATACACAGACCCTCAAAGGAGGTCAGCAAATTCCTGATATTTCCTTCAAGAAATTTAGACAGCATGAGATTTGGGCAACTGGCCTGGGGTGGATCAGGCAGTGACTGGGGTAAGCAGGCCTCTTAGCTGTATAAAGTGGGGGTTCGGCACCAGATTTGTAAGGTGAGGACATGACTGCCCCAAGGTATGGTTGAGGAGAAAATTTTTATCATTAATAAGATTTTTATCATAGTATAGCCAGAGGCATCTGGGAGAGTTCAGAGCAGACAACACAGTGGACTAAATATGGCCAGTAGTCTGAACTGGACCAAGAGAGGAGAGAGAGGGAGAGAGGGAAAGAGGGAAAGAGAAGAAAGAGCAAAAAGGAAGAAGGGGGGGCAAGAGAGAGGGGCCCAAGAGAATGCATGGCAGAACTGCAGGTTACATAGGAATAAAAAGCCGGGGAAGGAAGGGGAAGTCCAAGAGCTGGAGAAGTTTAAGGTAGGGGTGGGGTGAGAAGAGCCGAGAGGAACAGGCACTTGAGATGCTGACCCAGCCTAGGGGCCAGTATTTGTTTGGTGTGCTAATAGATGCCATAATTGGCCGTTTGTCCTGTTTCTTTCTTTTGGAGAGAATGTTTTTCTCCTCTCCCTAACCCTGCAGTGTCCTCCTAACCTCGCCCTTGACCTTCCACAGCCCTGGAAATTTTCAGGATGGTCTGGCAGGCCTGAGTTTCCAGCCCTTGTGGTCATGAGTGTCTCTCTCTACCGCTGATTTGAGGTGTGAGGTCCCACAGCAGCCTGACATGACAACCCCACTGGTGACCTGTACTGCCTTGTTCAGTAGAAATGACTAAGCCTGCCAGCAGCAACCTAAGGACAACAGCTGCAGAAGCTATTCTAGCTGAGGAGCCACGGGGGGGGGGGGGGGCAACCTGGCCGTGCCTTGCAGAGAGCTCCCCTGCAGACTTGGAAGACTTGGAGCGGAACACCTTGCATCTGGGGAAGCTCTGACTTCATTTGCTCTGGGGACCTTGGCTTCCTGTTCCAAGGACATCTCTTCCAAACAGGCCTCTTTACTTAAGGCAGGTGGTGTCCCGCCAAGGGCTCTTCTCCACCCCCACAAAACTCTCAGCAGCCCACTGGGCTGGCTTGCTCCAGCATTAGTTCTGAGTGCTCTCCACCCCCTGCCCCCCACCCCCACCAGGTTGATGCCCAAACAAGCACTGCTAATAAATAAAGAGGAATAAATAAAGAGGTGTCTCTCCTCCTCGGCCCAAAGCAACTGAGATTGGAACCAAATTTGCACCTTGAGGCCCATCTGCTGTTTCTCACCCTCCCCCCCCCCACACACACTTTCAGGCAGGAGATGGCCAGCTGGGCCAGGCCTCCGGAGATCCCTCCAAAGAATCACTGGAGTGAGAACCCCTCCCCCCACTTAAGGACTGATGGGGGCCATCTGTGCCTCAACTCTGGGAATTGGGCAGGCAGTGCCCTGAGGCCTCCAGGGGCCTCCGACTTGTGAGGAAATTCTGCCAAGCTCTCAGCAAAGCCCTGACTTTAAAAATAACTGGTAATTTCCCTGCCTTCCCCACCTGCCTGAGCTGGAGAGCAAGTGCCAAGCCAGGCGGATTTCCTAGGACATGCCCTGGGGGACAATTGCTTAGGGGGGGCGGGGGCTCAGGAGGTGTTCTGGTTACCAGATATGCAGCCCCCATTGCAGGCAGACGACCCGGTGATAAGGAAGAATCCAAAGCAGAAGGGGAAGAGCAGAAACCAGGGAGTCGCCTCCAGACCACTTCCTGGACCGAGGGATGGCAGCAGCTAAAATTGAGGGACACGCTGCAAAAAAGAAAAAAAGAAAAAAAAGAAAAGAAAAGACAAAAATACCACAAAATGCTAGAGCAAAGTGGAAATCTTTGAATTAGTCATTTCCCTCACCGCCATGACAAACTATCGGACAGATGCAACCCAAGAGTGGAGAGGCTTGTCTGGGCATTTGATTCAAAGGTACCACCATGGTTGGGGAGCCGCTGTGGCTGGAGTGGTTCAGTCTGGAATGTCAGCAGCTTGCAATGTCGCTTGGAAGATCTGAGAGGGTCAGGAAGCTGAGACCCCAGAACTGTACCAGAATCCAATCCTTAATAACCAGTATCCAACAGTCTGCTTCTGCCAGTGAGGCTGTAGTCCCAAAGGTTTCACACCTTCCCCAAACAGTGCTACCAGCTAGCAACTAAGTGTCCAAACACAGGAGGCTATGGAGGATTTTTACATTTCAAACCATGAAGTCCTGCGGCTCCTTTGGTTGAGGCGGGCCCATAGGCCACAGGCCACATAAGGCTAAAGATAGGTAGGAATGCAGTGTAACTCAAAGTCATAAAGTTCTGTAAAACATTTTGAAGGACTTTGGGGTTGTGTGTGACTTGTTGTTGTAACTCGACTTTGTGAACTTCATAGAAGACAATGTCTTGTCTGGATGTCAAAAGGTTGGACATGGCTCGAAACCTTTTTTCTTAACAATGACGATGGGGATGCCATGATGGTCACAGCTAGTGCACCATGCCAGGTTCAGAGCAAGAAGTCATCCCTCTTCTTCTCTCCCCTCCTCCCAGTCTCCCCCACGGTCATCATTTCATGACTCCACCAAGTGAAGTGGCATAGGTAAAACTGGCCATGGCGGTTATTGGACGCTTTCTCTCACCATGGCAGGTAGCCAAGGAAACAAGTTAAGGGAAGGTTTGCCTTGGCTCCCTGTTTCAGGCCATTATGTTGGGAGGGTGTGGTAAAGGACAACAGTGTTCCTCGTGCTGCTCAGGTAGCAGAAAGGCAAAACCCCTGCACTCATGGGCTCCATCCTTTGTCCCCTTTCAATCTATCTGGGCCCCCAAACTTCCAGGTGCTGGCCATATTCTGGGAAGCTTTTCCCCACTTAGCTAATCCTCTCTGAATATTCCTTCACAGACACAAGGAAGGTAGGCTTTACAAGTCTCCTAGGTATTTTTCTTTTTCTTTTTCTTTTTTTAATTTAAATTAAAAACAAGCTTGCGCCGGGCGTTGGTGGTGCATGCCTTTAATCCCAGCACGCGGGAGGCAGAGGCAGGCGGATCTCTGTGAGTTCGAGACCAGCCTGGTCTACAGAGCCAGTTCCAGGACAGCCTCCAAAGCCACAGAGAAACCCTGTCTCGAAAAAACAAAAACAAAAAACAAAAAACAAAAAAACAAGCTTGCTTCACATATCAATTCCAGCTCCCCAGTCCCCCAATCCCCCAACCCCCCAATCCTAGGTATTTTTCAATGCAGTGTGTGAGGTGCTTACTGCTTGTCTTAGTCATTGTTCTGTTGCTGGGAAGAGACTCCATGAGTAAGCAAAGCAGCTGTTATAAAAGAAAGCATTTCTTTGGGGACTTGATTACAGTCTCAGAAACTAACTCATTATCAGCATTGCTGCGGTGACATGCAAACAGACATGGTCCTGGAGAAGCAGGTGAGAGTTCTGCATTGTGGCCCCCAGGCAGCAGGGAGAGAGAGAGTCTGAGTCTAGCATGAGCTTTTGAAACCTCAAAGCCTCCTCCCAGTGACACACCTCCTCAACAAAGCCACACCTCCCAATCCTTCTAATCTTACCAGAGTTCCATTCCCTGGTGACTAAGCATTCAAATATATGGGCCATTCTTTTTCAACCAGCCCACTGGGAAAGAACAAGGACCCACGTGAGTTCAGCTCCCCAGGACCAATGTAAAAGGAGTATGTGTCTATAAGCCCAGCACTAGATGGGGAGCAGGAAGCCCTGGGCAGAGACGGGGGTGCCAAGTTCCCTCTGACTGACCAGTTTAGCAGTAAAGGCTGTAAACGAATAAGCCTCCTCTCCTCAAGTTCTTTTCCTCAGGTACTTGTTACAAGGTCAGGACAGTGACTAACACACCTAAACTCTGAGCACCTTTCACAGCATCCCAGACACGAATCTCAAGTCTTAACTCACAGGTGCCAGCCCATGAGGCGGCCTCAAGTCACAAAGTCACAGCCAAGGTCTTTTCCTGAAAGCAAATGGCAGGGCCTGTAAAGCAGGTGCATGGGGCCAGGGGGCCTCAGCTGGGCAGCGCCTGCCAGACAGAAAGAGCAGATGGGAGACTGATAGCTCTTAGCATTGAGGGCCCTTCAACACACCAGGACCTGTGGAGAAGCTGACTCAGCCAGACAAATGTCAGGAATGAGCTAAGCCTCCCTGAAGGTCTTCCATTCATCTTGGAATGAAAATACTTCCGTAGTTGTTTGAAAATCTGTTCAGATCCAAGTTCCTACTTAGCTACAGTTTGTTTAGATGTGGCAGGTAAATGTTCATCTACCTTCAGTGTTTTTATATGCGTAAACCAATTTCCCCCTTATTTTTCTCTTCCTTCCTTCCTTTCTTTCTTTCTTCCTTCCTTTCTTTCTCTTCTTCTTTCCTTCTTTCTTATATTTTTCAAGACAGGATTTCTCTGTGTAACAGCTCTGGCTATCCTGAAACTTACTTCTGTAGATCAAACTCACAGAGAGCCGTGAGAATTATACCATCAAATTCTATTGTCTGTGCCAGGTAGGTGGCTCTGTGGGTAAAGCTTGCTACCAAGACTGATAACCTGGGTTTGATCCCGGGAACACATTGCCCAGCCCAGAAAAATCACAAACTTAGAAACCCCTTGCCATTCTGCTACTATGGCTATTTTATTACATGTGATGATTCCATTTCTTTATAAATGTAATTTATATTTTAATAAAAATGAGATTCCTGGAGACAGGAAAATAGGTCAGTCAGTAAAATGTCTTCTGTGCAAGCAAAAGGACTTGAGTTCATTCTCCCAAATCCACCAAAACCGATGGTGGCAAGAGTTTGTAATCGCATGACTGAAGGAGGAAGAGAGGAAGAGACAAGTGAATTTCTGGTGCTTGGTGGCCAACTAGCCTAGCCAAATTGGTGAGTTCCGGATAAAAGAGAAAAAAAATCCTGACTTTAAAAAATTCAAAATGGGTAGTCAGTGTTATCAAGAGTCACAGAACTTATAGAATGAATCTCTCTTTCTCTCTCCCTCCCGCCCTGTGGATCTAGATGTAGAATTCTCAGCCCCTTAGCTAGCACCATGTCTGCCAGAGGCTGCTGTTAAACGTCTTCCTCAGTCAATCTTCACATTTTGTTTATTGCAGTCAGTCCTCACATTTTGTTTATTGCCATAGAACCCTGAGATTACAGCTTCAGCCAGTCCGTCTAGCCAGCTCACCTTTGAGAAACTTTTCGAGTGCCCAGATCCCAATCTTTATATCAAAACTAGGGATCCAAACTCTGATCTTTGAGCTAGAGCCCCTCACCTCTATGCCATGGCTTTCCACTTCATTCTAGCCGACTCATTGCTGGTGTTTGTGAAGCTTAAAACCCCAGCTTCTCCTACCCTTTTCCCAAGACTCACATCTCATGCTTTGTTCTAGCTTCATGAAGTTTTTCTTGTCTCAAATATTTTAACATGGACAGCTTGCCTATCTTTAAAAGCTCCATGATGAGAGTATCCATTCACAGAAATGCTCATATTGTTTGTCGGAAGAAATCTCTTTTTTCTCTTACAATTCAGTCAGAATTCCATTTATTATATGCATCTTTGTATATCTTCTATTACACCCAACACTATGAACCCCTGGACCAGAGTCTGCATCTGTTGCCTCTGTTCCAGTGAGCATCTAGAGTGCTGATCATCATGTAAGGGTGGGCAATTAGGGGATGCCTAAATGAATGACTTGTTGAATGGACACATGACTGGTGATGAATTATCCGTGGTCTTTCTTTGTTGTCCTGTGTGTTCATATAAGATGCATTGTTCTGTACAATCTGAAACAATTACAGACAAAAATATAATCAATAGGAATTTCAAGTGATCCAACATTACACATATTCTGCCACATTTTAATGAAAACTACCATTTAGTAAACTACTTTGCATTCCTAAATTCATATGCTGTCCACATTTATAAGAAACACAGGTTTCTTATTAATTAAATAAGAATGTTATCAGTTAATTATTTGTGAGAAAACCACTGATGAGACAGACGCATATCTATTAAAGAGCTAGTGCACACACACACACACACACACACACACACACACACACACTTACTTTCAGATTTAGAAGAGAGGAGCTGGAAGGCTCCAAATATTAAAAATCATGATAAAGAGATGAGGATACTAATTATTCAGATTTGATTAATTCCTATTGTAAGCATGTGTCAAAATATCACACTGTGTCCTTGGAAGAGGTACAGTTATTACTAAAGATTCCAGGGCTGGAGAGAAGGCACAGCAGTTAAGAGTATACTGCTCTAGTAGAGGACTTTAGTTCTCAAAACCACATGGGCAGCTCACGACCACCTCTCCCTCCAGTTTCAGATCTGACATGCTTTTGGACCCCAATAGTAAAAGTAAATTATTTTTAAAAAATGTAGGGCTGTCAATGTAGCTCAGTGGTAGAGTGTTTGCCTACAACATTGAAGGCCTTGGATCCAATCCCTAGGTCAAAATATTAGAAAGGCCATACTGGTTGGCCTTTGGAGCCCCTCATAGTCTAAACAAGAGAATGAGGACAGAGCTGAAGGCCTTTGCTGCAGGAGCTCTTGGGATTTTGTTTTTAGAGATCTAATTCTCCATACATTTGAGGTGGAATCGCCAACTTTCTCATGAAGAGGATCGGGCTGATCTGGTCAGAAAAATCTTTTTTTTTTTCAGCCAGTACTTTACTGAAAGTGTAAAGTGTTTGCTCCGTGTGTGTTTCACACACAGCCCAGTGTGGCCTTGAACCCGTGATCCTCCTGTCTGTGCTTTCTGAGCACGGGAATCAGTTATGCATCCAGCACACTAGGCTTACTCTAAGGTTTTAAAGGTGGGTCATGCATGGGGAGCAAGCGTGTTAGTTACTTTGCTCATTGCTGTGGTAAAATAGCCAAGCAGAAACAGCTTAAGGAAGGAAGGACTTATTCTGGCTCATAGTTTGAGGACACGACCCATCACGGCAGGGAAGGCGCGTGGCAGGTGGCAGGGTCATCCGGTAGCGTTGAGTCTACAGTAAAGAAGCAGAGAGAGGTGAAGAGAAACTAGGGACAGACTATATGTAAAATCTCAAGCCCCACTGTCACCGCCACCACCACTCAGTGACTCATTTTCTCCAGCAAGGCTCCACTTCCTGAATAAAGGTACTAGTGACATTTCCAATAAAGCCACCTCTTCAAACACATAAACCTATAGTGATACTTACGTTCAAACTACAGCAAGACAGCTAAGGGACAGTGAATAACACCTTCATCGGGACACAATTTCAGCATCTGACCACTTGGCAGCAAGAATAAACAAATAAGTAAATAAAATCGCAGTGTTCCACAGGGCAAGTTCCAGCACTGAAGGTCATGGTCTAGTTACCATGCTGAGATCAATACAGAAGAAAGATGAATAATCATGAAAGGTTAGCCACCGGTGAACGTGTGTCCTCAGGTGCAAACACAAATGTGCGTGTCACGTTACTTCATTGTAAAATATTACATAGGTATGGACCAAAAGAGTCATTTATTATGTGGGATTATTCACTATAGAAAACTGGCAGTAGCCACATCAACAAAACCCTGCATTTCTGAACCATTTGCCAAGTCTTAGTAAGAGTGTTCACTGTTAATAGAGACAATTTAATCTGTATTCCTTTGTGACTGTCCCACCCACAAAGCTGAACAACGATGAATTGAGTTTTAACTCGGAGCTTCCTTGCCATCGCCTCCCCACCCAGCAGAGAGGGAGACCAGCAAGCATCTCACCTTCCTGACACAGGGATTGCAGAGCTTCTGCAAGGAGGAGGAGACCGCGCAGTGGACTGAAAAGAGGATGAACGGGAGCCAGAAAGAAGTTCGTGATTCTGGTTTTTACAGGAACCATTGTGGGAAGCAAGGAGTCCTACTTTCAGGGTATCTGTAAGACAAGGCGAGCAGGGGGGTATAAACTGAGCTCTTGAAGTGCCCTGGTCCACCAAATAAAAGCCTGTGGGCAAAACCGAAGGCCCAGCTTTGAGTTCCATACCCCAGACATTTGCTGTCTCTTCCCAGCCCCTTTACTCGGCTAGCGGAACTCATGCCTCCCCCCCCCGCCCCCCCCCCAGAAGCAGGAAGACTGCCTGAAAGTGTTCTCAAGGACCATTTAGGAGACTCACTAAGGGATGCTTTCACTTGTCAAAACCCCTCCCTGAAAGGGACCTTATAAGGATTTGACAGGACACTGAAGGTGTCCCAGACGCCAGACCTGGCCTATGAAGTCCCCACTGACCAGAGGTCTGCCGCTAAAAGCTGAGGGTTTGGGCAGCAGAGGTGGCTTAGTGGGCAAATGTGCTTGGTGACAAGCCTGGTGATCCGGGGGCCCACATGGTGAAAAGAGAGAACTGACCCCTCACCCCAAGTTGTCCTCTGAGTTCTGTAATGGTGTGTGTGTGTGTGTGTGTGTGTGTGTGTGTGTGTGTGTGTGTGTGTGTATACAAAGTAAAAAAAAAAAAGGTTTTTTAAAAATTAAGCTGTGCCGAGCATTGGTGGCGCACGCCTTTAATCCCAGCACTCGGGAGGCAGAGGCAGGCAGATCTCTGTGAGTTCGAGCCCAGCCTGGTCTACAGAGTGAGTTCTAGGACAGCCTCCAAAGCAATACAGAGAAACCCTGTCTTGAAAAACAAATAAGCAAAAAAAATTAAGCTGTGAGTTGGGACAAAATGTTACTGGGAGACTAGTCCCCTCCCTCCCTGCCTTTATTTACACTTACAGATCCAGTGCCTGGACTGATGACACATAAGGGTCAACTGTGACTCAGAAGCAGCTCTGTGAATGCCGTGACCCTGGAGGGCTGTGGAACCAGGGATGTTTATTTCATTTCCCTGCCATCTATACTCAGTTGGGCTCTCAGGAAAGGAAAAGGAAGGAAAGAATCCCATGCTGACTTTTCAGTCCAGAAACACTGGGCAAGCATTGCCCAAGCCCTGTGCGCTGAGAGCAATGAGAGGAAATGCTAACTGCTCTTCAGTGGGTCTGGGGCACCTGTAGGGGATCTTACGCCCTGCTTTCCCGAGACAAGGCTGCTGGGTTTCCTTAAACTTCATTGTATGCTCATACAGTGTGGGACAGGGATGGAGACCAAAAAGTAATTATGACCAAAGAGCTTCCCTGCATGTAGTGAGGAAGAGTTTTGTTTTGTTTCAGTAGTTTTTTTTTTAAAGGATTTTGGAGATAAGGTGTCACTCTGGAGCCCATGCTTGCCTGAAATTCACTATGTAGCCTATTCTGGTCTCAAAATAATGGCTACTTTCCTGCCTCCACCATGCAAGTGCTGGGATTATAGGTGTGAGTTGCTATGGTGGCATTTTTTTTTTTTTTTGGTTTTTCGAGACAGGGTTTCTCTGTGGCTTTGGAGGCTGTCCTGGAACTCGCTCTGTAGACCAGGCTGGTCTCGAACTCACAGAGATCCGCCTGCCTCTGCCTCCCGAGTGCTGGGATTAAAGGCACTATGGTGGCATTTTAATGAATTTTAAAATGACCCTAGAACGGACTGCCATTTTCCAGATTTGAATCATTTGTGTGGAATATATGAGTATCCTGTCCAAATGTAATTTCTCAGGAGGAAGCATCTGGAAGGTTGAAGCTGCAATTGTGTAGCCATTTCTGTTTCCAATCAGAGGCTGTCCTGGAGCTCTCTGTGTAGACCAGGCTGGCCTCAAACCCAGATGTCCACCTGCCTCTGCCTCCCTAGTGCTAGGGTTAGAGGAGTGTGCCACTCAGCCTGGCCCAGAAAATATTTTCAACAAAATCATGGAAGAAAAATTTCCTAACCTAATGAAGGAAACACCTATATAGATACTAAGTCAGGAGGTGGTGGCATACATCTTTAATCCCAGCACTTGGGAGACAGAGGCATGTAGATTTCTGTGAGTTCAAGGCCAGTCTGGTCTACAGAGCTAGTCCAAGACAGTCAGAGTCACACAAATAAATACCTCAAAAGCTACACCACACACACACACACACACACACACACACACACACACACACACCACACACACCACCACCACCACCATCACCACAACTGACAAAAATAACAAAATAACAGAAATTAACAATCATTGGTCATTGATATCTCTAATTGTCAGTGGACTTGATTCCCCAATAAAAAGACACAGACTTACAGAATGGTTGTGAAAACAGGATCCACCCTTCTACTGCATATAAGAAGCATACCTCAACATCAAGGATAGACATTACCTCAGAGTAAAAGGTTGGAGAAAGATTTTTTTCCAAGCAAATGGAGCCAAGAAGCAAGGTGGTATAGCCATTCTAATATCGAACAAAGTAGACTTACAACCAAAACTAATCAAGAGATAGAGAAGGACATCTCAAAATCATTACAGGAAAAATCCACCAAGATGATGTGTTGATTCTTATATCTATGCCCTGAACTCAAGAACATGCATGTTTATAAAAGCAATATCACTAAAGATTAACACACACATTGACCCTCACACATGCCTCACACGTTGATAGTGGGAGACTTTAATACCCCACTCATATCAATAGACAAATCATCCATACAAAAACTAAACAGAGAAATAATGGCGCTAACCAAAGTTATAAACCAAATGGACCAAAAAGATATCTACAGAATGTGTCAACCAAACACAAAAGAATATGCCTTCTCAGCACTCCACAGAACTTAAAAAAAACAAAAACAAACTACATACGCAGTAACAAAGCAAGTCTCAATAGATACAAGAAACTTGAAATAACCCCCTGCATCCTATCAGACTACCATGAATTAAAGCTTGATTTCAGCAGCAATGGAAACAGCAGAAAGACTACAACTCATAGAAACTGACAAGCTCTCTACTGATTATTGAGTCAAGAGAGAAATAAAGAAATTAAAGACTTCCTAGAACTCAATGAAAATGAATGTAAAGTATATGTGAACTCATGGGACACAATGAAAGTAAGAGGAAAATTCTTACTACTAAGTGCCAAGCTTATGCTAAGAGAGTAGATGGCAGGAAATAATTTAACAGACAGCTGAAATCTATAAAATAGAAAGACAATAATACAAAGAATCAGTGAAACAGAGTTGGTTCTTTGAGAAAATCAACAAGATAGACAAATCTTTATCCAAACAAACTAAAAGACAGAGAGGGAATATGCAAATTAACAAAACCAGAAATGAAAAGAGGAGCATAGCATCAGACACTGTAGAAATCCAAACAATCTCTTGGTCATACTTTAAAAACATGCACTCAGCCAAACTGGAAAATCTAAACGGAACAGATAATGTTCTGGGTAGATACCACTTAGCAAAGTTAAATCAAGACCAGATAAACAATGCAAATAGACACATAACCTCTAAGAAAACAAAAGCAGTCAGTAAAAGTTTCCCAAAAAAATAAGTCCAGACTAGATGGTTTTAGTGAAACGTTATACCAGACTTTCAAAGAAGAGTTAACACCAATACTACTCAAATTATTCCACAAAATAAAAACAGAAAGAACATTGTTAAATTTATTTTATGAGGCCACAATCACCCTGATACCCAAACTACCCAAAGATTCAACAAAGAGAATTGCAGACTAATTTCCCTTATGAACACAGATGCAAAAATACTCAACAAAATACTTGCAAATTGAATCCAATAACATATCAAAAAGATCCTCCAGCCAGGTGTTGATGACTCACGCCTTTAATCCCAGCACTCGGGAGGCAGAGGCAGGCAGATCTCTGTGAGTTCAAGGTCAGCCTGGTCTACAGAGCAAATTCCAGGACAACCTCCAAAGCAATACAGAGAAACCCTGTCTCAGAAAAAAAATCATGCACCATAATCAAATGGACTTCATCTAATCGATACAGGGATGTTCAACAAACAAAAATTATTCAATGTAATTCACCATATAAACAAACTGAAAGAAAAAAAACACATGATCATCTTACTAGATATCAAAAAACCTTTGACAAAATTCAATACTCCTTCATGAGAGGTTAATGTTGGAGAGATTAGGAATACAAGAGATATACCTAAACATACTAAAGAAAATCTGCAGCAAGCCTACAGCCAACATCAAATTAAATGGAGAGAAACTCAAACTAGTTCCACTAAAATCATGAACAAGACAAGACCGTCTGTTTTCTCCATATGTATTCAATATAGTACTTAAAGTTTTAGCTAAAGGAAAAAGTCAGTTGAAGTAGACCAAAGGGATACACATTGGAAAGGAAGAAGACAAAGCATCTTTACATGCAGATGATAGAGAATCTACATAGGCCACTCCAAACTTCTCCAAGGGAATGGATAATAAACACCTTTAGGGAAGTGGCTGCACATAAGATAAACTCAAAAAAAAAATCGGTAGGCCTCCTATGTACAAACAACAAGTGGCCTGAGAAAGAAATGAGGGAGACAATACCTTTCACAACAGTCCCAAATAAAAGAAAACATTCTGGGGCAACTGTAACCAAGAAAGTAAAAGACTTCTTTGACAAAAACTCCAAGTCTTTGAAGAAAGAAATTGAAGAAGGTATCAGAAGATGGAAAGATCTCCCAAACGCTTGGATTGGCAGGATTAACATAGTAAACATGGCCATCCTACCAAAGGCAATACTCAATTTCATATGAAAAACCAAAAAGTCAGGATAACTAAAACACTCCTGTACAATAAAAGAAATTCCAGAGATATGACCATCCCTGATATTACCAAGCTGTACAACAGAGCTATGGTGATAATAACCCCCATGGTATTGGCATAAAAACCAGACAGGCTGATCACTGGAATTGATTCAAAGGCCCAGAAGTAAATTCAACATAGCAAACCAAACCAAGCCAAATTAAGAATTAAAAGTCCAATGCCAGGCAGTAGTGGCAAACACCATTAATCCCAGCACTCGGGAGGCAGAGGCAGGTGGATCTTTGTGAATTTGAGACCAGTCTGCTCTACAAGAGCTAGTTCCAGGACAGCCTCCAAAACCACAGAGAAACCCTGTCTCAGAAAAACAAAACAAAACAAACAGCAAAACAGAAAGAAAGAAAAAGAAAAAAGAAAAGAAAAAAGAATTAAAAGTCCAGGTTAATGAGTAAAATGTTTCCGGATGTACTTCTGGCCTCCAAAGAGGAGACTGGGAGAGAAACCGGAAAACCATGTAGCCTTTCCTTAACAGGCTGTTTAAATACCCTGTAAGCATTGCACGGTCTTGAGCATTGCTAGGAGAGGAGCCTGCATTTCTCAGGCTTTCTAAGACTGGGTTGGGGGTGAGGCAGAGTGCCACCCAAACATCATGGACATTTGATTTTTTTTATATGAAGAAGCCATAAATGCATAATGGAAAAAAAAGAAAGCATCTTTAATAAATGATGCTTTTCTAACTGAAAACAATGTAGAAAAATAAAAAATAGATTCATATTTATCACCCCGCACAAAACTCAAGTCCAAGTGAATCAAAGACCTTAATATAAAACCAGATACACTAGACCTAACTGAAGAGAAAGTAGGGAATATCCTTGAATGCATCAGCACAGGAGACAAACAGAACACCAACAGTACCAGCACTAAGATCAACAATCAATGAATGGGACCTCATGAAACTGAAAAGCTTCTGTAAGGCAAAGGACACAGTCAACAGAAAAAAAATTCCTGTAGAATGGGAAAACATTTTCACCAACTCCACACTCAACAGAGGGCTAATATCCAAAATACATAAAGAACTCCAGAAACTAGACATCAATGAACCAAATAATATTTAAAATAATGGGGTGCAGGTCTAAACTGAATTCTCCAGAGGATCAGATGGGGAGATAGGAATGGAGGGGGAGCACAGGGAGAGGTGACTGGCATAGGGAGGCATTTAGGGGGCCATCTGGAAACCTAGTGTAGAGGAAAGTTCCTGAAACCTATGAGGTTGACCCTAGTCAGGACTCCTGGTAACAGAGGATAATGGAGCCTGAGCCATCCATCTTCTGTAACCAGGCAAGGTTCGAAGTGATGGGACTGGGACACCAAACCAGCCACAAAACCTTTAGCTAACAACTTTTCCTTCCTGCAAGGCGCGCTGGGGCAATGGTGGCTCAGAACTTGCAGTAGTGGCCAACCAATGACAGGTCTAACTTGAAGCCAAGCCTTGAGAGAGGTTTCACGTCTGATATGGCCTGGATCCCAGGAACAGGAGCTAGAAGGCACAGAGACCAGAAACGACTGGCCAAAAAATAAATAAACAAACAAACAAACAAATAAATAATCTATTACGCTCATAAATCAGTGCCTAGCCCAGTCGTCATCAAAGAGTCTTCCTCCAGAAACTGATGGAAGCAGATGCAGTGACCCCACAGCCAGACATGGGGAGGAGCTCAGGGAATGCCATAGAACAGGGGAAGAAGGATTGTAGGAGCCAGAGGAAAGCAGGAGAATATGGCCCAGAAAATCAGCTAATCAGAGCTCAACGGGGCTCACAGAGACTGAAGCAGCAGTCAAGGATCCCGCGTGGGTCTCTGCTAGGTCTTCGCGGATCCCGCGTGGGTGTGTTTGGTCCTCTACATACGCGCTGTGGTTGTGTAGCTTGTGGTTTTTGTAAGGCTAACAGTGGGGATGGGGTGTCTCTGAGTCTTTTGCCTGTTCTTGGCACCCTTTTCCTCCTACTTGGTTGCCCAGCCCTGGCTAGATATGAGGGTTTGTACCTAGTATTAATGCACGTTGTTATGCCTTGTTCGCTTGATATCCCTAGGAGGCCTGCTCTTTTCTGAGAGGAAATGGAGGAGCGCTGGGCCACCTCTCCAGCCCCTTCACACAGTTTTAAAAGGTGTCAAAAGTATGTTTGAATGGTTGGCTGAAACATTTGTCAAAAGACGGCCTACTGAAGAGGCGTTCCTGATGCCTGATATGCCTTGACTTAATGTTGACGGGATTTTAAGGCTCAGGAACTTGCAATGCTAGAGTGGGTATACTGTGTTCTACAGCTTTAATCCTTCACAATGGGAAGGCCCAGAAAACTGCCTTCAGTAATCCTCCTGTAAGATGCAAATGGAGAGAGGCACCAACCAGCACATTTAAAGAGCTCTGTTGTCGCCCTTTTCTATGTGCCGGACCTCAGGGTTGGAGATGCCGAGGCTCAGTTAGATGGATAACATTCAGTCGGTTTAATTGGGCCCTGAGGTAGCAGAGGCCAGGTGACAGCCAAAGGCAAGGTGATTACAGTTAGTGTAACGGGTAGTATAGACAAAGCCATGTCCATAATGGCCTGACCCGTAGCAGTCAGTAGAGGTAAAGCAATCTTACGGCGGAATGACTCCTATGGGCCTTTGCTACTGACTAATCAATCGTGGTGTCTCCTGGCATAAAATAGATAAGAAGCCCACTGAATTTTTGTTTGATCAGTATAAATGGGAAAATTCTTAAACAAATGAAAGGCCACATCCAGTCATGACAAAAGGGAATCTCAGCCTGGGAATCAGTTGCCCACCTTGAACCAGTTTGCAGACCCAGAACCCCTTGAATGAAGAGGTGGCCAGTTTCCCCTGAGGAAAAACCTTGAAAAAACATCTTAAAGTTTTACTGTTAGCCTTTCCTGGTCCTTCTCCAAAGGGCCTCTAGCTTTTTCACAAGGCAACTATACACTGGGTGTGTCTTAGGGTTTTTATTGCTGTGAAGTGACACCATGACCACAGCAAGTCTTTTTTAGTTTGTTTGTTTGTTTTTGTTTTTCGAGACAGGGTTTCTCTGTATTGCTTTGGAGCCTGTCCTGGAACTCACTCAGTAGACCAGGCTGGTCTCGAACTCACAGAGATCCGCCTGCCTCTGCCTCCCGAGTGCTGGGATTAAAGGCATGTGCCAATATTTCACTGGGGTGGCTCACTGACAGTTCAGAGGTTCAGTCCATTATCATCATGGTGTGACATGGCTTCAGGAAGGCAGACATGCTTCTGGAGAAGTAACTGAGTGTCCTACTGCTTGCAGGCAACAGGAAGTGGTCTCAGTGTCACGCTTCAGCAAAAGAGACCTCAAAGCCAACCCCAACAGTGACACACTTTTTCCACCAAGACCACACCTACTTCAACAAGGCCACACCTCCTAATAGTACCACTCTTTTGGGAGGTCATTCTCTTTCAAACAGCCACATTCCACTTTCTGGCCCTCAAAGGTTTGTAGCCATATCATAATGCAAAAAGCATTCAGTCCAACTTCGAAAGTCCTCATAGTCTATAATTGCCTCAACCCTGTTTAAAAGTCCAAAGTATCTTCTGAGACGCATACAATCTTTTTTTTTTTTGTTTTGTTTTTTTTTTTTGTTTTTCGAGACAGGGTTTCTCTATGGCTTTGGAGGCTGTCCTGGAACTCGCTTGGTAGTCCAGGCTGGTCTCGAACTCACAGAGATCTGCCTGCCTCTGCCTCCCGAGTGCTGGGATTAAAGGCGTGTGCCACCAACGCCCGGCTGAGACTCATACAATCTTGAAACTGTAATTCCATGTAAAATCAAAAAAAAAGAAAAACAAATCACATACTTCCAACATATAATGGCACAGGATATACATTACCATTCCAAAACATAGGGAAGGGAAGCATAGTGAGAAAATACTGGACCAAAGACCAAACACTAGCTGGGCAAACTCCAAACTCTGCATCTCCATGTCTGATATAAAGTGCTCTTCAGATCTCCAACTCCATTCAGCTTTGTTGATGGCGACACACTTTCTCTTGGGCTGGTTCTGCTCCCTGTTAGCAGCCTTCTCTCAGGTTTCCCATGACTGGTATTTCTAACATCTCGGGGGGGCCCTGTAAACTTCACAGCTTCTAGAAACAGCCTCTCTGGGCCCCCATTCAGGACACCCCTGACACATGTCTGCCTCAGAGGCTTTCCTTAGACCCAGAGGCAAATTCCATAATCCATCGTTTCTGTCCTTAACTCTAAACTCACAACTACTGAAGCTGCTGAGGTTACTGCTTGCTGGGGCTGGACCATGGCCCCCTTGTTCAATTACATCTTTACCAACTTTCTGTTTTCCGCCTTCGTTGCTACTGGTTCTGTAGACCAGGCTGGCCTCAAACTCAGAGATCCTCTAGCATCTGCTTTCCAAATGCTAGAATTAAAGGCAGGCACCATCACACCCAACTTTATGGGTGCCCCCCTCCCCCGCCTCTGTGTGTGTGTGTGTGTTTGGTTTTTTTTTTTTTGAGACAGGGTTTCTCTGTGAAACAGCCCTAGCTGTCCTGGAGAACTAACTCTGTAGACCAAACTGGTCTTGAACTCACAGAGATCTGACTGCCACTGCATCCCAAGTGCTGGGAATAAACACCTGTGCCACTACTGCCTGACTAAGCTTTCCTTAATTGAAGTTGGAAATTTAGCTGGATGGGATCTTGCCCTGAGGCCACTTTATTTAATTTTTTGTTTTGTTTTGTTTTCTGTATTTTTGAGACAGGGTTTCTCTGTGGCTTTGGAGGTTGTCCTGGAACTAGCCTTTGTACACCAACCTGGTCTCGAACTCACAGAGATCTGCCTGCCTCTGCCTACCTAGTGCTGGGATTAAAGGCATACACCATCACTGGCTGTTCCTTTATTTGATTTTTTAATCTGTTTATCTCCTTGAACACCGGATTTAGCCCTATTCCACTTCTTTTTCTCAATCTGTACTTTTTTTTCTTGCTCAGCTTATTCATTTTCATTATAACTTCATTAAATTTAACAATAATGCCCACGAAATATATCCAAATCTTCACTTTAGCCTCAGGTAGACTCTTTGGACAAGGGGAACCACATTTTCCACCAATATGTGATGAGAACAATCTCTAGATCACATATTAGTATTCTTAACCTCTGAGACCTCTTGATGCAGGCCCCCTACAATTCAAATTACTCCTAGCCCCCCTGTCTTCTGTGCTCCTATTACTATGGCCCATTAAGCTGCAATTAAAGCATCCCATTGCTCTCCTAAGCCAAAGCACTGAAGTCCAAATTCCTCCAAACAAACACGTGGCCAGGCCCATCACAGTTATGCCCAAGTTCAGGGTACCAGCTTCTTTCTCAGTTAGGGTTTCTATTGCTGTGCAGAGACACCATGGCCACAGCAACTCTTATAAAGAAAACATTTAATTGGGGTGGCTCACTTAGTGTTCAATCCGTTATCAACATGGTGGCACATGCTGGTGGCGTGCAGGCAGACATGGTGCTGGAGATGTAGCTGAGAGTCCTACATTTTGCAAGCAACAGGAAGTGGTCTCAGTCACATTGAGTAAAGCTTGAGCAAGAGAGACTTCAAAGCCCACCCTAACAGGGACACACTTCCTCTTGCAAGGTCACACCTACTTCAATAAGGCCACACCTCCAAATAGTGCCATTCCTTTTGGGGGCCATTTGCTTTCAAATCACCACAGGGGGAAAGGAAGCAATCAGACATTCTGGGGGGTCTGCTGGATACTAGTTCTGAATTAACACTGGTTCTGGGAAACCACAAGAAACATTGTGGTCCTTTAGTTAAAGTAGGGGCTTATGGAAATTAAATGATCAATGGAGCTTTGGCTGAAGTCATACTCATACTAGGTCCAGTGGGTCCCACAACTTCTCCTGTGGTTATTTTCCCAGTTCCAGAATATATAATTGGAATAGATATATTTAGAAGTTGGCAGAATTCTCACATCTGTTCACTAACCCGTGGAGTGAGGGCTATTATGGTTGGAAAGGCTAAATGGAAGTCTTTAGAGTTGCCGCTACCAAAGAAAATCATGAATCAAAAACAGTATCAAGAGCTGGGCATTGGTGGTGCATGCCTTTAATCCCAGCACTCGGGATGCAGAGGCAGGTGGACCTCTGTGAGTTCGAGGCCAGCCTGGTCTACAGAGTGAGTTCCAGGACAGCCTCCAAAACAATACAGAGAAACCCTCTCTCGAAAAAACAAAAACCAGTATCAAATCCCTGAGGAACTGTAGAAATTAGTGCTGCCATCAAGGGCTTGACAGATGCAGGGATGGAGGTTCCCACTACATCTCCCTTTAGCTTTCCTTTCTGGACAGTGCTAGAGAAGAAATGGATCATGGAGACGACAGTTGACGATTGAAAACTCAGTCAACACTCGGGAGGCAGAGGCAGGCAGATCTCTGTGAGTTCGAGGCCAGCCTGGCCTACAAAGTGAGTTCCATGGAGACGACAGTTGACGATTGAAAACTCAGTCAAGTAGTGACTGCAATCGCAGCTTCTATACCAGATGTGATAACACTTCAGCCCTATCATAACTTAGTTAGAAGGGATCTTGATCACCTGTCTCTTCCAGAAAATGTCATGTTGACGGCATTTTGCTAAATTGAACCAACTAAGTGGGATTCATTGGTAAGATACAAGGACATTAGTGAGTGGGAAATAAATCTGACCAAAATTCAAAGGCCATGTAGTTCAGTGAAATTCTTAGGAGCCCAGTCATGGGAAGCATGCAGGCAAAGGACTCTGTGAGTTCGAGGCCAGCCTGGTCTACCAAGTGAGTTCCAGTACAGCCTCCAAACCTACAGATAAACCCTATCTCGATAAACCAAAATAAAAAATAAAAAGACAAGCCGGGCGTTGGTGGCGCATGCCTTTAATCCCAGCACTCGGGAGGCAGAGGCAGGCAGATCTCTGTGAGTTCGAGTCCAGCCTGGTCTACAAAGTGAGTTCCAGGACAGCCTCCAAAGCCACAGAGAAACCCTGTCTCAAAAAACCAAAATAAATAAATAAATAAATAAATAAATAAAAATAAAAAAATAAAATAGCCTAGCATCTGTGCTATCTGTTGAGTCAGGTCATGTCAAGCCTGTGCAACTAGTACCAGAGATGGTTGGTAATTTAATTGACCCTTACAGTCAGGGGATCCCCAAGCTCCCACAACCAGGACCAGAGACACCTAGTAGTCTAAATGACCCTTTAATCATCTGTACAGCCAGAGGCTCCCCCAAATTCCCACAACCAGTATCAGAGGTGGCTAATGGCTCAGATGACCTCTACACTATCTGTATGACCGAGTCAAGCCCAGGCCTTTCCTTAGGCCCTTAAGCCAGTACAGATAGCGTATCTCTAGAAGCAGCTTCTGGGAAGAAGTGACATGTGCTCTAAGTTGAGTTCTGATGTAATTTCATTGTCTTGTACACCAGGGATTATATTACACCAGAAAGTTTTTTTCTAAGTTATACTGTGTTTAAATTTGTTGGGAACTAACTGCCTGGGACCGTACTCTCCAAGTCTGATCCGGGTTGGTAAAATCAATCTGCACTGAGTTCTCATTCTCACCATTCACAGTTTGCTTCCCTGCATGGACACCTGCAGGATCCCCTCAAATTGGCTGGAAGGTCAGGGGCTTGAAAAGAGCATGATAGGAAAATTAGTGAGAAAGCATCTGTGATAGTATATGGATAGATCTATGTGATGGCAAAGGATGTGACTATACCTGTGTCCCATGGAAATGCTCATCAAAAGGTGACTTCAGTCAGGCGTTGGTGGCACACGCCTTTAATCCCAGCACTGAGGAAGCAGAGGCAGGTGGATCTCTGTGGGTTTGAGACCAGCCTGGTCTACAGAACAAGTTCCAGGAGAAACCCTGTCTTGAAAAACCAAAATAAAAAAAACAAAAAACAAAAAAAAACCAATAAATAAATAAATAAATAAATAAATAAATAAATAAATAAATGGCTTCAGGTGAGGAGTTCAGTAATCACTAGATAGGAAGATAGGAAGACCTGTTTTGAGGACAGCAAGTCTCTTTCACCAGCTCTTCCTGTCATTGCCCAATGGAGCCATGAACAAAGTGACAAAGTGGCCATGATGACAAGGAAAGCCAGGCACAGACTCGAAAACATGGACCAGCAGCAGAGACAAATACTGTGTACGCAATGTGGCACCATTCCCCAGGGTGACCAGCCTGCACCCTGTTGGCAGCTTGACTGTGTTGGACACTTTCCTCCACAGAAAGGATAATGCTTTGTCCTTACTGGAATAGACAGTTATTTTGGTTATGGATTTGCCTTTCCTGCATATAATGCCCCTGCCAAAAGCACCATCAGTGGACTCACACAATGCCTTATCCACCACCATGGTATTCTACACAGCATTGCTTCTGACCAATAAACTCATTTCATAGCCACTCAAGTGTGACAGTGAGCCTACAATCACTTACCATGTTCCCCACCATCCTGAAGCCACTGGCCAGATAGATGGGATGGACTTTTGAAGACACTGTTACTGTGCCAATTAGGTAACAGCAGCCAGGTTTGGATTATCTGGGCCATAGTCTGCAAGTCACTCTAATAAATCATGTACATATGGAGAGAGAGAAAGAAGTTCATTCTGTAAGTCCTATTACTCTAGAGAACCCCAATACACACATCATTATAAAAGTGTATGTACATGCATGATAATTTTTGAATATGCATGTATATATATTCATGCACACACAAAATTGTGTCATTGCTATTATAAATATCTAGAATGCACATTGCACATTTATGTTGCCCTTTATTAGAGTTAGCAACTTTTTCAAAAGATTTATCAAATCAAAAGGTAGCAATCATCAAACTGAATATGCATCAAGACCACATAGAATACTTGCTAAAACACAGACTGACAGGTGGCCAGTGTGAGGCTCCTACCTGAAACTTTGCATTTGTGACAAATATCCATGACTTTGAAAATCACTGAATAGCTGGGATGGGTAGTACAGATCAGCCTTGAAAGACAGAGGCAGGGCCGGGCGTTGGTGGCGCACGCCTTTAATCCCAGCACTCGGGAGGCAGAGGCAGGCGGATCTCTGTGAGTTCGAGGCCAGCCTGGTCTACAGAGTGAGTTCCAGGACAGCCTCCAAAGCCACAGAGAAACCCTGTCTCGAAAAAACCAAAAAAAAAAAAAAAAAAAAAAAGCTCTCATTACCCACAGCCAACTACAGTCCAGGTTAAATTAAATGAAAAATTCCAGAAATAGATAATTCATAATTTCCAAATTGTACCTTGAGTAACAAGATAAGATTTCATGCCCTCTCATTCCATCCTGACCAGAACATAAAACATCTCTTGTATATAGTACATGAGCATATCTATGCTATATGTGCTACCCTTCCATTAGTTATTTGACAGCCATATTGGTTATCAGATAGACTGTTGTGATATTACAGGAGCTGTGTTTCAGCAGCCCTGTGTATCAACCTTAACACTGAATCATAATATCTGTACCACTCTGTCCCATTGGGTAACAGAGGCATTACACTAGTTCAACTTCTCACAAGAAAAAGAGTACAATATGAGAAAATATTAGGACTGGGGATGTAGCTCAGTTGATAGCATATTTGCTCTGGGCACTAGCTCTGGATTCAGTCCCCAGTACAACATAAAACCGGGAGCAGTGGTGCATAAAAACCTATAATCCCAGTACTTGGGGAATGGAGCCAGGAAGATCAAAAATACAAGGTTACATGGTTACATGGTGAGTTCAAAGGCAACCCAGGCCATTTGAGACCCTGTCTTATGGCCATATGATACCCTGTCTTAGTGGAGGGTGCGGGGAGACTAAATTCACATAACTTTTATTATAGTATGTTTTTATAATTGCCCTAGTTAATCATTGGTTACTATCAATCTCCTTCTGTTTTTAATTTGTAAATTAAACTTTATCATAGGCATATATTTATAGGAAAACATTTAAAAATGTATACAATATACACATTTGTAGCTTCAGTCATCCATTGGGGATCTTGGAACAGATCCCCTGTGGATAAGGACTAATAGTGTATTTTAATTTCATACTTAGAGATCCTCATCTGCCCTCCTGATCGCAAAAAGCTTATTGTAATGACTCTAGCTAAGCTAGAATATAAAAGCTAGTGCCAGTCTGAATGTCTGACCACAGGGGTCATAGACCCTTTCAGAGAACAACCCTCTGAGTATCCCGTCTTGGTTGACCATCAAAGGATAGATTTAGAGACAAGAAGAGAGGTTAGGTGGCAGGCAAATGAATGACACATTTGGAGAGTGTCTTTGTTGGTGCACAGAGCATTCCTGTTACAACATGCATCAACTAGATTAAAGACAGTAAATCTCCAGCGGCTCAAGTGACAAGTGTCAGGGACTGTGATTCTAGCTTCTAGCACGCACGGGAAGAGAAAGGGGGAGATGCCAGGCCCAAAATGGAGATGAAGCTCAGGAAACACAAT
Source organism: Mesocricetus auratus (assembly GCF_017639785.1). Taxonomy (NCBI): domain Eukaryota; kingdom Metazoa; phylum Chordata; class Mammalia; order Rodentia; family Cricetidae; genus Mesocricetus; species Mesocricetus auratus. The sequence goes on from NW_024429185.1 coordinate 4,994,458, forward strand.
ACACGTGGTTCGGGGACTCAGTGTCCAATGTAAGTGGAGTCAGGCACGCTCAGTGAGTTTCAGTCTGCGCACTCACAGCCCGGCCTCTGAGAGTTCCTTAGGCATTTGGTGACTGCGCTTGTTTTAACATGATGTCACAGTCTCATCTGTAGCTCATTAGATCAGGGACAGGGTCTAATCTAGATAGCTAGAGCTATGCAGGTGCAAGACTCTGGGTAGTGGCGGCTGACTTAGTCATTTCTCCTGTGCTTTTAAAAGGAGCAAATGCAGTTGTCAGCACAGAGCAGACTCAAAAACACAAAGAAAAGGCAGCGTGAAGGAACCGAGAGAGAGACAGAGAGAGAGAGAGACAGACAGACAGACAGACAGACAGACAGAGACAGAGAAAGACAGAGACGGAGACAGAGAGAGAGACAGAGAGAGAGAGACAGAGAGAGAGAGACAGAGAGAGAGAGAGAGAGAGAGAGACAGAGAGAGAGAGAGCAGACAGAAGGAAGTCCACAGGAAAGTGAAAGAGAAGAGGGCACTATCTGGGTAGCAGATGGGTCCCCAGGGTCATTCTCCTTTTTGCAGCTGTGGTCACCTCCCCATTAACAAATAACAGTCTCTTCTCTGAGGTCCCACAATGAAGTTTTCTTTGTCCTCATGAATAAACTACTAGGAACCATGGTAACCTCACTGTGTTCCTAGTGCTTGCAAATGTATCTGTGTTAACAGAAATAAAAACAAGAAAAAGAAATAATGTAGTAAAACAAAGAAAGATTCTGGAGAAGAGATTGTCAGAGTCCAGAATTTTGGGTCAAAGCCAAAAAGGTAAAGAATCTGAGCAAGTTCTGAATTGCTTCGTTTCCCTTCAAAACCATGAAGCAGGTCTGACTGTATCAAATAGTTTACCTGACCTCGGGGTACCAGAAGCCAGCTTCCTGTGTGTGAACACTTGATCTCCATCGGATGGCGTTGTTTGTGGGGCCTAACTATTGGAATTGCATCCCTGATTGGGGGAGGAGTTAAGAACCTGCCCACTATCATCTTGCTTCTGGTCCTCACTCTATTTTCTGGTCTACTGAACTTACAGCAAGAAGGGTGTAAGTCCCGTAACCAGGCCCTCATAGGGAAGGCACCCACCATGATGATTTTACTACCTTGACAGAGTGTGCCTCCTAAAACTATGACCCAAATGAATATTTCCTTCCTAGAATCACCTTAGTCAGGTATTTTATCATGGCAATATAACAAGTAACTACCCCAGAGATCCTTAAAATACAGCATGAGGGCAGGACGTGGTGGAACATGCCTGGAATCCTAACACTTTGGAAGTAGGGACAGGAGGATCAATGCATGCACATTGGCGACCAACCTGATCTACATAGTGAGTTCCAAGTCAGCCAGGATCCCAAGGTGGAACCCTGTTTCAAACAAACAAACAAACAAACAAACCCACAAATAAACATGAAGACCCAGCATGACTGACGTTGGACCCAAGTATGAAGGGTGCCTACTGGCAAGAACATGCATCCAGTGCCTTCTCTGATACCATCTCTGGATATCCATGAAACGTCTACAGCCGTCACCATCTCCCCTGGACCACTGTATCCACCACACCTTCTTGTACTTGTTCAGTGTCTACATATCTGATTAGATTGATTGTGGGAGTCCCATGTAGACATGGACAAATAAATTCACCTTGTTCACTACTCGGCTTGGAGCACCCAGCACACCGCTGAGCAGTGGGTGAATGAATGAAGGAAGAAAACACACCACACAGCGATGACAAGCACAGGGATGTAAATCAGAGAAGGAGAAACCTCAAGTAGACTGAATCGGGGCTCTTAGATATCTACAAGAAGAAGGTTTATCAGGATTGTGCAAATGAGCAGAAGACCAAACACTTGGCAAAGCCTTAGGCTCACCCACCAGTTCTTGGTAGCCCATCCTTTAAGCCTGGAGCCACCCATTACATCATTTCTAAGGTACACTGCCTCTTTACTAATAAATCACTGAATATACATTACAGAAACAAATTTCAAGATTGCCCCCCCCACCACCACCACTTAGTCTCCCTGTCTCTCTCTTCAGACATGCTGGGCAGGTACCCTCTCAAAGAGCCACAACCCCATCCCTTTTTATACCTTGGCCTTGCAGTCCCTTTACCTTAGCCTCCCAGGTACCTGCTATTACAGCCTAACTCTGCCGGGCCTTCAAGATCTTTACTTTCATTTGCCTGAACTTCCCAGGACTTAGACATAACAAAAATAGAACCGTTTATCTAAGACAGCAGCGAGTTATTTGTTAACACAAACCTTCTAGACAAGTTGGATAACTACCTGCTGTGTGTGATGTGGTGAGAATTCTTGCATTGGTGAGACACTGGTCAGGATGACATGTCACTACATCAATTTCTAGGACGCCGTGTGTTTCAGTTTGAGTGTCAAAAATGGGGGAAGTACGGGGTGACACACGATTTCTACCTTGTTCTGTGGCTCACCATTTTGCTGTAACTTCTTTTCTCTGTTTTCTCATCTCTAAGGGGGAGGGGATGAGAGTGGGAAGCGGGGGTGTGGGATTCAAAAGAGAGACTCTCTGAATTTTGAAAGTGCAAAAGCTCTTGAGGCGAAGAAGGAAATCTAGAAGGAGTCATCTCCCGATGGTCATGCCATTATTCCATCAGTCTGGAACACGAGTTTTCCCTCAAACCCCAGAGACACCTTAGAGATAGTTTGTATGTGTCTCTCTTTTTCCCTGCTCAGTGACAGTAAGGCTGTTAACTTGATTTTTTCAAGTAAATTTCCCTTGTTACATAACACGAAGTACCAGTTGACCAGAAGTTAATATAAAACGTCTCTCCTTTCCTCCTGAGTACAATCCAGTTAAATTATCCCTTTATGCACAGTGGCTTTTTTTTTCAGCTTAAATCTTAAAATAGCATATTTTCCCCAACTGCTTTCAAGGCAATGAGAATGGTGCCTGGCATTGTGGGAGTTTAATGCAAATCGTACCAAAATTGGCTGTGCATCAAGATAACAGGAGTACCGCCAAATAGGCGTTTATCAAGGACAGCCTGAGATTCCCAAGAGTCTAAATTACCTTACATTTGCAGCCCTTAGGTTCATTCAGTCTCCTGTCACATTCGAGCAGGCCAAATGTGAACAAGAGAGGTATTTAATTATCCCCATTTTATTGAGAGGAAAAAAAATCAAGATACAAAAAAAAGCATGTGCCTTTACAAAGGCCACTTACCTAGTGTTTGTCCTAAGTTTCCGAGTTTCATTTCCTATTGGCATATCACACTTGCTCCTGAGTCATCAGACAACACTAGAAGATTCTGCTTTTGCCAAGGTGTTTGTCTGATCATGGCACAGGAGCTTTCTCTCAACTGCTGGCTAGAAATGCTTGGAAGAAGGGTTTTCTAAGAACTCTCTCTATAGAAGCATCTTTGAAGACACACAGTTAGAATTCCCTAATAAGAGTCCCATGTTCTTATAAATAATCCCTCACCTAGAATCTTGTAATGAACTCCAATAAAGTACAGTGGGTCGCAAGAGGAAAAGAAAATAGAAATCTAGGAACATGGAGGGCATCTGGTGTGGGAGGGAACAAGAGAGGGTAATTGTAGTGCCTATGGTAAAATACATCATATGTATGAAACCCATCATCATGTATAATTAATGTATGCTAATTTTAAAAAAGTCTCAGGAAGCTCAGTGAGGCAGCACAGTACTGTAATCCCAGTACTGAAGAGACTCAGATAGATTCAACAGAAGTTCAAGACCAGCCAGGGCTACATAATGAGAACCCCTCTTAAAGCAACAACACAAGGAGAAGAATAGTCCAAGGGAGGTTGGTCCTTGGAGGTTCTATTTTGTCTTTCAATGTAGCCCTGGCTAGCCTGGAACTCCCTATGTAGACCAGGCTAGCTGAACTCAGAGAGGTCTGCCTGCCTCTGCCTCTAGGGTGTTTGGGATTAAAGGTCTGCACTGAATAAAGAGGCTGCATACCAAGCACTCTGGGTCACTTCGTTTGGTCCTGGTGACCGCACAGTGAGATATGTGTGTGTGAATGTGTGTATGCATGTATGCATGTATGTATATATGAGGGAGGGCTCTCTCTCCTCTTTACAGACAAATCCCCTGACATTGCATCAGCTGCAGACACACAGCAAAGTTGCTCACCCTCTGCACTGCCCGTGGTTCTTGCTGGCTTGGGGATGAAATCAATTGACTGTCAATTACCAGGACATAGTTTGAACGGGGACTGTCCCTTTGGAGTCTCAGAAATAATAACGCAGAGGTCAACATGGCCTGCTGCTGTTCTTTCTCTGCAAATGACTGGCCCTGCATTATTAATTGCAGGCTGGTCTCCACAGCAGCATTTTGAGGCAGGGAAGACTCCCCTTCCTCACATCAGACTCTGCCACGAGAACCCTAAGGGAAGAAAGCTTTGTTTTTAGCTTTTAGATGTTGCTGGAGCCCTCCTCAGGCCCAGAGGGAGAGGGACTTTTCCAGGCAAGCTCTTGCACAAGAGCCCCCTATTTTGTCACCGCCTCCCTCCCGCACTTCAATGGAGAGTCAGTCACCTCTCTCCAACACCCCATCATTAGCAGAACCGACAAGCATCTTCTCCCCCAGCAAACAGCAGGCGGGAAGGAGAGGAAGCTTGAGCTGACAGCCAGCAGCAGTGGCCGGCCCTGAGTCCCAGTGACTCTCCCCTCCCATCCCTGAGCCTGAGCCTTGCCTTGGAGCAGAGGCCGCTAAGGGAACCTGGTGACTCAAGTTGAAACAGGACTCTGCACCTTCCCTCTCAGCAGCAGGGCTTTAAATAGGATTAATGAGAGAGAACATTCTAAACACTCAAGGAGGTTCCAGAACAGGCAGCCAGCCACTTCCTCTCAAGCTGCCATTCTGGATGGCTTCCCCTGGTCTGTGCCCGCCACACTCCCTTCCAAGCAAGGTCCCTTGCCCTTGGCAGTCTCGTCAGCTCCGAACTCTACCCCTGGCTTGGGGTTTCAATGCCAAGCCAAGTGTTGTGGTCCTCTCAAGTAGCTGCTTTGACTCCTCTGAAAGCCAGGAAGTTTACTCTGGCCACATTCATTTAATTATCGCCTGTGACAAAATTGAAAGGCTGGTAAGGAAGAAGGTAGGGTCAGCTGGAAGGAGGCTGTTAAACCCTCACCCATCTCAGTGGGAAGGGCTCTGTTTTACAGCAGTCACTACCTCTGGGAATTCTATTGCATGTTGTTTGGAGTCTCGAGGTTTTTTGTTTTTGTTTTGTTTTGTTTTTCATTGAAGCCTGTGGAATTATATTGCTATTTTTTTCTCTAAGAGGGAAGAGACTAGGCCAAGCTACATGTTCACAGATCACAAGTCTAAGTCCTCTCTCCAGGACCACAATGTTTCTTCCTTTATTACACCACGCAGGAACAGCAAAGAGGAGAGAGACGTGGAAAGACATCTCCGAGGAGAGCAGGAGTAACGAGCAAACCACTGTTATGTTCCAAGTGGAGCACAGGGGCACTCAGAAGCTGAGGCAGGAGGATTACAATTTTGAAGCTATCTGGGTTACATAGTGATACTCTTGTCTCCATAAAGATCACTAAATACATTTTAGCAACAGCAACAGCAAAAGGTACAAGGAGAAAAGGGTTTTCTACCCATTTAGCAAGACAGGTCTTTAAATACAGCCAAGGATGACTGTGAACTTCTGATCCTCTTGCCTCTACCTCCCTAGTAGTAGGGTTATAGACTCAGCCACTATGCTTAGTCTATTCACTTCTGATGATTGAACCCAAGGATTCAAGCACCCTATCAACTCACCTAGTCTCCATGGCAACACCAGGAGGTAGGTACACAGCCATCCTTTAAAGATGCCAAAACTCACAGATGCTCAAGTCCCTCACATGAAACAGCATTGTGTTTGTGTATATAACTTTGGCAATCCTTATGTAGACTTTAAATTATCACCAGATTGCTTATAATAACCAATACACCTAGTGAATAATGACAAGGAAATAAAGTCTATATATGTTCAGAATAGACACAGTATTTTTGATATATTCAGTCACAACTGATTGGTCCCAAGGATGTATAAACCACAGGTCTGAAGCTCTATCTGTCCTTTCACAAGGGAACATTAAGAAACATGAAGTATGGGTAAAGTGCTTAACACACATAAGCATGGTCACCCAAGTTCAGATCCCCAGTACCTATGTAAAAGGCTTTTGTAAGCGCAGCATTGTGGAGACAGAAAGACCCAGGAGCTTGCTAGTCAGCCAGTCTAGCCAAATAGGGCAGCTCCAGGTTCAATGAGAGACTCTGTCTCAAAAACTAAAGGCCTGGTTGTGGTGGTGTACACCGTTAATCCCCAAACGCATGCAGTTAGGCAGAGGCAGGCAGATCACTGTGAGTTCGAGGCCAGTATGGACTATACAGTGAGGTCCTGTCTCTAAAATAACATGGAATAAAATGTAAAGGATGATAGAGGCAGACACTTCATGCAAAGTCCTGGCCTGAGCACATGTGCATATACGCCTACCTCCACACATACAAACACACGTTTGCATGAGCACATGCACGGGTACACCGTACACACATAAAGAAAACTGGTTCTATCGTCAAACTTCTGTCTATTGGATACAGATAGAAGGCCAAAAAATCCTCGAAGGCAAAATTAGGTGACGTAGCTAAAGACTCTTCTGGATGTAAGGCACAGCTGTCCTGCTGTCACTCATTTTTGCTGGGGGAAAATGACGTAAGCAGCCTCAGAGGTTCCTCACGCAACTACCCATTGTGTCCTCTCCTGGGCCTTCTGGACCTCCGTAGTATTCAGGTGATCAAATGGCATCCATATCCTGGGACTAGAGTCAGCTCTGGAATATAAGCAAAATATATGGTCACAAAGAGGGAACTTGCTGTTTACAGTTAACCGTGGAGGTAATGGGGAAGAACGGAGGCACTAACTCAACCTAGGGACCATGACGGCTCTGTCAGGAAGGCAGGTGAACAGGGTTCTCAAGGCCAAGACAGCATCTTCGCTCCTACAAACTGCCACTACCCTTAGAGAATACCGGCCTCTCAGTGCGCAACACCTACGGCAGCATGGCAGACAGGCCTGCGTAAATGAGTAAATTAAATTGCAGCACCCTGGGTCTCAGATCTCTCTGTTGTTTTTAACTCCCCTCTGGGAGGAGGAAATGAATGTGCTAACATTCCCCATAGGGGAACTAACTGATTTCTCAGAAGCCGTGGTCTCATATGCTCTATTTGTTTAAATGAGTTTAGGGCGCTGAGCAATTGGGAGCATGACAGGCTCTATTTGAAAAAGGCCTCCCTCAGAACTGACAAGGGTCCTGCCAACTTCTTGGTCTGTATGCCATTCCTCAGCCCTGGGGAGAAATAAGCTCAAAGCCAATTAGCCCATTAGCCACCAACCATGTGCACAGGAGCAGTGTGTCACTGGGGAAGTGGTCTCGTCATTATGTGTCTGTGGAATGCCTGCCATGTGTCGAGCATTGAGCACAGCACTTCGAGTCTAGCAGGAAAGGAAGTCCACCAAGGGTACAATGACTGCCTCATGCTAGTGCGGGCCTGTAATCTCAGCACTTAGAAGGCTGAGGCAGGAGGATTTCAGCGAGTTTGCAGGTCTAGTCAGTAAATTCCTGGGCTACACAGTGACATCCTGTGTCTTTACTTTTTTCCTGTTCCTGTGATAAAACGTCACGACCAAAAGCAGCTTCTGGAAGAGTTTATCGACATAATACTAAGCAACTGTATGTGGCCTATGGTTTCATTATGACTGGAATGTGGCAGGCATGGCGGCAGGAACAGGAAGCTGGGACCACATCTTTATCAGCAAGCATAAATCGGAGTGTAAACTGGAAGTGGGTGAGGGTTTATACTCTCAGATCCTTCCAGTGACGCACTTCTGCTCTCAAGACTGCACCTCGCCGTAGCCTCTTCAAGCAGCATACCAACCCTGAGGACCAAGTGTTCAAATGCCTGAAACTATGGGGGATATTTCAAACCTCAAACCCTGTCTCAAAATAAATAGATAAATAAATAAATAAAGTCATGCACTCTAGATAGCCAGGTGTTTGGTTTGAGGGCTCTGTGAAGCACGGGCTTTCTCCGGCTGGACCACTGGTGATCCTGGAAGACTCACTCTTGCGGTCTCTAGCTTGGGCATCTTGAGGAAGTTCTATGTTCTAGAGAGGCTGTGTATAAGAAGAGAGAGCACAGGCACTGTATGGACCTTATTCTTTATGTAAAAATGTCAGGTAGACAGAAGAGTTCCATGTTACAGCCAGGTAGGGAAGGTACTTTGCTGCATGGCTGTCCACTTCTTGACAACAAAAGGAATCTACACAGGTATAGCCCAATCTCTAGTCAACCCCTTCCTCAAAAGATGGGACAAAGCCAACGCAGGTAACTTTCTTGAGTCTTCCATTCACTACTAGAGAAAGTGCCTGAATCCGTTGGGCATCAGGATTGGTTTTAATGATCATAGGAAATGTGGAATAAAGACCTTTTAATTCTCAGTCCAACACAGGTTCTTGAGTGTGACAACTAGACTGATAATGTCAACTTGTCACCATGAAGCTACCATGCTGAGGGCAAAGGTCTGACAATCAGACAACAGTGAGGGGGAGGGAAAGGAGCCCCGCCACCACTTTGAAGGTGTGGCCCAAGCTAGGCATGAGGCTATGTGCTTATTAATTCCTGATATGTTTTCCTATCATTTAAGCCAGGCTGTGTTGGCCTTTTTAGCTACTTGCAAACTTGTCAAAAGCCCTGCAGAGGTACACTTTATAACAGGTGACAGGCCAGATCCTTTCTGAACTAGAAGGTTGAATTACAAATAATGTGCTACATTCTACTGAGAAGGAAGAAGAGATTTACTCAGGCCTTCTCATTTCTCTGTAGTCTGGCTTAATCTTGCACTTAGATGAAAAGGCTTACTGAAGTATGATCACCCCATAAACCAGGCCCCTCATTCTTGTGGTCCCAATGCTTGGGAGGTAGACCCAGGAGGGTAAGAAGTTCAAGATAATCCTCCTTGACATGTCAAAGTCAGCATGGGCCACACGAGACCTTATCTCAATACTAATACTCATAAATAAAAATAGGAAACACACATACTGGTTGTAAGGCAAACAGCAAGGACTATTCATGAAAACCCAGAGGATGTCAAGGACACTGCCTCTAAAGCCAGAGGGCAGACTAATATGCATGAAAACCAGCTCTTCTTGTCCCATCTTGGGGCAGCTGGGAGACAGGATGAATACAACCTTTGGATCACTTAGATCTTGGCTCAGTAGCCTTATTATATCCTCTCATTTTGGAGAGTCCCAGAGTCTCTTCAATGTAGTCAGCCTTTCTTATCTTACAATGCAGACCTTGGAGTTCAGACTGAGCATAATATTAAGTGACCATGTGACATTTTATATTCATACAACCTCTGATTTTATTCATTCTTTATAGTGTCCCCACTGACAGAAAGATAGTGAGAGTGTTATTAGACCCATTTTGCTGATGGAAAACGGAATTTCAAAAAGGTTATGGCAAGACTAAGTTTGATTTTTTTTTTTTTTTTTGGTTTTTCGAGACAGGGCTTTTCTGTGTAGCTTTGGAGCCTGTCCTGGAACTCACTCTGTAGACCAGGCTGGCCTTGAACTCACAGAGATCCACCTGCCTCTGCCTCCCGAGTGCTGGGATTAAAGACGTGCGCCCTCGGCGCCTGGCTAAATTTGAATAATAAGACTGAATGTGGGCCTTCTGAGTCAGACTCCAACCATTCCTTTGAGACATTGTCCCGTCACTACACTGGCCCCCTGATAGCATTCATGTAAGGGTTTGTGTATGTGCTTGATGTTCACAAATGTTGGGTCTGAAAGATTTGCTGTCAAATGGAAAGGATGCAGCCTTAGAACTTATGGATGAGACAAACTACTTGTTTAACTGATCTGGGTCCTGGTCTTGTGTGGCCAGCCATGGGTTCTGGAGATGAAGAATGAGACATCAAGTCAGAACTTGGAGCCGCTATCTTAGAAGACAGGTGAGGTCGGGGGACTTTTGCAACCACAAGCTCTATATACAAGGTTGGCTTAAAACTCAAAAGTTCCCTGCCCCATCATCCTCTTGAGCACTTGTCTGCCGACATGGACTACTACCATGGACAAATATGACAACAGGTTTTGTGATTCACCTTTCTAGCCCCGACTCACGCATAGGGCAGTGTGGCGGATGCTGCCTTAGATGGAGGAGGAAAAGGAGGATGGGCTTTGAGAATTCCACTGGGGCAGGGGGGGGGTACATCCAGCCATTGCAGTGCCTTTCCCTGGGAATAAGGAACTCACTGTGGGTTTTGTCTTGCTGAAGGTCATGTCCTTTAGGTTTTTACATGTGCAGGCATGCTGCAGACATACATGCATTGTACAATCCATCACAGCTCTCCCTCATCATTCCTCCGCCTCCACTCTCAACACACCTCTCTCTATCTCTGAAGCATCCCTTCCTAAGGATGCTCTGTTGTCCCGTGTCACACACACCTGCCTAACTGAGCCAGGAAAAGACAGTATGGGAAGGCAAGTCCTCCATCCACAGTGTGTCTGACAGAGATGCCAGTGTTGCAGGAAGGGAATCTCAGTCAGCCACGGTGCGTCACGTGTAATCCTAGCTCTCCAAGGGCAAATCTTGACCTCAAGGCCAGACTAGACTACTTCGGGAAAATATGTCTCAAAAAAGGAAAAAAGTGCCACCCAAACCACACTTTTCAGAAGAGGAAACCGAGGTCCTGTCAAGGCTATGACTTGTGTAATAGCCAACAAAAGACAGTGGTAGGGATGTCACCAGGAAGCTTTAGGCTCCTTTGCCCAGTTTCCTGGGATGTCACATTCCATGACCAAGTTGAATTTGACTGAGGACAAAGTTGAGTTTGACAGAGGTCTGGAAGCCACTGACCCTTTGGTCTACTGTTATCTTCAAGTGCCAGATGGTTGCTCCTGTCTCCTCCTATTCAGCTAGATTCCCGAGGCACTTTCACCTCTGAGCAGACATGCTTAAGCCGGGTTAGTGAGTGGGACACAGAGACAACAGGAGGCTTTAGCCAGCAGAGATCAGTCTGCCTGTAGTGGTTGCAGAGGTGTAAGATGGTACCGTAGGTCTGGAACCTTGAGGAGCAGGAGAAATACTTCTTTCTCAGATAGAGAGACAGCCCAGAACGAAACTGGTAGCTCTCCCCTGTCTGAGTCTCCCAAGTGCTGGGATGACAGGCTGGCTATCTACATCATGTCGTCGCTGCTACGCCCCTCCCCCCTTCCCCCTCCAGGCAGCCCCTCGGCCCCATTGCTGTATTCTGTTCAGGAAGCCTAGAAAAGAATCAAATAGAACTTAAATTCAGGGTCAAGATCAGGAGACAGCGGCAGGGGAGTGTCAGAAACATTCTGTTTCCCCCAGTCTATTAGAGATCCCTTTTCCTCCTCCCCTTAACCTTCAGGCCTGACTGATACTTTCTGGGCCGCACCTCAGGGGGCCTGGTTTTCACAATTCTACCCTCAGTGCACCCTCGGGCAGAAGGTGAAAAAGTGAGCGAACGGCTGCTGGTTTTCACTACTGGGGCTAGAAACTAAGGCTTCAACCTCTACCACTAAGCTTCATCTCCAGCCGCCCCCGCGCGCGCCTCATATTTCCACTTCATATTTTGAGACAAGATCACACACTTCGGTGATTAGACTGGCATTGAACTCATTTTGTGTGCCCCCCAAGCAAGCCTTAAATTTACAGTCCTCCTGTTTCGGCCTCCCAAGCCTCTGGGATTACTGGCTTGCACCACCAGGCCCGGCTTCCGAAGTGGCAAATTTTGAATTGAAATTGTTGAGCAGGGGAGCGGGAGCGCGGCAGCTCTTGGTTCCAGTCTGTAAGCTCAGCAGCGGGGTATAGCAATGCCCTCGTAACCCCTCTAGGCCTCTAGTCTGACCCTTGAACCAAGAAATCCAACCTTTAGCAGCGGCTGGGGCTGAAATACTGGTGAAATTACTGGTATGAGGTAGCAGCAGCAAAGAAGAGACCAGTGCAGAAAACGGGTTAAGAAAATCAGAAGGCGAACAGAATGCAGGTAGTAAAAGCGGGATCCGAGGAGCTAGTGCAAGATGGGGAAGGCATGAGAAAGGGAGAGGAAGGCTGAGCAGACCGGAGCCCCGGAGTGGGGTAGGATGAAGAGAGCGAAGAAACTGGGAAACGGGACGCGCGCGGGCTGTACGCGCCCAGGAACCAGGAGGTCGGAGCAACCCCAGCTGTCAGCCGGGAACAAAGGCCGAGGAGAGAGCAGGACCGGGCGCCGGCAGCACGGGCCAATGAGTGGCTCCGACGCTGGTCCCGCCCCGCCCTGCCCCGCCCCGCCCTGCCCCGCTCAGCCCCGCCCTCGGCTGGGGACCCGGCGCAGAGGCCAGCGCGCCCGAGCAAGCTGGCGGGAGCGGGGTGGCTCCGACAGGGTTCCAGTCCGAAAGTTTCTCTGCCCTTCCGCTGCTCCCGGGAGCGGGACTTGAGCACTGGGTCCAGCAGCTCTACAAGAAAAAGAGACAGGGACACCAGACAAAATACACCAAAAAATCAAAATCTGCAGCCATTTGCAGCTAGTCCCGAGGTGCAGGAGGACAGGCAGGTAAGGTTCGGGTACCCAGGGTCCTGTTCCTCCCCCGCAGAGTGTCTGCAGCCGTGCCCGCGACCCAGACGCTGGGACAGCTGCGCTCCCCGCAGCTTGCCACTCTGGGAGTGCGTCCGCTTGTCTGTCGGTCTTTGTCTGTCTGTGCCTGCGTCTGTCTAGGTGTCTTTGTTTCTGCATGTAACTGTCGGGCGCGGGGTGGGGGGTTCTTCTCCCCTGTCACTGCATGTGTTGCTGATCTGGCCCCAGCCGGGAGGAAACGAGGTGCGGCAGTCAATCATTCTGTCTTTGTCCCTGTCAGACTCGGGGGGCTGGGGGTGTTTCTTCCCAAACCTGAATTTGATCTTGGAGACATGCGTTAGGTGACATGAGTGTGGTGTTGAAGGAATGGGAGGTGAGGAAGTGAGGTCACAGGGACGAGCTCCAGAGAGAGGGTCCAGCGCTTGGGGACTGGCTAGTGAACTTTACCTTGCCGGTGGAACTTTGGTGGTGCATTGTGTCTCTCTGGAAGGTGTAAGAAGGAATGAGCTTGGACGCGCACACACACACACACACACACACACACACACACACACACACACTTCAATTCACTCCTTTTCCTCACTCACCACAGGGGGTCAGATCCCCGCTGCCTAGGCAGCTCCCTCTGCCCTAGTTTAACTCAGTAGCAACAGGCAATCCAAACACCCAGGGCCAGGTGATATTTTCCTTCTTGCTCCAAGTGGAAGAGATTAAACCCTGGGGCATGTGAGTATTCTGCTCGTCCTTGGGTTGCCAGGCCTGGGAAAGCGCTGCAGATCTCTTGGCTTCCGTCCTAACTCACACGGGATGTTTAGGAATCCAAGCACCCATGCCTTCTACCTTCAGCCTTTCTGCATGGTCCTGCTGTTTGGCTCAGAGGTTCTTTAGAGCCCTCACGGGAGGGAGCTTCTCCACCAAAGGGCCCCTGCTCTTTCCTGGAAGCACAGTGCACTTAGAGTCTCAGAGCCCATCCGCAGAGAGATAAGCTGCCTGCGTGCAATTCTTCCTGCATGCAGAACCTGGCTGCTGGAAGGGGCATTTGAGGGTTTGTAACCTGAGCTTCCTTCAAGTTCAAAAACAATTTTCTGCAGGAAGGCAGAGGGAAAACGGAGGTGTTTGCGAGGTGGGCGCTCATGGGTATTAGACTTAGATTTTATAGGGGTAAGAGTGTTCAAGGTTGGCACAGAGCAGAGTGTGGGCAGGAGTCTGCGGGCAGAGAATACACCCTAATCAGGCATGGCCCACACCTTGTATTTATCCAGTCCTTTCTTCTGACTATTTTCTGTGCATCATAGACATTATCTCATTTGTTATCTCCTTTATCCTCACAGCATAACTACCAGGTTAGCGTAAGATACGATTTACTCTGTGTCTGCCTGGGAAGAAACTGAGGCACCAAAAGAGAAGGGTGTAGTTCCTCCAGGTCCCATAGCTAATGAGGTCCAAATGGCGAGCACTCACCCGCTAAAGGTGAGAAGAAAAATACGTGGAAAAAGAAAGAGGAGCATCTTTCTAGGGAGTCTTTATGCAAACTACAGGGCCAGATATTTGCTTTTTCTCAAATATTTTATTTTTAACGTTGTTAATATTTCTAGCAGTCTTGGTGCACCCTGCAAGGCAAATCTGCTTTCACAATTCAGGCTGTGCACTTTCGTGACTGAAGGAGATATTCTTGTCTGTCTTTCTCCCTCCGATGGTTGGCAGGAGTTGAGGTAGAAGAAGTGTGTTGGGCGGAGTGGGCTGGGCGTGCCAATACTCTGAGTGTGAGAGCGCATAATTGCCACGCAGAGTTAGGAAGCCAGATGTCTGCATGTATGGGAGAAGAAGTGGATGGGCTCTAACTGGGTGAAAATGGCCTCTAGTCCTGAACACCCATTTTTATGCCTTTGCACCCGTTTAACATTCATTTCACAAATCCTCGTTGGATGCTCCAAAGTGCAAGGCTCTGGGGCCTGGCAGCGAAGCTTAGGAATGAATGTCACAGGCTGGAACCACGGTTTAGCTGAAAGACCGCGTGCTTGGCATGCACAGGCTCCGGGTTTGAGCCTTAGCACTGCCTAAAACTTCGTGTGATGGCTCAGGTGGTGGAGACTGGAGGAGCAGAAATTCAAGGCCAGCCTTGGCCACATAGGAGGTTCAGGATCAGCCTGGGCTGCCTGAGACAATCTCGAACACAGGAAAGAAAAAACATACAACAGCAAATAAGGTAGTGAGAAATAACCTACTTTAAAACATAGTCAACTCATGTATGAACAATACTGCAGTAAAGTTTAATACCATCTACTGAGTGCCATCAGATCTTACACTGTTACTTTATCCATGGGGATCTGTCACTGTAGGATAGTCTGCCCATCTTTTCCTTGGGTCCAAATCTGAAAGATTACTACAGCTGTTACCACGCAGATCCACATCTTCCCAAGAGCTGCAGAGTTTCTGAGGCACAGGTCATACAGTGAATCCCAGCTCAGGGTGTAGTGTCTGGCTGTTTGCAATAGGCCCTTAGTAAGTGTTTGTTTAGCAGAGTGTTGGGGAGGAGGGCTGTCAGGGGAGCTCCGGTTCCAGTGGTAGACCTCTGCATGGACACCCTTCACTGATCTGGCCCCTCGCTTCCCTTGCTGTTATAAGGCCCTGCCTACACTAGCCTGTTCCATCCCAGGCCTGGTCCTAACAGTTTTTAGAAACAAGGAAACCCTTACTTTACCTACTCAATGTGTTTGTCAGCCCACAAAAGCAGATGTGGCAGGAGAAGATGCTAGACCTGATTTAGACCTGGGGTCTGGAGTTTGTACCTTCAGAGCTTCAGGGCATATGGTTGCAGAACAGATAAGGGGCTTTTAAAAAAACTTTCCAACTAGCTCTTTGAGTTTGCTTTTGGATGGCTCTCCTTGATACTGCAGTTTGGACACCCCAGGGCTTCTCTGAGAGATGGGAACCGCTGCTGTGTTTAGGGAGGTAATTTAGCTGTGCTTTATCCAAGAGTAAGAGTAAATCCACATGTCTTAGCATTGCCACTCATCGTGTCTCATATTATGATGGTCACATATGCTTTCAGGGGCCCATGATCATTTTAATTTTTCTTTGGAATATCATTACTCAAGCTTTAAAACCTGTATTTCACTGTTATTTATTTAAGAAATGTTTTGAGACAGGGTCTCATGTATTTGAGGTGGGTCTGAAATCATTACATAGCTAAGAATGACTTTGAATTTCTGTTCCTTTAATGGTACTTAGATTATAGGCATGTGCCACTACACCCAAATTAAATGCTAGGGAGCAGACCCAGGTCTTCATGCATGTTCTCCTAACTGAGCTATGCTACCAGCCCTCATTCCTCTGTGAGGGGTGCTAGAGAAATGAATGATACCTTTGGAAAGGTGAACTAATGCTTGGAGGCTAAACTTGGTGACGACAACTAGAAAGCGAACCTAGCATTTATGAATTAGTGACAATCACACTGAAAATGGGGGCAAACTATCTTTACCACAGCAGCTGTCTCAAGATGGAAGTGAGCTGGAGATGCGGGAGAGGAGTGGTCAGGAGCTCAGCCTGGAAGATGAACCTAAATGGAGTGTAGAGACTAGGTAGAGCGATTATAGGTGAGGGCAGGAATGCATATTGCCACTGAGAGCTGGAGAAAACCCCCCTGAGAGGAGGCCCCAGGAGTAGGCCCTCCCCTCCGTATGTGGGAGACAGTTGTGTGGCTTGGACTGGCTGAGGGACCCCTGGCAGTAAGACCATAGTACAAACCTGGTACATGAGTTGTCTGGTTGGAGCCCACTCCTTAGGGTGAGATGCCCTGCTCAGTGGCAGTAGGACCGTGGTACAATCCCAGTACATGAGCTAGCTTGTCGGAGCCCACTCCTCATGGTGGGATGCCATGCCCAGCCTTATTGTGGCAGACTATGTTGACTCCTCATGGGAGTCCTTACCTGTGAGGAGGTGTGGACTGGAGGCGGGCTAGAGGGAAGGTGGGGGGGATAAAGGAGGCGAGGGGGGGCGGGAGGAGAGGTGGGAGGGGGAGTTGTGGTTGGAATGTACAAAGAAATTAAAAAAAAATTTTTTAATGGAAAAAAGCCCAGAACCTTCTAGGGAGCCTGCCGCCTCCCTCCTGATGGAAGTGAATGAAAAGTGGGAAGTAACTGTCTCCAATCAGTTTGCAGCTTGGGCCCCAGAATCACTCCTCTAAGAGTTAGGAGAGTGGGCAAGAGACCTTGGCTAAACTCAGGCCTGCCTGGGCTGGCCCCCTGGGCTCCTTAGTTATCTTTGTAGACTGCTGCTTCATCTAGTCCCTGGCTGCCATCTCCTTAGATAGTTCCAGAGCAATGGTGTGGAGTTTGGGAGGTCTTGCCAACCAAGAAGTATACAACCCTCTGGGAAGCAATTTATGTCAAGACTCTTTGAGTTCACTCTTTTTTCTTTAGCTTTTTTGGGGGACAAGATTTTATATAAGCCCCAAGTTGCCTTGAACGGTCTATGGAGCCAAAGATAGCCTTGAAGTTCTGATCCTCCTGGGCCAGGCTCTCACTGCTAGGGTTAGGCTTAGAATCCTGTACCAGTACAGCCCCAGGTTTGCTTTTGAATAGACCCAGACTTCCCCAAACAGCTACTTTTTTTTTTTTTTTTTTTTTTTTTGGCATTGAAACTACCAGGCGCTGGGGGTGCACACCTTTAATCCCAGCACTTGGGAGGCAGAGGCAGGAGGATGTCTGTGAGTTCGAGACCAACCTGGTCTACAGAGGCGAGTTCCAAGACAGGGTCCAAAGCTACACAGGGAAACCCTGTCTTGAAAAACCAAAAACCAAACCAACAAACAAAAAGCTACATTTTAAAAGAGGACTTCCTGTTACTATCATTGATAACCTCTCACTGACCTATGCAAAACCAAGGAACTCACCCAGGATTTTCAACTGAGTATTGAGCCCTAAACCAAACTGACTTGAGTCCTAGTTGCAACATAGTTATGAAGACACTGGGAGTCACTGATTTGTATTTTCTCCTTGTGGGTGGGGGAGGGGTGGGAGTGGAGTACTGCTGGATGTAGAACCCAGGGCCTTATATGTGCACAGAATGTATCATAGCTTGGAACTATTCTCTCAGCCTCTGGCCTTATAAATTAAACAGATATAGGCTCCCTAAGTTTTTGGGGGAAAAACCTAATAAACAAAGAGATATCTTTGGTGGTTCCGTGGGTAAATGTACTTGCCACCAAGCCTGACTACCTGGGTCCCAGTGGAAGGAAAGAACAGAATCCTACAAGGTACTCTTAGCATCATAGCTTATATGCTCCCACCAACAAATAAATGAAATAAATAAATGTAGTTACATTTTTTAATTGTAAGAACTGAGCTACTCTAATTATTATTATAAATTGAGGATGATAAAGACCTCAAATTTTTCTTTAGTTTTATTGTATGTCTCTTAACCCCTAAGTGCTATATACAAATATGTCATGTATCTGTTAAGCCACCAGGAAGTAGCTAGGGATGGGATATCTATTTGAGGTTTGCTTTAAAGAGTGACCTTAAGCTGGGCGGTGGTGACGCATGCCTTTAATCCCAGCACTCGGGAGGCAGAGGCAGGTGGATCTCTGTGAGTTCGAGGCCAGGCTGGACCGACAGCCTCCAAAACAATACAGAGAAACCCTGTCTCGGAAAAAAAAAAAAGAGTTACCTTAATATGTTAGATTTCTCTTTAAAATGAGCTAATTCATGACATTTATCGATAGAGTCCACATTAAAATTAGAGTAAATGTTTCCTGCAAAGAAACTGAGTTAATGACAGGTAACTGACAAGTCAAGACAAAGCTTTATTCTGCTTTGCCTTGTACATAGCAGGTAAGTTCCAGCATAAAACGCGGCTCCAACCTCTTTGCTGTGAGTCAGTGAACACACTCTGTGGAAGTCAGACTCCCCGGCATATCACCCATGGGAGCTCCCCCAGTGAGGGTGGGGTGTCCCAGGAAAGCAGCGTTGGTGGGGGAATGGGAGGAAACAGCACAGAGAGGGAATCGCTCTAATCAACACAGCAAAGTCTAAGTTTTCTTACTGAGTGACAGGCTAAATTGGCACCTAAGTAGATGTGATGTGGGTTGTGTCCACTACCTGGAACAAAGGCTGCCCTCTGCAGACCACCAATGGCTTTGCTTTGTCACTTAATCACTGTGACGACATGACTGCTCTCAGGGCAGCTGCCAGAGCACAGCATGCCGGCTCTCTCTCTCTCTCTCCCTCCCCTCCCTTTGGTTTATTCATCCCCTGACATTGCCTGTCCTTCTGAAATATGCTTCCCTGTGACACCCATGTACACATGCACAATCTCATCATGTGACACAAACCTTCTGTGACTCTGAAGATCTTAAGACCCAAAGTTCCACATCCTGCCATCCTGAGCTGCCTCTCTGTGGCACGACCTGAGCTGTGCTCAGTCAGCCCACTCCCTAACACCACAGAACCTCGCTATCTATCATCCCCAGAGCAGTTTGGGAAGCTCTGGATTCTTCACAGCTGCCGTTGAAACCCCCAGCTTGAGGAACGTACAAGAAAGGGTCCAGCCAGTGGAGCTGAGCTCAAAATGGGAGTGGCTTTTGCTCTTTGCTTGGAATCCCTGTGTGCTGTGTCCCATCCAGCACACTTCCAGGTGGCTGGTGCAACCTCTGCCCCAGGCACTCAGGGCAGGGCTGCGACTTGGCTCAGTGGCCTGCTGACTTTGGGGGCAGCTTCACTCTCATTGCTGTTGCAAAGCCATTTGATGCTAAATCACCCTCCTCCTGGCACCCTGGGCTGCTAAATTGGTCTCAACTTGCTGTACTTACACCCACCACCTTAGTCATTATTCGCTGGCAGCATTCAGAGTGGGTGTAAAGCAGCTGAACATTGTATTCCTGCTGTAAAGAGAGAACTGGGTATAGACAAGCATGGAGAGGGAAGGAGGTAAGAGGGAGCGAAAGGGGGCAGGGAGCCAGAGCTTGGGGTTCGCCAGCACCTTTTCCTGGGTACCCCAATAGCATGGGGTGCCACATGTCAGGGAGATAAGGCATCTGAGGGGCCGTTCCTGCTGGTCTGGAAGGAAGGGACAGGAGCCACAAGGAACGACTCTCACCTTCATAACTCTGTCCCTTGAATTTTACAGTGTGATTTTGTTGCTCCTAGTGAGCATTTGTCCTCAGGTGTTAGATTTAGCTTTTCAGCTCTGTCTTTCCTCCCAGCTGAGATTAGAAGCCCTTGAAAGAGAACGAGTACTACGTGTCCAGTGCCCTGGGTATAGGCTGGATACAGCCTGATAACTGAGACAGATGGTAGCCAGGCTTATGGTGGCCCTTTGGGTCTTCCTGTGCTAAACGAGGCACACCAGATGAGGAAAGTCATGTTGAAGAATCAGGAAGAGCTTGGCTGCCATTTCAGTGAGGAAGCTTCAGGGAGGGAAGGCATTATGTAAAGATCAGACAGTGCGGAGAAGGAAAACCCCTGATAACGTCCCCCAAGGAGACACCTTCCTCCAGGACACATCGTAGGCCTGGCGTTGTCCTGGGCTTGCAGGAGCTGGAGAACAGAGCATCCGTGGCTGCAGTACTCAACAGAGCAGTGCACCCGAGTCACTATTCACTATACGTTGCCATGGTGTGGGTTTGGCCATCCAGGGAGAGGAACACACTAACCCAAGAGAGCCTGAGGGCTAGTGTGTTCCTGAACCCGGGACCTTCTTCCTGCTCACCCTCCGCTTGAGCAAGATAATAGAGAAATCCTGAGAACCGGAGCCTGCACACTGCTAAGGAGCACTACAAACTGTTAGGGACAGAAACAAGGGGCCCCAGGGCTGCACCTGACCTTCCACTTGACCCAGCCCCTGAGCAGCCACGGGGAGCAGTGTTCCAGAAGAGAAGCCGAGCTTACAGGGCAGCTGTCTGATTATTGCAGCCTTCAGAAGTTTAGTCCCGGAGCCCCCGTGGAGGGTGGAAGGGCATCTCAGCAGTGCAAGGGGGGGGGAGGAGGGAGGGTTGTACTGGGCTCACATCTTGAGACAACACCCCCTCTTCACCGATCAAATTGCCCCAGCCTTAATGCCTCTGTGGCGCCAGCAGACAAACCGCACTGCAGGCAGGTGGGGGAAAACAAGAGAAGCCCGGAGGAACACTCCCCCCCCCACCGCCCCACCCCCCCCCTCCACCTGCACAGTAAAGGGAACTGAAGGAGAGGCCGGGAAAGAGTTTCCAGCTGCCATGGGCTTCTCCCTGGCCAGACGCACAGCTGCCCCTGCTCAGTCTCAGCAACCACAGAGGCTGGTAGGCAGGTGTGGGCAGCACCCATGGCTTTTCCTGAACCTCCATTTTCTCATCTATCAGATTAGGAAAGCTGCTTACACCGTCTCCGTGAGCCCTCTAAGAGTACCTCCAGACCTCCGCTGACTTAGAACGCTCCTGGAGTTACTTTTACAGAGCACCTACATCCCAGGTTCAAGTCTAAGGTTCCCAATGGTTCAGAGAACTGAAAAGCCCGCCAGGCTTTGGGGGTAGAAGAATTCCTAAATAGTAGTGTATCTGTAAGCACAAGCTCCTTGCCCCTCATTACTCCACAACTGTTCTTCCCCAAGTTGCTTTTATTCTACTCAGCTCCAAGAAATCTCAGTTTGAACTCCCAGAGCCCAGTCTGTTTCAGTTTAATTCCATTCTTAGAATCGTAGAATAATGGAGGTTCTGGGTGGCAGGAATGCAGACATATATCCATCCTTGAAGCACCCTACCAGCTGAAGAATGCACGTAACTGTGCTGTGACACCTAATGTGGCCCTCCTTGGGGGCCACCTCTAACCATGCTATGCCGTCTGTCTCCAGAGGGTGTTCCCCTCACCCAGGAAGCAGCCTGCTATCTAGCAGGGGAGTAGATGAGCCCTAAAGCCCATGAACCAACACTGTGGGTCCAGCTAGGGAGGTTGACAGCAACAAAATAGGGCTTGGAATCAGGCAAACAACTGGGAAACCAATTGTGATGTTTAGCTTTAATTGTCAAACTTGCCACAGTCTGTAATCACTTGGAAAGAGTCTCAGTGAAGGATTATCCGGATCAGGCTGGCCTGTGGGCAAGCCTGTGAGGGACTGCCTTAATTATATTAAACAGATGCAGGAAGACTCAGACTAGAAGTGATATATATGTAACAATAATCAAAGAAAAACAGCCATCGGTGTGAGAGGGAGTGAGGAGGGGACATGGGAGGGATTGGGGGGAAGGAAAGAGGAGGAGAAAGTGATGCAATTGCATTTTAACTTTAAAAAATGTAATAAAAAATTAAAATGTATGGCACCATTCTTCCCTGACTGTGGGTCCTGAATTTGAGATGAGCAGGTAAAGAAATCAGAGCAGTAGGCATGAATGTATTCCTTTCCTCTCTGCTCTTGACCATGAACATGAATGACTGGTTCGGGCCTGCCTTGGCTTCCCTCCAGTGATGGACTGGAAGCTAAAGAACTCTTTCTTCCCTAAATTAGCTTTTATCAGTTTATCACAGAAGCGGCAGTGGAGTTAGGACACTGAGTGTTAAAACCTAGCTCCGCTGCCTGTTGTCTGTCTGTGTGCTTGTGGGTAAGGCACCCGGCGTCTCTGAGCCTCGGTTTTGTATTGGCAAAACGAATTGTGTCTTCTGTAGTGTTGCCGTGGGAATACGTGAGCCAGTATAAGCAAAATCGTGTCAAACATGGTGGCTGTCCAATGTGTCAATGCCCTCCACATTAGTTCCAAAGGACGCCAAATGCCTGGAGCTGAGTTCCCTGTGTGTGAGAGATGGTCATGAGGTCTCCCTGTAGGTCGAGAAGGGACAGCTCTAGCGCAGTACCTTTCATCGGTTTGCTCTGGTGATGAGAATTAGTTTGATGCCTGGAGTCGGTGACAACTGAATATTGTCAAGGAGTGATTTCCAACTTTGTCCCTTGAGCTCCATCTCGCTTGTCTGTTTGACTAAATTTAAACTCAGATTACCTGTGAAAGGGTGCTGGGTAATGAGCTGGCATTGTCGTCCTGAAGTCAGCATTGAAAATTAATTCCTTGCTCAGAATGGCTGGTGCAGAATGCCCAGGAGAGGCAGCGGGTAGGAGGACAGTGTCAGGGACCATGCAAGCCAGCTGGCTTCCTTGTACCCCACCAAGACAAGATACCCCATCTTATCAGGAGTGGGCATAACTACATCCCAACTGACTATTGTCTGGAAAGGGGTCCATTCCCCTCATTTCCCTTCTCCTCCAGTCTCCTGCTTCAAAGTCAATGGCTTTCCCAGCTGGCTAATTCCAGGATTACGTTGATGCTTAAGGACAGGAAGGAAAACAAATAGGAGGGAACTTCTCTGTGTGTTCACCTTGTGGTAGTTCTTCAGATGCGAGATGGTCCAGGTCTGGCTGAGTCTCCGCAAAAGAGTGCAAAGCATGGCAGGGGTGAATCCTGCATGGGAAGATGAGAAGCTTGTCTCTGCTTAAATAGCATTAGACAAAGTCGGGCGGGGGCAGACTGAGTGGGCCTGGGAGAAGCTGCTTCTATTGGGGACACATTTTCCTACGAAGGAAACATCCAAATGCTCCCACAGGAAATGCGTAGGCTGGAGTTTAATGCACCATCCAGGAGGACTCTGTATTGCCTTCCTTCTCCTCCTTGCCCACCCCCCTCTAGCCCCCTCCACACACGCGCAGTGGAGGGAAGCTTTCCCTGTTACAGGTGTAGCTGTGTGTTGAGGTGACTTGCTTGGAGGTACACAGCTATTAAAGTGTCCAATCTGAGGTTCAGATGTGAGAACCCTGCATTGTCGACGTTCGGCAATCATTCTTTAATATGTCAGCATCTACCTGGGAGAGAGTGGTGTCTCTACCCACGCCAGGCTTCCTTAGCGGCTGGCAAGCCTAGAAGAGGGTGCTGTGGCTGTTTGCACAGGCTAGTTTGTAGGCCTTTTGATTCGGGAGCTAGGTGTGAGGACCAGAGCTCTTAAGCTGCTCTGAACCCGGATGAGGCCCAGGCATTTCCCTCCAGGCAGTCTCATCCCTCCTGCTTAAATTATAAATGATTCAGTGGTGGGAACCACCCACCTGTGGGCAGGGTTCAAAGGCTGCCCTCTGCAAAGTCCCAGAGATGACTATTAAACTCCCACTTGACCTTGCTTCAGAGACTCCCAAGCTCAGGAGAGATAGGAAACTCATTAATGAAGCACAAGGCAGCCTGGAATTGTATCTTACTCTCTTTTCGGGACGCCTGCCAGAAGTCAAAATCATGGTGCTACCTTGAGGTCTCTGATTAAGATTCCCTACCCAGAAAGCTCCGGGAAGGCATCCCACAGCACAGGAAACAAGAAGAGATGGCAGCAAGCCCCTTGTCCTCCTTTCCCTTCCCTGCTTTTTGACAGTCACTGCAAGCTCCAGGGCGAGGGACCCTGAGGCAAGCAAGGACCTCCTGGGAACGCCCAACTGCTGGGCTGGTTTAATTGCAGTGCTGGTCTCCCGGCCTTGCCCAGGCCTGTGCTTCCCAGGCAGCTGGACTAGGAAGTCTGTGAGGACAGAGTAAGGGAACCCTCCGTTGAGCGGCCACCTGCTTGCTTGGTCTTCTTGCTGAGAGGGGCTTTCTGAATCTGAGACTTGACAGGTGAGTCCATTTCAACCCCGAGTGGCAGTAAGGGACTTTCTGGAAGTGTCTGGCATCTGATTGCAGGTTTCTCTTGCCATGCATACCAGACCCAGTGTATGATCCAACATCTGGAGCCAAGCCTGGTGGTGCAGGCCTGTCATCCCAGCTTCTTCAGAACCTAGGGCATGCCTGGGCTGCAGTGTAAGTTCAAGACCAGCCTAAGCCAGTTTAGAGAAACCCTATCTCAACATAAAAAACACAAAAGGGTATGATACAGTATTGCCCTAAAAATACTTGTGTAAGCACGAGATCGAGGTGCAATCCAAGTACACATGTGGTGTACACATAAAAGGCCAGTCCTTGTCTAATCCCCATAAGCAGACAACCAGATATTTTTGGGGAGTGGGTGTTTCGAGACAGGGTTTCTCTGTATTGTTTTGGAGGCTGTCCTGGAACTCTCTGTAGACCAGGCTGGCCTCGAACTCACAGAGATCCGTCTGCCTCTGCCTCCCGAGTGCTGGGATTAAAGGGGTGCTCCATCACAGCCCGGCAGACAACCAGACTTTGTCCTCTGGTTTCCACATCTCCACATGCTGGTGCCCCACCGCCCGGCTGGGCATGCACTTACCTAGCATGCCTGATGACCTAGGCTCAGTCCCAAACAAATCTCCACTCGACTTCCTCCTGGTTCCCCACCTCTCCTCACTCTTCTTGCCCAAGCCATAGAGGTGAGAGGCGACCTTGGAAGTCCTTTGTGTTCTCCTCCCTCCCACCCCAAGACTCAGGAGAAAAGGACACCTCCTAAGAATCCCTAGCTAAGCTTCCTAAAGGCTGGGGGAAAGTTAAGACTGTAGCAAGGAGCCAGGAACAGGAGGTCAGCATTATAGACGCTAGAGTCGCCAAGACTCTAGGGTGGGGTTCAACAGAAGTGCCTCTGGCTAAAGATGGATGAATCTGATCCTATCTACACCTGGGGCTGGGTTGCTGTTACCTGCCCGAGAATCAAGGCAAAGCCAGCGGAGGACAACAGGAGATGACTTCAACTGAAACCCTCCAGGTCCAGTCTCTGGGTCTTAGTGGGAGGGGCTAGCCCTACCTAGCCCCTCCCTACTGCTGAGACACCATAGGGAGCCTGTCCTCAGGGAGTTTATCCGACACTGCAGAGCATTCTCCAAGCATTCTTCCAAACCATGCCGCCTAATCTTTTATGCTAATGTACTCCTGGTCCTGTCTTCATTTTAGTCGGTTCCAAAGGATCCAAATGAAAATGTTCTCAAAATTCTTTTGATCATGAAAAGACAGGAAATAGATCCCAGGGCACTGTGAACCTGTGAATCTGGAGAAAAATATATGAAGAATCTGAGCTTCAGTGATCCCACTAATGTCTTGAGTCACCAAGTCCCATATGTTAAGAAAAGCAAGCAAGAAAGAAAGAAAGAAAGAAAGAAAGAAAGAAAGAAAGAAAGAAAGAAAGAAAGAAAAAGAAAGAGAGAAACAAAACAGGAATCAAACTGTTAATTATACCCTGGTCCCTTCACAAGTGTGGTTTCCAGGTTATAGATAGGAACCAGAAACCCAGGGAAGTTACAGCAAGGCCCGAGGCTAGGAGCAAAGGATTGCAAGCGTTACCACAGACCAGCATGAGTGGAAGGGAGGGAACTTAGGAAGGAAAGGAGGGCAAGGCTTGGGGTAGAACTGGGGTAGGATCTGCAGGGACAGGGAAGCCCAGTGGTAAGCATCAGGGTACAAAGGAACAATGATGCCATTGTTTACTGGACTGTCACCGAGTTATGTTAGCCACAGCCTGCATTTGAGGCATGGCATACCATTGGCCAGACACAAAACTTGGAGTAATGAGTTGCCTGGGGCTGGAGAGATGGCTCAGTGGTTAAGAGCACTGACTGCTATTCCAGTGGACCCAGGTTCAATTCCCAGCACCCACATGGTGGTGGCTTACAACTGTCTGTAATCCCAGTTCCAGGGGACCTGACATTCATGGCAAAACACCAATGCACTAAAACTAAATAAATTTAAAAACTCAAAGAAATGACTTTCTTACGCTGTCAGATGGGGTGAAACCTGCCCCTTTGAGTTGGGATGAGGTTTTCACCTTTTTACGTCCAATACCAAAAATGCATTAAGAAGCCCAAGGCATCTGACAGGGAAACCCTATCCCCCTAGCTGGAAGTTGACTGATGCTTCAGGTGGGACATTGCCTGGGGCTGGGGGGGGGATCAGCCACTGGATTCCTGAGCTGGGGGAGGGGAGGTTCGCAGGCAGCCTTTTCAGCAGACTTTCTTATCAATATCCAGGTCTTGGTTCCTTGGGAGGCAGAGATGGAAGGAGTCCCAGCTGTGTGGGGGAGGAGGAGACAGGAGGACAGTCCTGCTCCCTAGCCTGCTGAGCTGACAGGCCAGACAGATGCTTCCCTCCCTCTTTTGGGGAAGAAGCTTGCTAGGCAGGGAGACAGCAGAGCCCTGAAGCCAGCGAGAGATGGAAGTTGGTGTCTGAGCTGATACCACATGGAGTTGTGTCCAACACACCCAACTTACATTAGCACGTGGTTGGTGGCTTTGCCTGAGGGGTGGGATGATAGCCCAAGCAGGAGGAAGGAGCCATCTTAACAGACATTTGTTCAGCCCCTTCATTTATGCTTTTCTACCTGTCCTTCTGGGTATGTGACTGACATCTGCCTGTCCCAGAGATGGCACTGATTTGGCCAAGTATTGAGGAAAAGTCGAGTTGGGACTGCTGGGGATGAGACTCAGAGGAAGAGCACTTGCCTTGGAGTACAACCCCAGCAGTGCAGAGAGGTAAAGAAGGCCAGGCTAAGTTTAGGACGTCTGTTAGAGCCAGAACAGAAGGCCGGTACAAGAGTGAGTGATGGGATTTTGTCTCTGACCTCCGTTCTTCAGTAAACATGCTCAGAGCTGTGGCTTCCAGCCCTGAACTGACTACAAAAACAGTTCAAGTGCCTGGCTTTGGTGGCTCAAAGCCCAGGGAGGAGCTGAATCAGAGCTGTGACGGGAATCAAACATAAAGGCAGGGGATGCTGTGTAGGAATGCAGAGTCTTGGCTGTGCTTCCCATCCCCCTCTACCACTGGACACAATTCTCATCCCTTTGGTGCATCTTTCTTTGCGAGATTATTGTGAGTAGATTTTAAATAAAAAATGCATTGACGTGTTTGTATATGTCATACAGAAATGTGTGCAAGCCATGAGGGACAAGTTTTCACACCAATAGAACACACAAGACATCTTGGAATCCCAGCACTCAGAAGGCAGAGGGTTTAATGTCCTTCTCAGTTACCAGTGAGTTGGAGGCTAGCCTGGTCTACATGAGATCCTGTCTCAAAATAAAAGAGGCAAGAATTTTAAAATTGAACAAGAACAGAAACCAGTCTTGTTTGTCAGTTGCTAGCATAATGATCTATCTAAAAAATATTTATTTATTTATATAATGATTTACTTGTTTGTTTGTTTGTTTATGTGTGTGTACACCAGAAGAGAGATTGGGTCCCTTGGAACTACAGTTACAGATGGCTGTAAGCTGCCATATGGGGGCTGGGGATTGAACTCAGGATTTCTGGAAGAACAGCTAGTGTTCTTAAATGCTGAGTCATTTCTCCAGAACTGTGGAATGGTGACTTTTATCTCTCTCTCACCAGCAGAATCACAGCATGTTCTCCTTTGTAGGTGACCAGTGCTGTTGCATATAGGAGCCATTCTGTTATTCTCCTTACCCTCTGCTCTCTGAATGTACCCATCTACTAATAACAAGTATTTAAGTTTCCAGGCCTTCTCCATTTGGGGACTCTCAATACAGTGCTGTGAGTACTCTTAGTGATCATGTGACCACCTCTCCCAGTGTGTAGGAATGGAACCATTGGGTCATACGCTCAGCTTGGATAGACATCCTGGCTGCATGTCCCAGGGTTGCAAAGCACATCTGTATTGTTGTCAGTAGTGGATGAGTTTCACACCTTCTTCCTCCCTGCCCATACTTGGTATTATAAGGCTTCTTCATTTTGCCATTCTAGTCATTATCTAGAGGCTATTGCTTATGACCTTAGCTTATATTTTCCAGATAACTAATCATACTGAACATTTCTTAGTCACTGTATGTCCTATTTTACAAATCACATGTTCAGATTTTTCACTCATTTTGAACTTGACTTCTGTCTTTTTACTGAGAATTTATGAGTTCATTTTTGTGTGTGTTCTGACAAGTTCTTTGGCAGATACTTTTACTGTAAACGTTTCTCTCCACGCAGGGCTTTGTCTTTTTTCTCCTAATGGAACTCCTTGACAAAGAAAAATATTTTATCAATATTTTTCCTTCACAGTTAGTACATTTTATACCCTGCCTGAGAGGCATTTGCAAAAAATCAAGAAAATCACTTCCCCTTTTTTCTAGAAGCTTCAGTGTTTTGCATTCTGCATTTGTGTCTATAATCTTCCCAGGATTGTATGTATATATGCGGTGTTAAGTAGGAGTCGTGATGAATTTCTTCATGACTTCATGCCAGAGGATACGGTTGTTATCTTACCTACGACGCATAAAGTTCTGGCACCACTGCCAGGTGTGCTGGAACATACCTGTAATCTCAGAGCCTGGGAGGTGGAAGGGAGCAAGAGGATCTCAGAAGCTCAAGGTCTGTGACCAGCCTGACCTATATGAGACCCTGACTTTTATTTTGTCTTGTCTTTTAATGAGTTGCATAACCACTTGTAATCCCAACACATGGAAGGCAGAGTTCAAGGTCAGGAGTTCAAGGTCATCTTAGCTGCCTAGCAAGTTTGAGGCCAGCTTCTGCTACATGAGACCCTTTCTCACAAACATCCAATAATAATTATTAATAATAGTAATAATAATAAATATAGATAGATGATAAAGAGATAGAATATTTTTCCAAATGGATACCAGCAGTTATTTTCCCACTCTGAAATGTCTCCTCCATCATAAATCAGGTGTCCCTTGTGGAATTCTCTTTCTGATTCTTGTTTTCCTGCTGGTCAATCTAACTATATGTAAATATCATGCTTTCTTTTTTTGTGCTTTTTTTTTTTTTTTTGAGGCAGGGTTTTGTGTCTCCCACGGTGACCTAAATCCCACTCTGTAGCTGAAGATAGTTTTGAACCCTTGATTCTCCAGCTTCTACTAAATTGCAGGGATAACAGGTGTGTGCTACTATGCACAGCTTGACACCATCTTGTTTATGCGTAGCTTGAAACTGTCTTGATTACTGTCTGGTAACCTCCACCTTCCAGCTTTAGTCTTTTTGATGCGGGGGTGGTGGCCATGACTGAGGGGAAATGGGTGAGAATTGTGGGGTCAGGATTTACCAGTAAATGGAGAAGAAACCCCATGCAGGGAAACAATGTGCAGACTGTCTTGAATGGACATTGAGGGATTTTCTAGAGATGTAAATGAACTTGGCTACTAGTTCTGCCCTTCACAGTGTAGAAAGCCCTTTGACATGTAGGGTGTCATTGACCCTCAGGGTGTGCCTATGGGGTCACCAGGAAAGAACTGTAAATCATTTTCCTAGATAAAGAAAGAGACTCAGGGCATTGAGAGACTTGACCAACAAGCTCTCACATAGGAAGTAACAGTAATTTTCAAGATTTATTTATTTATTATTTTGTATACAGTGTTCTGTCTGCACGTATGCCTGCAGGCCAGAAGAGGGCATTATTACAGATGGTTGTGAGCCACCATGTGATTGAACTCAGGACCTCTGGAAGCAGTCAGCACTCTTAGCCTCTGAGCCATCTCTCCAGCCCCCACACATCACTCTTAAAGCTACATACTCAGCTCATACCTGTAGTCCTGACTGCTGAGTCAGCAGGTGGAGGAAGAAGGATGGATAGTGTAAGGCTAGCCTACCTTTTAAGACCCCATTTCAAAATAAAAGTCAACCACAGTTTATTGATTCGTGATTTCCTGGAGAGCTTTTCTGAGACTATCAGGTAGTAGCTTGAGTCTTGAGGTGATGAACTGTGGAGGTTATCTGGTGCTGAAATCCATGCTTGGAGGCAGGGGAGCAAGCAGGCCATCCTCTAGGATGTCACTGTTCTTTGAGCAGAAGACTGCAGTGGTCCTGGAGTAGAGAATGAGAGACAGGTGTGACACATGCAGAGGAGATCTTCAGGTGTGGCTAGGCCAGCTGTGAGGAACCCAGTCCTCAGAGCAGCAAGTGTGTAACATCCACACGTCTGCAGAACACACCTCTAGAGTGCTAAGTTCTCTATTCTCCAGAAGAAGAAAGAAGCAAAAAGTATTTTTTTTCTTAACTTTCTCAGCTAATCCTGTGATTAAAAACAAAAGAGCAAAGCTCCCCCTTCAGCTGCCCTGCTGGGCTTTCTCTCTCTCTCTCAGCTGCTGTGGGTCTCAACTCCTGTGGCATATGTGCTTATGAATTTTTAAAAGGGCTGCTGAGCTCTGCCTTCCTGAGCAGATCGACCTTGGCTCATCCTGTCAGTTCAACCCTTTCATCTGTCAACTCCTTTTCAAGCGGCCTGGCCTTGCATCCTCAGGGGGAGACCGTACTTGGTGGCGGGCCAGCGCTCTTCAGTAGCCCTTCCTTCCTCTTCAGAGTGGATGGGGTCACTGAGGTCTGTAGATACACCCAGTGCACCTTAGGGAGAGGTTGCCAGCCTGCTTGAGAGCAGATGACAAAGGAATCCCTAGAGAGAATGGACTCAGTCAAGGCCATATACCTAGTTAGTGACTAGTGTTGCAGAACAAGTTTGGTCACCTGGTCAAGTCTGTTATCATTTCTGTTCCACCGTAAAGAAAGACAGGTTGAGGGCTAGTGAGATGCTTTGGTGGGTAAATGCACTTGCCATGAAGACTGATGCCTTGAGTTTGACCCCTGCAACCCACAGAAAAGTGGAAGGAGAAAACGGGCTCCATAAAGTTGTCCTTGAACATCTACTGTGGCGTGTGTAGGTCCACACCCATGTATCACATGCAGACAATAATAATGTTTTTAAAAAAATTAAGAAAGAGAGGTTGGGGTACTAGGGAGCTGATCGGTTGGTAAGGGGCCTGCCACACAAGCATGAGAACCTTGTTCAGTCTCTAGCCCTCATGTTTATAAAAAACAAAGGCCCGTCATGGTGGTATGTGTTTGTTATCCCAGCCCTGGGAGATAGAGACTGAGGCTCATTGACCACCTAGCCCTAGCTTAATTGGTGAGCCATTGTGAGGGTGGGGACGGACAAATCAAAACAACAACAACAACAACAAAAAACAGTTTGCCTCTCATATACACCCATGCACATGTATGTGCGTGTATGCATGCAATCACACACTCACACACTCACACACACACACACATGCTTGCACACACAAGAAAAAGGTTGAGCCTCTCAGATTCCTTTAAGTCCCTCTCTATCTGCAGGTTCTACATCTGTAGATTTAACCAATATCTTGGATCGAATGTATGTAGGGAAAACCAGTTGTGTCTGTACTGAGCACATACAGAAAAAAAAAATCATGATTCCCTGGGGAATACAAAATAACAGCTATTCCCATAGCATTTACATTTTGGTGGGTGTTGCAATTAATGCAGACATGATTTAAAACACAGGAGACATTGCAAATAGGTTCTATGAAAATATACCACTTTATATCAAGGACTTAAGGCTTGAGGTGTTGGCATAATTCTGTAATCCCAATGCTTGAGAGGCTGAGGCAGGAGGATTGTGAGTTAAAGGTCAGCCTAGACTACATAACAAGTTCTCAAAAAAACCAAGATCTGGGATGTAGTTGAGTGGTAGAATTCTTGCCTTCAAAAGGAAAAGGAGAGAGAGTAAGAAGAAAGGAAGGAAATCTGTGTATCTGCAAAGTTTGAAACTTGAGTAGATTCCTAGGCCAGTCCTTACAGAGGCCCAGGATGACAGTGTTCTGTTGGTTTTTGTTCTGGAAGAAACCAGTGCTGATTTAGAAGGTTCCCATTGGTTCTAGCTCTTAAGGAACCTCCAGATTCAACATGCCCTGTCCGTATGCAGAGAAAGCCTGGGTCAGGGCAAGTAGGATGGTCAGAGCAGCTGAGGCCAGGTGGATAGCGGGCATTCAGGACAGGAAGCTTCTCCTCTGTGCCTGTGCTTATAGCCTGCAGAGCCTAGCTTTTTCCTCCCTTGCCCTGGCCATGCCAACAGACTCAGCATTCTCTCCACACTGCCCTTGTTATCTCCTCTAGCATGAATTCTATATCCTCCCAGAACAGCAAGGGGGAGAGAAGGAATTGAGACAGAAATGGATTGTCTCCTTGGAAATGACTCCTAAGTTGCTGCAGTATCTGGGCTTCCAGTAATGTCTTACTGTGGTTGGGCTGCTATAAAAATAAAGAGTTACAGATCCCATGACTTCTAAGTAACAGATTTTCATTTTCAATTTCTGAGGACTGAGAAGTTGGAGATGAAGGCCCCAGCAGATTCAGGGTCTGGTGAGGGTCCACTTTCTACTTTATAGAGTGTGCCTTCTTGCGTGGTCTCTGTGTCATGTGGGGATATGGCTGCTTTCTGGGCCTCTTCTTATAAGGATAATAATCCCACTTTTGAGGACTCTACCCATGTGACCTAAGTACTTCCCAAAGACGTTCATCCGGCTGGTGATGTATATGAGTGTATTGGTCTAAATGTAACCACAGCTACCTGGGATACTGGGTTAAGAAGATCATAAATTCAAGTTCTTGCTGGGCTGCAAAGTGAGTCTGAGGCTAGCCTGGGCAACTTAGTAAGACCCTCTCTCAAATGAAAACAGAATTGTGAAAATGCACTGAGAATATAGTTCTGTGCTTAGCTTGTGCTAAATACTAGGTCCAGCACCTCAAAAAATAAAACAAAACAAAAAAGCAAAAACAAAAACAAAAAATAAAATAAAAACAAGGCAGCGATGACAGAATTCTATACCATAGCAAACTACAACCCCCCCCCTTTCCCTTCATGCAGTTATGCAATTCCAAATACACCAGAGCCTTTTGAGATGTCTACTGCTCTTCATTTTGAGATTAATGAAGTCACTAGTGATACCACTCGGCTTGGACACCTCCCCCAGAGCTCTTTCCTAGGGACTGTGACACTCCACCCAGGGACTATCCCTGGTAAGTGAGTATGGGAGGGGAACTTACAGAAATTTTACTTAAAGTATTAAATGAACTAGCACATGTGGGTCATCCCCTGTGTACTGGATTGCTGTGTGAGATACCTACATGTGCTAACATGTCATCTAATCTTTAGGAAAAACCCAGGGTGGGTATGGCAATGCCTTTCAACTGAGGAGGAATTTTGCTCCCCAGGGAATATGTGAAAATGTCTAGAGATATTTTTAAATGTCACAGTTTGGTGTGGGTGAGTACAAACAGCATCTAGGGATGTTCTAAACTTGCTGTACACACAGGACAGCTTCATCTACAAATCATTATACTCAGGCATTGTCTATTGACAGGGACATAGTCAAGGCAATTGTCTATAGGTGAGTTCATCACAGAGTGACTTATACAAGCCTAACAGTACAGAACAGTCATTTCACATGGCTTCTTGCAATAAAGAGACGTATGAAGCTGCTGTATATTGTTTACAGTAAACCATTTCTTTCTAGGTAGAAGACATATACTCTAAAATAGTAACGAAGATATCATACAACACACAAGTCAATGTATTAGCTACTTTTGCCCTTGCTGTGACAAAGCTCCTGATAACAGCAACTTAAGAAAGAGAGGCTTCATTCTGGCAGGGCAGGCATAGTCTGGGTGTGTGGGAAAGCTGGTCACAGGCATCTGCAGTCAGGAAGCAGAGAGGTATGGATGCAGGTGCTCAACTAGCTTTCTCTTTCTTATTCCTGAGAGCCCAGCCCAACGAGTGGTACCACACACATTGAAGGCCTGTCTTCCCCCTCACGACTCCTAGCTCATTATAAACTTGTCGGTATAACAATGAAGGTTCGCCACCACCACAAGTGAAACAGT
This sequence comes from Mesocricetus auratus, assembly GCF_017639785.1. Lineage (NCBI taxonomy): Eukaryota > Metazoa > Chordata > Mammalia > Rodentia > Cricetidae > Mesocricetus > Mesocricetus auratus. The sequence continues at coordinate 5,028,695 of NW_024429185.1, forward strand.
CAGTATGAACAAGCGTTAGGTATCATGCCCAGCTGTGTGTGTATACTTTCATATAGCAGCGTCACGGAAACCGCACCAGTGATGGGCCTTACTGCAGCTTCACAACGTTGCCAGGTGATAAGACTTTTCCAGCTCCACTGTAATAAGACTTTTATTGGACATGTGATCCAGTGTCGACCAAACATTATTAATGTCGAGCATGACAGTATCCCGTCTAATTTTTCCAGATGCCAAAGCTAAGAAACGTATAAATACTAACAGAAAAACTTGGGTTTAAAACAGTTCAGAGGCTTCTCCAAGGCCTTTTGTCAAAGCAGGATTCTAACCTACTTCTGTATGATCCCCAAGTCATACAAGAGAGCATACACCCCTGGGAAGGACCAACTGCCCTTTTGATGGTATCTATCCTGGGAGAGAAGACTTTCTGGTGTTTCTCACCAGGCAAGCAAACAGCAACCAGTGTCCGCTGGAGCAGGAGCCAGGCAAGGCCTGAAACAGCTGCTGATAGGCAAAGCCTTTCCCGTCAGGCCCACTGAGCTTTTACAGAGACTGCAGTCCATCCTCTTTCTGCCCAACATTTGAAATCTCTTGAGTCCATGAAGTGGCTTTGCTAAGAAACCCATTGGCTTCAGGGTCTATGCAGTGACAACCAGCGAAGGCTCTGTCAGTGAAGGGTTGGATTAAAATAGGCCCCGACAACACTCTGCAGAAATGGTCAAGCTCTAATGTCAGGGAGAATCAAGGCTGGTGCTTGGGGTGGCCTGCAATCATCTTTCAGTGGTCAAGAAGTAGATGATTAATAAAACGGCCCTTTACCTATTTTTCTTATTTCCTAGTTCATGCTCTTAGTTTTGCTTTGCTTCCTATAGTGCTAATAATAATCATCCTAAAAATGTTATTAAGAGGCGGGGCAGGGCCGGGCATTGGTGGCACACGCCTTTAATCCCAGCACTTGGGAGGCAGAGGCAGGTGGATCTCTGTGAGTTCGAGGCCAGCCTGGTCTACAAGAGCTAGTTCCAGGACAGCCTTCAAAGCCACAGAGAAACCCTGTCTCGAAAAACCAAAACAAAAAACAAAAAACAAAACAAAACCAAAAAAAAAAAAAAAGAGGCGGGGCAGTTGTGGTGCCCGCATTTAATCCCAGCACTTGGGAAGCAGAGGCAGGTGGGTCTCTGTGAGTTCGAGACCAGCCTAGTCTACAAGAGCTAGTTCCAGGACAGCCTCCAAAGCCACAGAGAAACCCTGTCTCGAAAAAAACAAACAAACAAAAAATGCATTATGAAGAGCTGTGCACATAGCTCAGCAGAGAGCATTTGTCTGGCAACCTCAAGGCCCTGGATCCCAGCACTACCCCACAAATAAAACCAACAAACCAAAACAAAGAGAGCGGAGCTGCTGGCTGAATGGAACCGGATTCAATGTAGGAAGTGGAAGGAGAGTCTAAGAAGTATGAGAGCGGCCGGGTGTTGGTGGCGCAGGCCTTTAATCCCAGCACTCGGGAGGCAGAGGCAGGTGGATCTCTGTGAGTTCGAGACCAGCCTGGACTACCAAGGGAGTTCCAGGACAGCCTCCAAAGCCACAGAGAAACCCTGTCTCGAAAAAATAAATAAATAAATAAATAAATAAATAAAAAAAGAAGAAGTATGAGAGCATCATGTATGGTGCAGCGCGTCTCCAGAATGGGCTGGTTCACGAAGGATGGGAGGAGCCTGCTGCAGTCTCTGGACCCCAGTCCCTGACAGTGTTTTAAGAAGTTGGCTGCCAGGATCGCCCTGCCCCTCCTCCTTCTCAGCTCTCAGCAACCATGCACTTTCCTATTTCTTGAGATAACTTGAGTACAACAGACTTGCCACCCATTAGAGCGGGGAGCAGTTCTTTATTCAGGCGACACTGCCTTTTATTCAAGTGTCCTCAGTGCTAATGGGGACATGGGGGTCTCAACACACGTGCGCACGCCCTGTGCATGCGGCTGCTGGAGGAATTATACCCATGAATGCGAATGAATGGGTAAGGACAATGAACTACAGTGAATGAGTCGTTGTAAGGGAGCCTTTCATGAGGCCCGAATGACAAGCGAACTCCCAAGAAGGGGCCAGCAGGAACACTAACTACATCCAAAAAACCGGAGAGGACGTTTCTGCCTGGCAGAATCAGGCACCAGGGGAACCAGAGTTCCTCCAATTAGCAAGATGACTGGGCAGATGGAAGCCGGAAGGAACACGTACCCTTATTATGGAACTGCTCTGAGATCAGGACGAGTTCTTCCAAACAAAGGATGGAAACAGGAGGAAAGTGTGACCATGTCTTCTCTGGTGAAAACTGGGCTTAGTTGAAGGGGCAGTGCCTAAGGGAAGCAGTGTTTTTACCAAAGGAGAATGGTATAAGGGCTCCTTCCCGTCTTAGTGGGACTTCTGCTTCTCAGTGTATCTGAGTTAGGAAAAGAACGTTCAGTTTCTGAAACCACAGTTTTATTTTCTTAACAGCAACCTAATAATGTTTCCTCTACCAAACTCTTTGAAGCTGTCTTCTCCCTCCATACCACTACCCCCCATCTCTGCACGGACAGTTTAGCTGGGTATATGAAGATGAATAAACTAGGGTTAACCTAAATGGATTCCAAAGGCTTATAAATGGTGACACATGAATTAAACACACACACACACATACACACACACACACACACACACACATTGTTCTAGAAACAACTGGTTCAATGAGAAAGATCAGACAAAGCAGCAAGGTAAAGTAGGAAGGTTTCCTTAGAGGGAGGATATTGACAAGGGCCAGAAGACTAGGCTTTGAGTGGGATAGAGGTGTCCACCTTGGTGGTCAGTCATGGAAGAGATTCTAGGTGAGCCAACAGCCTTAGCAAGGCCAGGAGGTGGTGTGTGCTTCCAGGTGGTATAGTGTTATGGGGGGGAGGGGGTATGGGGAGGATTGATGGTAGATGAAGGGCTGAACAGAACTGGAAAGAAGCAGGTGCTAAGATGTGTTACATACTCTGACAAAATACCTGGCAGATAGACTTAAAGGAAAGTGGCTTTGGCTCCTGGTTTCAGCGGGAACCATCCATCATGGCTGGGAGGAGATGGCAGCTAGAGTGGTTCCATACACAGTGCCAGCATCTAGAGGTGGCAGCTGCTTATACTGGTGGATTAGGTAGAGTATCAGACCAGACCTGGAGACTGGCATAACCCATGGATTAGTGGCTCTTCTTGCTGGACAATAAAATACCTGACAGGTGCAATAAAATCACTCCTTTAGAAAAGAAACAGATTTGTTTTGCCTCCCAGTTCAAGGGCAAATTCTGCCATGGTGGTAGAGGCTTGGGGCAGCTGGGAACCTTACATCCTCAGTGAGGAAGCAGAGAGCAATGGACACTGGTGCTAGGTAGTTTTCACCTTCTTATGCAGTCTAGGATTCCAAGCCACAGAATTGTACCCCCTATTGTAAATGGAGCTCTTCATTGGTCTAAATAATAAAAACCCGGAGTCAGATATAGAGGAAAATGCTGAGAGATCAGAGAGAAGGAGCAAGCCACAGCCACACCTACCCCCTCAACGTCTCAGCAGTCCAGAGAGCAATTTCTTGTTTCTGCCCGCTTATATCGTCTCTCTGACTGCCATCTCACTTCCTGTATGTCTATACAGACCTTCAAACCTCTATGGTTAACTAGTGGCAAGCTCCATTCTCTGACCTTCAGACAGGCTTTATTTGTATAAGCAAGACATCACCACAACCTATGTTCATGATAGATCTTCTCAGTTAAAAGAATATCCAGAAACACCCTGCACAGGCATGCCCAAGCACTTGTCTGCTAGGTGATTCTAAATCCTGTCAATCAATATTCAACATCGGCGTTCCCAAAGGCCCACTTGTAGTGGCTAACATCATCAGCCAGGCCTCACATCCCAAAGGTTCCATACATAGCAGTCCAAAGCAGCACCGTTAGTTAGGAACAGTGTTCAAACTCCCAAGCATGGGACAGCATAACTTAGGTTGTGGAGGGTTATGAGTGAGTACAAATTTCTGAAAGGGAAATTAAGGCAGTGGTTTCAGAGAAGTTGCCAGGGTTCCCAGCTGGAAGGGACTGGGTCAGTGTTTTACAAATGCAACTTCTAGCTGCTGCAAAGTTTCATCCGCTTACTCAATGAACATTTGTTGAGCTCCAACTGTGTGGCAGACTCTGTGCTCAATGGTATAACTATAGTGGTGCGTACAGCAGTCGCCAGTACTTACAGTTGGCTAGCCTTTCTGCTTTCATTGTCTCCTACCGGCTCTCCTCCAATACCAGAATTTCCAGATTGCATCAAGCCAGAGTTGGCAGTAGGCATGGACAGCATCCTGGGATGGTGCCAGGATGCTGACAAACTGTTTCAGATTCTGGTTCTGTAGTGGTAGAAACAGATGAGGGTGCTTTGAGGATAGACTGCACCCCAGGGTGACTGGGGTGTGAGATTCATAGGGAAAGGTTCAGTTCTTAGATTGTATCTTTTAAGGTTTGTTCCATTAAATGTAAATACCTGTCTCTTACTCTTACACTGTGTTTTGACGTCCAGTATTGGAGACATCTTTAGTAATTAAGCTGTTGTGCCTTTTTAATGATCAAACAACATAAATTTAGCCTAAGATTACATTATTTTTTGTTTGTTTTGCTTTTCCACCATAAACAGATTCTCATTTATCAGGTTTAATTTTGTGGCTTCGTTCAAAAACCTGGGTTTGCTCTCTAGCCTGTAGTGTGTATGTGTGTGTGTGTGTGTGTGTGTGTGTGTGTGTGTAGTTGCTTCATGTTGCCTATTTTAAAAAACATCAATGATATCAGGTGTGGTGACTCTGTGTGTGTGTGTGTGTGTGTGTGTGTGTGTGTGTGTGTGTAGTTGCTTCATGTTGCTGGTTTAAAAAATATCATTATTACCAGGTGCGGTGACAGCACTCAGAGATAGATAAATATGAGTTTAAGATCAGCTTGATCTACGTAATGCATTCTAGGCAAGCCAGTGCTACAGAATGAGATCCCCATCTCAAAAAACCAAACCAAACCAAACCAAACCAAATGTTGATTATCATTTCTTTTAAAATTAGGCCCCGGTGTCCTGAAATATGACCTTAATCCCATCACTCAGAAGGCAGACTCAGGCAGATCTCTATGAGTACAAGACTAGGGTGGCCTCCATAGTTAGTTCCAGGCTAGTCAGAACTACGTAGTGAGATCCTGACTCTAAAATGAATTATTTCCCGGTTAGTATACAAGATAATGTTCTTCTCTCTGGGACATCGTCACACGCGTGTATCATAGCACCTGTTCATATCTTCACACGTGTGTATCATAGCACCTGTTCACGTCTTCACACGTGTGTATCATAGCACCTGTTCACGTCTTCACACGTGTGTATCATAGCACCTGTTCACGTCTTCACACGTGTGTATCATAGCACCTGTTCACGTCTTCACACGCGTGTATCATAGCACCTGTTCACATCTTCACACGTGTGTATCATAGCACCTGTTCACATCTTCACACGTGTGTATCATAGCACCTGTTCATGTCTTCACACGTGTGTATCATAGCACCTGTTCATGTCTTCACACGTGTGTATCATAGCACCTGTTCACGTCTTCACACATGTGTATCATAGCACCTGTTCATGTCTTCACACGTGTGTATCATAGCACCTGTTCATATCTTCCACCTTCCCTTTACTCTCTTGTTCCGGTCCCAGCTCACACACGAGAAACCCCGCCTCGACATCCAGCAGCAGCGGTACTATGCTGTTCTCACATCCTGTTTACAGCTCCACTTTGGCCTTGCACTGTCCCCCTTCCTGCCTGACGCTGGTCCTCTGGGGTCCTTTCATCTTCATCACAGTCAACTGTCTTCTGAGTCTCCAACTAGCCCCTCCCTCTCCTGCAATTCATCTGGAGCCAACCATCTTCTACCCGTCTTCTGACTCCCTTCCACTGGGAGGATTCCCTGGATTCCCTTCCACTCCTTCCCTCCCACACCTTCTTAGACTTCTCCCACCCTCTCTTCTGTTCCTCTGCCCCACCCTTTGATGTCTGCCGGGAGGCTTCTGCCTGAGGGAGAAGGAAGGGAATAAGCAGTGTGTGAAGGTATCATGAACTATTTATTTCTCCTGCCCCCAGTTTAACAAATCACCCCACTTCTCCATACAATATTCTGTGTTGTCTACAAACAAGCTCAGGATCATATCTTGAGAGGCAGCTTTACTGAGGCATACATGCATCTACTAGATCTTTCTATTTATTTAGTCACCTTGCCCCAGCAGGCTACTTGATGAGGGCCAAGGGCCAGATCAGTGGATTTTGTTGACTAATTTTGTTTTCTGCGAATCCCAGCTTCCTGCTTGTGTAGGCCTTCCTTCTAGACTCCAGGGATGCTGTGAGTTTATCATTACTTGGGACTGAAGTCTTATGCCCCAGGAATTCCAAGGGCCCAGGCAAACTGAGACAGCAGGGTGCTCAGTAGATCCTAGATCCTTTCCCTGAAACCCACCTTGGCATCCACACAGACCCATGACTACAGCTACACCATTAAAGCTTGTGTCAGTCAGTGAATCCCCAGAAGGAAGGCCTAACACAAGTCTACACATACCTTCCACTGCCTCAGCCTGAACAGAGGTTTAGGCTACATGCAGTACTACCAAGGTCTACAGTGACAATCAGCTTCATTGTCAGCCTCATGGGAACATCACCCAGGAGATGGCGAGGCACACCTTTTTGTGTGTCTGTGTGATTTCCAGAATGAAGAAGACACACCTTGAATGGGAATAGCATCACCTTCTTGGCTGGGTGTAGGGGAGAAGCCAGCAGAACACTGGCATAAATGTCTTCCCTGTCATGGCGGGTGAGCCCACTGAAACTGAGAGGCAAAATAAATTTATCTTCCTTCTAAGGAGTCTTGTCAACTGTTTGTCACAGCAACATGGAAGTAACTAATAAACTTATCTTGTATGCCCTGAGGTCAGGTTTGTCACAGCTGTGCTAGAGCCATTGAATACATTCCAACGTGTCCCCTAGGCTGGGGTTAAGGATGAAAACATTTGGTGTTTTGACTTATTTTGAGACAGGCTCTCTCTAGATAGCCCTGGCTGTCTTGGAACCCAATATGTAGATCAGGCTGACCTCAAACTCACAGAGATCCACCTGCCTCTGCCTCCCAAGTGCTGGAAGCAAAGGTGTGCACCACCTCATTGTAAACCAGGTTTGGTAGTGCACATCTTTAACCCAAGTACTGAGGAGGCAGAGGCAGGTGACTCTCCATGAGTTCAAGGTCAGCTGGGACTACAAAGCAAGTTCCATGACAGGGCTGTTATACAGAGAAACCCTGGCTCATGGAATCCTATTTCTGAACACTAAGTCCTGGGTCAGGAACTGTGCTAGAGGTTAGGAATTCAGTATTGGATAAAACTGCTTTCGGTTTTTGAGAGGAACAGAGAGGGCCCGACATGCCAGCACATGGCATCCTTAACTCCCAGCCTCATCCAGTACTCAGGAGGGGAGGTTGGAGGACTAGGGGTGCAAGGCTAGATGGGGCTACACACCAAAGTCTTATTTCACATTATAAAAGAGGAAAAAGAAGCAGAGAGAGGGCGAGTGCCTTTCAAATACACAGTCATCTTCCCTGCGGAAGTGTTGTCTGGACAACCCCAGGGCTTGGGCATGGGAAGCAGAGAGAGACGCCTGGGAGGGTTGTGGAAGAAAAGTTTGCATAGAGTTCACAGGAAAGACAGTGACACCACGGGACACAGGGTCTTAAATTATGGCTTGCAATGCTCTAGGAGGAAATGTAACTGAATGCGAGGCACAGTTGTTAAAAAGTTGTCAGAAGTAAAGAGAATTTGAAGACACAGTCATAAATGACCCCAGATGTCCAGTAGCATCCTGGTAGTGCCAGTGACTCCTTATACTATGGGTCAAAAGCAGCCAGCATAGTGAATATAGACAGCTTGGATAATGGGGGATGAGCTGGGAGAAGAGAATGGTCTTGTATGGGAGGTTGAAGCCAAACAACTTTGCCGTTTCCTTATATAACTTCATCTGTGAAGGAGGACTCTGTCCTGATCACTGCTATAGTGACAGGACCCTGATTGTAATCACACATTAGGTGTTTGATAAATACTTGGAATGCCATGACAATGCAGTGTTCCTGGCAGTTAATCCCACCTATGACACAACTGTCCCCTTTAAGGGTTGCTATGATACAGGTTCCAGAAGGTGGGAGTCAGTAGTGCCTGCCCTACCAGGTACATCATGCCAGGACAGCCCTGTTCATGTCTTGGCTGCCTTATGAGGAGGCTGTACAGGTTCAGGAAGAGTGAGCTGTGGCCTGTGAGCCAGAAACCCCAATTTCTAGAATCATCTTTTAAGCTGTGGCCTCAAGAAACCCTGTCTCTAATGCTGTGAGTAATGCCTGCCTGGGTCATTGTAGAAACAGGTGTCATAAGGACCAAGCACGAGAGTACCTGAGCAGCTGATGTGTTAGCTGTGACACCTAACTTCCTGGTTGTCTCTTGAGTTCTCGTAGTGGACAGGACGTTTAATATCTGGGGTGGAGTATGCAGCTCGGTTGGTAGAGTGCTTGCTTCATATGCCTGAAGTCCTGGATTTCATGTTCAGTATTATGTAACCCAGGCATAGTGGCATATAATTCTGTAATTCCAGTACTTGGGAGGTGGGAACAAGATTATCACAAATTCAGACTCATTCTCAGATATATAGGAAGATCAAGGCCAGTCTGTGATACAGAATCCCTGTCTATTAAAAAAAATGGTGATGCTAAACTTCCTCTTCACCCATGTTTGGCTGTTATTAGAAGAAACATGACTGACCCATGACCTACACGGTAAGGCGACTGTGCATCCCAGCTTTTGCCTGTTGACCTAATGGAGTCAGTTATTCAGATGAAATATAAAGAGACATCCAACTCAAATCTACACACTTACCTAATTTCCTGAGGAAAATAAGACAAGATGCCCACTCGCAAGGAGCTGGTCAGGCTGTGGCCAACAAAGTGATAGAGATGCAAAGAAAATATCTGAACCATGGGTCTCCACTGCCAGTGGGCATCAGGGATCTCAGCTCTGAGCAGCCTCCGGCCACCCTTCCCAGCCCCCAGGCAATGGAGGCTTGTGATTTGGCATTTGATTTCACACAGGACAGCATTGCTTTCTTTTTTTCTTTTTTCTTTTTTCTTTTTTTTTCTTTCTTTTTTTTTTTTTTTTTGGTTTTTCAAGACAGGGTTTCTCTGTGGCTTTGGAGGCTGTCCTGGAACTCGCTCTGTAGACCAGGCTGGCCTCGAACTCACAGAGATCCGCCAGCCTCTGCCTCCCGAGTGCTGGGATTAAACGTGTGCGCCACCAACGCCCGGCTCAGCATTGCTTTCTTGAGACACAGCCAAGCAAGGCGGTGCTGAGGGAAAGGCGCTCCCCCACATTCCCTGCACCTGCCTGATCAGCCTCATTGGGTCAGAGGAGGTCATTCCAGCAGAAAAGTGAGCACGCGGAAAGCCACTGAGAAGCGGTGATGGCGCCTTGGGACCACATCACTGGGGCTGGAAATGTGCAGAGGTCCTGGGGTGTGGCTCCGGTAACTCTATTGTCCCTGATCTCCACAAACTTTTTCAGGGTGTTTTCATATGCCTCTGGCTCTGCCAGCGGCTAACCCTGCAGGAAGGTTCACAGGTACCAAGGGGTCAAAATCAGAGACTGGGGTGGCAGCTGGGTGACAACCTGCTGATACCCCGCACTTCTGAAGAGGTTTGTGGTTCTGTTTTCCCACTGGATACTTTAGAGCAGGCTCTAGGACCACAGGTTCAGAGGGTCTCAGGCCATTTGTTGACTGTGAGTCTCTGGTTCCAGCAGGGTTTGAGTCCTGCTGGAAGGGGGGGGGGTGGGCAAGACAGGACAGAAGTCACAGAAATCACATTCCCTGGCCAGACACATCAAATGATGCTGAGAGAGGTTTTCAGCTCAAGGCAGGTAGAGAGACACCAGGAGCAGCCCATGCCTCGCAGCTCGCGATAGAACATACTCAGGTGTACCCGATATTAACAGGCAACTGAAGCAGACTAAACCTAACAAGCACTAGGGCTGGGGTGGCTTTGCAGTGCTCCCTTCATTTTGTAGTTCACCAGTTATCTCTCTTGTGTTTCCCCAATCCAGAATACCTACCCACTCCCGCCTGGCACAACACACCATAAACAAACAGACATGGCAAGCATACCACAAAAAATACCTACCCAATACATATCCCCAACACTCGTGCACACATGAGCATACACACCACACACACACACACACACACACACACACACACACACACACACACACACACACACGCACGCACAGCCCATAGTAGGTATGGAGGAGCCAGCACAGGGTAGGGATGGGGGAGTGGCAAGGCAGGGAGAAACACAGCCTTTTAAGGCAGCTCTTGCCTGCTGCTCACTTCGTTGCCCCCGTTCTTCTGTGCCTGCCCACAGCTGAGTTTTCCATCCTCCTGCTTATGGCAGAGCCCTCCTCGGGATCTCAGAAGTGGGAAGCGGATTTCTACCTTTTCCTGTTTCATCTCTTGTTACAAGTTCCAAATTTCTGCTTGGCCTTCACCAGGGTTGGTGACTGATGATGACATTGGACGTCTCAGGTTGCTGGGGTGCAGGCTAGGCACGTGATCTCATCTTGAGTCTGATCTGAGTGTTTTTTAAATGGTACCTTTCAGTGTGGAATGCTATTCCTACCCCACCCTTTCTTCTGAAGTTAAAAACAGACATAAAGAGGAAGCAGGCTTATGGTGCTGACTACGATTCTACCTTGCTGATGGCCTCAGACAGACTTTGCCATGGCTTCTGAGTGTGGAATGCTGAAGCATTAAAATCTGTGCTTAAAAGTTCTCCCAGAGTCGGGCAGCAACGGCACACATCTTTAATCCCAACACTTGGGAGGCAGAGGCAGACAGATCTCTGTGAGTTCTATGACAGCCTGGTCTACAAAGCTAGTCTAGGCCAGCTAGGACTGTTGCACAGAGAAATCCTGTCCCCTGTCTGAGAGAGAGAGAGAGAGAGAGAGAGAGAGAGAGAGAGAGAGAGAGAGAGAGAGAGAGAGAGAGAGAGAGAGAGAGAGAGAGAGAGAGAGAGAGAGGAGAGACAGACAGAGACAGAGTGAGTTCTTCCAGAGCTGGTGATGTAGCTCAGCTGGTAGAGGACTTGCCTAGAATGCTGGAAGTCCTAGGTTCAATTCCTAGCACCACATAAGGGAGGTGTGATGGCCAGTACTTACAATCCCAGCAGATGAGATTTAGAGCAGGGGGATCAGACACTGAAGGTCATCCCCAGCTGTACTAGAAGTTTAAGGCCAGTCTGAGCTACATGAGTCTATTATGTATGTATCTATCAAGTATCTATCATCTATCTACTGGTCTGTATGTCTATCATATCTATCTGTCTGTCTATCAATTTTGGAGACACAATGTCACTTTTGTAGCCTTGGCTTCCTGGAACTTGCTATGTATCCATCTGCCTCTGTCTCCAGTGCTGGGCTTAAAGGTGTGTGCCACCCCACCCAGCAAGACTCTATCTTAGAAAAACAAACTAACAAAGATATTTCTTCATCTGTCATTTCATCTGCAACCTGGGGCCAAGTTCTTTCTGTGCCTGCCAACTCCCAAGGCCTCTGAGCCCTATCTACCAGATGGACCTTAGGCCCAGGTTGGGGAGGGGGTGCCTTTGTGATAGCCTGGGATGGACCCCACCATCTTTGTATTCAAAGGATGTCATTAGATAGGTGCTCCTTGCTCCTTGCTCCTTGCCTCTGGCTTTTGGGGTAAGTCAGTAGACAGGATCTACATCTGGAAAAATCAGAATTTTCAAGAGACCCACAGAAGCACACCTCAGAGTCATTAACCTTCAGGACTCAGGGAGTTTGAGATATATCCAGCCTAGGTAGAGACTTGAGAATATCAATTGGCCAAGTGCTGACCAGATGCCAGTTCTAATGCCCAGAGCCAGGAATGTCATGGTGCTCACAGGGTGTCAACATACCCCTTCCCCAAATCCACGGTTATGTCATAAATGGTTTTTCAGATCCTTCCCAGCCTGAACTTGGTCTCAAAATCATTTATGTCTGTCCACATGAGGTGGCAAAGTATCTAGGCAGCTGTCCAGCCCTCCTTGTTCTCACACATTCTGTTCTCTAAGATCAGAATCTCCGTTCTTTGGTCCATCTGTCCAACTGTCTGTCCCAGGCCAGTTCTGCCCAGTCTGCCCGACTTTGGCACCCACAGCACTGAGAGCCATGTTTGTGAAAGAGAATGCTTTGGGCTTGCTTTTGTAGGGTAGGTAAATTTGCCTGAGCTTTGCAGGTTACCGGGGCTTTGTGTTTAAAATGGGGGAGGTTGGGATGGCAATCATATTCCTGAGGAGAGACGTCAGTCAGCTGCCGCGGACACACAAGCCGCCTGCTTGGTGTGGAGGAAGGCACAGCTGGCAGCAGAGCGCTGCCGACCTGTACACAAAGGGCTGCCAGGCAGAGTGGCTTTTGATTCCTCCAGAGCCGTGAGAAGCAGAATTGCTTCTGATTGTGCAGTGGGGTGACTCAGCCTGTCAGTGATTACCCCTTCGCGTTCTCTGTATCCAAGTTCACTTAATTGAGAGCTGTGTGGGCCCTAGCTCTCAACCCACCGACAGCCTGCTCCCCATTAGCACCCCAGCCTTGCCTCTCACCTCCCACGCTCCCCCCACCCCTTCCTCCTCCATTCTTGCCTCTTTTTTTTTTCATTCATCATCTATTCACTCAGAAAGTACGTATTGAGCGCCGCACATGGCACTCTCCAGGCATCTGAAGCTTGCAAACTGGGCTCACCCCGTCCCTAGCCTTGCTCCCCACCCCCACCCCACCCTACCCACAAGCAAATGAGAGAGGGGTCAAGGACAAGGAGCTGGATCACTGGGAGGAATTCTGGATAGGAAAAGCTGAATCTCGCAGTGCCAAGTAGCTTGAGGGGCACGTGCCCCTTAGCCCCTTGGAGGCCTCTTTTGGAGATGTGCCTGGAGGCCCACCTGCCAATCTGGTATAGCTGACAGATGCCTCAGACTAGTTTCCTTGGTCTGTAAGACTGAGCAGCCCCCTCCTGCTGGAGGCAGAAGCATCTGCCTAGAAGATGCTGTGAACTCACCCCTAGCAGCAAGGGGGAATTCAGGGAGATCCTTTCTGAAGGGCTGTGCATGTGTGTGTTGGAGCGTGTGTGTGTGTGTGTGTGTGTGTGTGTGTGTGTGTGTGTGTGTGTGTGTGTGTGTGTGTAGGTATGCCTGCAGAGGCCAAAGGTTCATACTGGGTGTCTTTATGAATGTCTATTTTATTTATTGGCGTAGGGTTTCTCAGGGAGCCTGGAGCTGTCTAGTCTAGCCAGGCTGCTGGTTCCTGACTCCATGCTGAGTTTGCAAGTAGCTGCTTGCTCTTGTGCAGCTTCTACAGATCCAGACTCTGGTCCTCACACTCACACCACAATTGCCTTATCCACTGAGCCATTTCCCCAGAGACGGGACTCACTATTCTGACTTCACAGGTGAGGGTGGAGTTCTTACATCTTCCCACACTCCCTCCTAATTTCAGAAGGTCTGGTTGGCAGTTACTGTATTAGTTTCCGTTCCCATTGTTGTGGAAAAGTACCTTGACAACAGAAACTTCAGGAAGGAAGAAAGGGCTTATTTTGGCTCCCCATTGGAGGGTTCAATAAGGCAACATGAAGCAGGGTGTTCTTTTTAGCTGCTTATGGGATAGGGGCGGCTGGGTTGCATATCCAGATGGGGAAGAGGGAGAAGGTGGCACTTCCTGCCCGCCCTGGGCTGTGTGTGAAGGGGGGCGTGTGGGGAGAACGTGTGTGAAGGGGCAATCATGGCAGCAGCAGCATGGGACAGCTGTCACATTGCATCTGCAAACAGGCAGATGAGGAGGACACCACCAGTGCTCAGCTCACTTTCTCCTTCACATGTAGTCAGGGACCCCAGCCCATGAAATCGTAACACCCACACAACCCAGGCTAGACCACATGCTGGTGATGTCTGGAGCTGCTGTCAGCTGCAGTCATCTGACACTCAAGGAGATGGAGATCCTGGCGGATAATGATCCCTACGCCAGATGGGAGTGGGTGCTGTGGTCCTTTGTTGAGAGCGGGTAAGATATGTGGTGATGCGGGGCCCGATGATTGGAACTGAAGGGCTTCTTCCGGTGCACTGTTGTCCCCTGCCTGCCAGCAACAACAGTGAGCGGAGTCCAGAAAGTGACATGAGGGGCCAGAGGTGGAGCGAGGCAGAACTCCAATCAGCCAAAATAGAACCTTTTCTAGTTTTTACCCTACCCAGAAGCTGCCAGCCATAGCTGGAGACAGACTCACAAAAGCAGTTACACAGATCCCCTCTCCTGCAGACACACTCATAGGGAACTCACCCAATCGTGTTCTCACTCTCAAACTCATAGACCCTCACACGTGCGTATTTGCCCACATACTCACAGTCATGCCTGCTCTAATACACGTTTGCAGTAGCAATCATGCATGTACATGCACGCATACACACAGCCACACACGGTGTTGTCCACAATCACACCCTTTCTCCCACACACTCGTGTGTTCACGTATGTGGATATGCTCAGATACTCTCATACATTTGCATTCTAACGGGCACACATGCATACACTTATCCGTATATCACCCCTAGAGAATAGTGCTACTCTGACTGGTCCCATCTATAAATGGAACCCAGCTGGTTTTGTCCCATTAATGTCTAAAAAGCGTGCTGTGGCCCTGGAACCTGAGGTATAGTCCCTTCCCACCTGAACCTCTATATCATGAAAGATTTAGGTATAGGATGTCCAAGGTCTCCCTGGCTCCCATGTTATGGGACATGCTATTTGTCCCATCGAGCTGCTACAAAGTTACAGAGATTCTTCTGACTGAAGCTTCTTGGCCGCCAGGGCTCCTCTCACGCCCCCCCCCTCCGCCCCACAGTGATGTCGTCTCTTAAGGAAAACCCAGCCACAGACTCTGTCCTGCCATAAAGTGACAGACACTGCCCTTGCCTTCTTGTGACAGGGTGATTTGGGGGCTCGGTGTCTCATCTTCCTGCCTGCCTTCATGGCTAATAAAGGACTCAAGTGTCAGCTGTCCTGGAGGTTTTCAACTAAACGGCACCTTTAAAGCCTAGACACATTTAGAAAAACTCTCATGTGTGTGCCAAAGTTGTCATATATAGGGCAGTTTTGGCAGCACAATGGCTAGGTTTGAGCAGAGAACATTTGCAGTATGAAGAAATGGCCCCACAGATGGCAATAAGTGATGGTAGGTGCCCTCACTGTGACCTGCACGAACCCGAGTTTAGGCAGTGAAGTTAAGTGGCATAAAATTTGTGTAAGAACCATATAGCATTGATATAGAATATGTTAAAATATTTTATGGTCCCGAACCGGTCCAGTCAAATTCAAGGTACTGGCTTCCCTTGGGGAGAAAGCTTGGGGTAAGGGGTTGGGGAGAATGTGGGATGGGGAGTCCAGCTTGGCCATGTTTTATTTCTGAAATCAACATTTTAACAATTGTCAGTACTTCGTGGAGTGCTTTAGTTTTTCTTAATTAATTCTTATTTAAATTGGAAACAATCTTATTTTGCATACCAATCCCAGTTCCCTCTCCTTCCTTCCTACCACTCCTCCCACCAATCCCCCATCCCCTCCCCACGGATGAGGCCTTCCATGGGTGATCATCAAAGTCTGTCACATCATTTGGAGCACGACCTAGGCCCTCCCCCATGTATCTAGGCTGAGAGAGTAACCCTTTATAGGGAAAGGGCTCCCGAAGCCCATTCATGCACTAGGGATAAATATTGGTTCCACTGTCAGAGGCCCCACATAGACTGTCCAGGCCTCCCAACTGACACCCACATTCAGGGGGCCTGGTTCGGTCTTCTGCTGGTTCTCCAGTTGTCAGACTGGGGTCAGAGTCTTTTTTATTGTTATTCTTATAAGATTTTTTTCCTGTGAATTAATTTCCTGTGGATGTGTGTTTTACACGTGTGTGTGGATGTGTGTTTTACACCTGTGTATGTGTGTGTGTGTGTGTGTGTGTGTGTGTGTGTGTGTGTGTGTGTACTTTGTGCACCCTGGGTGCTCTTGAGAGTCTGAAAAAGGTATCGGATCTCCCAGAACTGGAGTTGCAGACTGCTGCAAGCCACTATGTGGGTTCTGGGAGCTGAACCAGGTCCCGTACGAGAGCAGAATGTGCTCTTATCTTAGCCTCTCCAGTCCTTGGGTTAGTTTTGTTAGTATTTTAATGTTAAAAACCTGTGCTAAAATAAGAATGAATTGCAAGAATGAGGGTGGCATAGTGGATTGCCAGGTACCAGACCAGCGAAGTTGAGGCACAGTACCCTGAGCACTGTTGCCCTAACTGGGGGGCCTCCCAGTCTAAATACCTGGTGATCCTATCCCCTTTTTCCTTTCTTGAGACAGGGCCTTGCTAGTCCAGGCCGGCACCTACTTAACTATTCTTTTAGGGAGTACAACACTATGTCTGGCCTGGGCATTCCTATGGAAGTCAGTCTCAAACATTGCCCACATCTTGGGAAGTAGGGCAGCTGCGCTGCAGTTGTGAGGAGACTAAGGTCACTTTCTACGCTCTTTCACCCCGCCATGGCTCCCATTTCCCATCTTTCCAGTCCCAGAGGGAAGCAGCAAAGTCAAGTTCATAAGCCAAGGCCAAACTTTCTCCCCAGAGTTCATGTTGGAGCGTGGATTCATTTTTTAAAACTAGGCCAATCAAGGGTCAGGCGCGAGTGGTCAAGGAGCCCTCAGAAGTCTTAGCCAAGAGGTTGTAGGGTACATTTTTCTGATGAGGAGACAGTAATTCTTATTAAATTCTTAAGGAGTCAAAGAACACAAAAGTGAATCAAATTCAACCTCATGCTATGATTGGAAACTGAGCCCAGGGAAGACTTAAGGCTCTCCACTCATGAAGATGAGCCTTCAGCCTTGTCCTGAGGTCTCTGCCTGCTTCCAAGTTTGGATTGGTTCAAGAACACGGGACCCCATATGGGGTGGTCTGTGTGGGACCCTCTGTGGGGTACTTCTCACACAGAATCTCTGCCAACTGTCCCTGAAAACAGCAAAGCATCTATGGCATGGCTGTGAGTGCCAGGCCAAAAGCAAGTCTGTCCTGCCTACCTCACCTCCTCCAGTAAAGGCCCCTCCCCATAGAAAAGGGGGCTACAGAGGGAAGGAGGGCAGTGGGAGGGAGAGAACCAAGTGGGCAGCTAGAGGCTCCTCATCCTGAGCTCGCCAGTGACTTCTCTGGCCGTGTGGGGAAGAGGAAGAGGATGCCCAGAATCTCTCCCTTAGGCCTGAAGCCTGCATATGTTATGGGCTAGGGCCAACTGCTTTGCCCCATGGCAAGGAAGACCATTGGTTTAGAATTCAGACAAACTCCGCTTGCACTTTCTGGAGGGGATAAACATGAATGTAATTATCACATCTGCTTCAGCCCCAAATTCCTTTGAAGAGGAGAGGGCAGAACAGGAGTGGAGAAGTGTCAGAGCCATCCCACCCCTGATCACACCGAAGGGTCAAAATTGAGGGCATTGGGTATCCAGTCCATTTCCGGTACTGGTGTATTGAAGCACAGTGCAGGCTGGGACTGGGGGAGGGGCGGGTGCTGGTGCTGCCGTGGTGCTGGGATAGGGAGGTCCTGAGTTCCCCTGGGTAGGGATTCTGAGGCCACTTTGGGTTCCTGTTCTTTTTGGAGCTCCTCACACACGACGTCTGCTGCTAACTCAGACTCATCTGTTCCTAAGAGCGCGTGCAGCCTAGGCTACCCCACCACACTCAGAGTGGCTTCCTCCCCCTTCTTTTCCCCTTCCAGAGTCTCATAAGATCTATATGGCTCCTCCTTTTCCCCTTGGCCAATGAAAACTTTTACCCTGTCCTTGCAGAGGAGAGAGGCATTAATTCTGATTGGGGGGGGGAGGGTAAGAATAAGGCTGGATTACAACCAAGTTTGCTGGAATGCTCCCTGAGTTGATGGTAAAACAAGTCTGGACACTTAAAAAGTAATGAGCTTAGTTTCAAGTGGACCCCAGAGAAACATTGAACTTTACAGCTCCCTGAATGTTAAGACCCGAGGCTGTATGGGCTAAGGGATAGGACTGCTCTCCTTGGGTCAGAGGTGTCTCTCCTTTGTCCACCCCTCCCTTTACTCCTAATGTTCTTTGTTTTCTCCCAATTCTGGGCACCCAGCATCAAACTTGTGCACAGCGAGTCACTCAGGCTGTCACTCAGGGCTCCTGGAACCTTCCTGGTATTTGTACTTGAAGGAAATAAAGGTGTGGCTGGAGGCTACGGTCCTTGTTTTCTCCTCTGGGTTCTCTCTTAACCTTAGAGACTCCCTTTGGTCATTGGGAGCTAAACATCTCTATGTCTACATCCCCAACGGCATGTGATAGCATGGATCTGTGTTTATGTAACAGGACTAAGTTCAAGGCCCCCATTGCTCAGTGGTGAGCTGCCTGACTGAGGCCACAGCGCTATAGTAGCTCTCGGAGCTGCTGACTAATCTTCCTCAGTTTTGCTCTGGGAGCCACAGATACAAAGCATTTGTTGCCACAGAATTCAACTCCTGGTGGAGATATGTGGAATAAGCTACATTTTTAAAATAAGTGTTATAGTTGAAGCAATTATTAGATGGAAAAAGAGTGTGTTGGTGGTAGAAAGCAGTGGAGGAGCTGTCCTTGCCTAGGGTAGCAGAAGGTGAGCTGCCCGCAAAGGATGAGAGGGACTTACATGGAACCACAGGAAGGCAAGGCAGGCCAACAGCAGATGCGCGTGTCCTGAGCGGACAAAGCCTCTTGTGCTCAGTGCACAGAGAGAAGGGTGTGGCTCTGGCCGTGGATGTCAGGAAAGGATGCAGAGTGTGGAGTTTTACTAAGAGAACGATGGGAAGCCTGGAAGGGTTTGCATGGTAACACACAGTGTTTGTGATGTGTGTAATAAGCAAATGGGGAAGGCATCGGCCGTCTCACCTTTGACTCAAGAGCCAGGCGAGAGGAAGTGGCAGCCATGGTAGAGTTTGTTTAGTATGTTTACCACTTAACCACTTGTTGCTGCACTAGAACACCTAACAGAAGCAACTTGGAGGAGGGGAGGTTGACTTCACCTCAGAGTTTGAGAGGCTCGCAGCCTATCAAGGCAGAGAAAGCATGGCAGGCAAAGTATGCATCTGGGGCTCTTCACTTCATTTTTTGTTTTGTTTGTATGTGTGTATACATGCTCTGGGTTTGTGTGTTCACATGCATCTGTGCACACATGTATGTATATGTACATGTACATGTATCTATATGTACATGGAGGCCAGAACCCTTCTCTATATTGAATCCAAGCTCTCCACCTCTCTATACTGAAACAAGGTCTCTAACTTGAAGCTTGGGCTTGTCGATGCTAGCCAGGCTGCTCTGAGGATCCTCGTGAGCACTGGAATTTCAGATGGGTCGCCATTCCTGCCCACTTGAACTAATGTGGGTTCTGGGAATCTGAAATCCAGGCCCCCCACTTGAGTGGCAAACACTTTATTCATGCAGCCACCTCGGCAGCCCTGCCACGCACATCTTGGTGAATCAGAAAACAGAGCACTCCGGACCAAACTGGCACTGGCTGTATAGCCCTCTTGCTTCCTCATGTGGCCCTATGTCTGCCTGTTAGATTCCAGTGCAAAAGGCTCCACGAATTCCCAAAGCAGTGCTGCCAGCTGGGGACCAAGTTTTTAAACACACAAGCTTGTGGGAAACCATTAGCATTCAGACTTAAAACACACATGCCCCGTATTGTAGTTACACTTCATCTGTCACTGGCTTTTGAAGGCACCATGCTGTCATAGGCTTGTGTTTATCCTAGACACATCTGTAGGGGCACGTGCCCTACGCCGAGCACCACACTGCACCCCAGAAGCATGATTCCATCTCCCTACCGTTCCTATTTAAGTGTGGACATTCCAGCCAAGCATGGTGGTTCACCTGTGTCTCAGCACCTGGGAGAGTAAGAACTGACTCAAGCTTGAGGACAGTCTGGGCCATCTAATATCAAACCAACCACAGCTACATAGGAAGATCCTAAAAACAATAAATAGTTCTGCCTTGTAATAAAATAAACCGAGAAGTTGGTTTTCATATTGAAAATTTTCTCAGTCCAAAGCCGGTAGTCTGGTCTTACATCATGGCATGTGTAACCGTCACAATGTCCACTTGGTGTGCCCAAGAGGTGAAACGGTGACAGCAAGATGGATCACTGGCTAAAGGCACTTTCTACCAAGCCTGAGGGCTGGAGCTTGATCCCAAGAACCCCCACGGGAGAAGACAGAAGGCAGCAGAGCCTTTTCCCCAAAGGACCTCCTGCGTGTGGAGCCTTCGCCTCTCCGCGTCCTTCCTGCCTCCCGAGCTTGCTCTCTGGAGCCACCCTCAGACTTGTCTGTCTGCGATTGCAGCTCCTGTGTCAGCTGTCTCCACAGACTAACATCTTTTACCTGCAAATCTGCAGCTCCAAGCCGGGTGGTGGTGGTACACATTTTTAGTCCCAGCACTCGGGAGGCAGAGGCAGGCGGATCTCTGTGAGTTCAAGGCCAGCCTGGTCTACAGAGCGAGTTCCAGGACAGCCAGGGCTACACAGAGAAACCCTGTCTTGAAAACCCAAAATAATAATGGTGGTGGTGGTGAAGATGATGATGAGGAAGATGATAAATTTGCAACTCCAGTGCCTCTCTCACTGCCCACAACCTCCTCCATCAAGCCCAGGTACCCAACAGCTTTCACAAACTTACAGTCTTGAACCAAATCCTGTTTTTCAGCTCAGCACAGTTGCTCAGCCTATGATCTTGTTTCAGTGTGTGACAAATCCCTGCTTCTGGTTGCTTCATAAAAATACTAACATTCTAAAAATTAATTCTCTAAGCTATTTATTTGCTTTTTTCTTTATTCCTCTCTATTTCTTCTTTGTGTGTGTGTTTGTGTGTATGCGTGTGTATGCACGCACACACTCACATGCATGCTAAGGATAGAATCTAGGTCCTTGTGCATGCTTGGTAACTGCCCTACTGTTAATAGAATTTTAAATAAAAGTCTAGGCTTTGGCAGCCTCAATAAGCTAGGCTATGCCATCCATCCCTACTATACCAATTAAAGAGACAAGCACTAGTGAAAAATCAGAGAGGGGAGATTTATTTGATGCGGACATGCTGGGAG
Organism: Mesocricetus auratus; assembly: GCF_017639785.1. Lineage (NCBI taxonomy): Eukaryota > Metazoa > Chordata > Mammalia > Rodentia > Cricetidae > Mesocricetus > Mesocricetus auratus. The sequence continues at coordinate 5,049,978 of NW_024429185.1, forward strand.
GCGGGATAGACGCAGAGTAAGTGATGCTTCTGTTCTAAGTCCTCTTCAGAGTAACTGATCTGAGCGTTTTCCTGAGAGCTAGGGGTATACATAATTAAGCAGTTCCAGTAGGATGTGGTCCTGTCCATCATGGACTCAGTCTCTCCTGCAGGGTGCTCACATAAATTGTCAGAACTTCGAGAAATCTGAGAGGCAACATCAACCTCTGACTGTCAAGGAGGACCTCAGATTTCACCCCTCAAGATTCCTAGGGAAACGTTCATTTTTGAGACCCTTTTTTTTTTAAAGATTTATTTATTATATATACACTGTTCTGTCAGAAGAGGGTGCCAGGTCTCATTATAGATGGTTGTGAACCATCATGTGGTTGCTGGGAATTGAACTCAGGACCTCTGGAAAAGCAGTCAAGTGCTCTTAACCTCTGAGCCATCTCTCCAGCCCCTTTTGAGACCCTTTGTTTCAGCATCTCTAGAATATCATCTCTGTTGCCAGGACAGTCGCATTACCAACAAACTACATCCTCCAGCCCTCCATCCTCCCAGACCTCCCAGAGCCCTTCTTGTCTTCTCTTTCTCTCACTTTACCAAATCCTTCTGCAAATCCTATCAGACCAGCCTTGAAAGTACATCCAAAACAGTTCCCAGCTAACTCCAGCCCAACTGAATCAGCCACTAACAGCTGAGCCCCTCCGCGGCCCCTTTACCCAGCTGCTGTAGGGGCCTTCTGCATCACAGGAAATGAAGTTGTCCCCTGCTTACACTCCTTCCTGTCTCAGTCAAGCTAAAATCCTTGCAGGTGCCTAAACTCCCTGCTCCCTGGACCTGCCTGCAGGTTCTCTGCCCGCTGCTGCTGCTGCTTCTCCAGGGGACCTTGCCAACCCAGGGGCTTTCCAGTCAGGACGGCTTTCCAGTCAGGACGGACGGCGTCCCAGCTGGTCCCCAGGAGCACTCTGCCTCTGCTCTCAGGGTTTTTGTACTTGCAGCTTCTTGAAGCTTTGTCCTTCCCAGATTCCCATGGCCTGCACCTCAGTTTCTCCAGATCTCCTCTGATGCAAGTCTGACGACATCACTTACTATGACAGAAGGCCATTAACAGAATAATTCATAAAGAATATAGGCATATTCAGCTCACAGTTCTGCAGCCTAAGAAGTTCAGGAAGGGTAGCACATTCACAACCAGTCCAGTCCTTCTTGCTGTGGAGAATGTGCTTTAGCCATCCCCCCCTGCCCCCATCCCCTGTCCCCCGTTCCCCTGCCCCCGATGAGGGGGAGGGGTTGTACAGGCAGCACATTTCCAGATAGAGCAAGTGTGCAGTTCCGCCTCATTCCTGCTCCTCCTCCTCCTTTTCTGAAAAGACGGGTTCTTACTATGACATAGCCCAGGCCTTTTCTGTCTTTAACATGCAGTCTGGGCTAGCCTTGACTTCTCCATCCTCCTGCCTCTACCTCCTAAGTGCTGGGCTGATAGGTATGTGCCATCACACCTAGATTTACTTCCTCTTACGGAGCCACCCATGTCGTCATTAGTCTTCCGGAATTATGATCTCATCTCATCCTACTGAGTTCAAATCACATTCCCAAATACCATGAACATATGACACTGGAGACTGCTTTTCCAAAACAGAAATCCTGAGGGACGCTTCTAAACCTCAGTACTCCCTGGGCATACAGAACTCTGTCGTTTCTGACCCCCGACATAAACATCCTGACTTCTCCTTAGCATAGTGCCGGGCCTGTAGATTAGCTACGGGCTGTCTATCCCCATGACACTGCACATGGGTCCCATGATCATGTGCCATGCTTCAGCATCCACTGGATGCCACCTCCCTCCCACCTGCTCATGTCGTCAGAATGACAGAAGCACTCAGGAAGAGGCAGTGCTAGCATCTGACTGACACACATTTCTCTACCATCGAGGTTGCATGGTAGGAATAATGACACTCCTGAAATCATCATGACGGTGTATGTATGATCTCTCTGTGTCTTTCCAGGTCCATGGCTCTCCCATGCTCTGAGAGGATTTTGCTCTGACCGTAGTCCCCTGGCTGAGCCAGGACTACATTTTGCTGCTACCGTGTCACCAGGCCCCTGTAGTAGCCCACAGTCCCTTGGCCACGTGTCACCATGGGCAGTGTCAGCAGCCTCATCTCAGGCCACAGCTTCCACAGCAAGCATTGCCGGGCCTCGCAGTACAAGCTTCGCAAATCCTCGCACCTCAAGAAGCTCAACCGGTACTCGGATGGGCTGCTGAAATTTGGCTTCTCCCAGGACTCAGGGCGTGGCAAGTCCAGCTCCAAAATGGGAAAAAGCGAAGACTTCTTCTACATCAAGGTCAGCCAGAAGGCCCGAGGCTCCCACCGCCCAGACTACACGGCCCTATCCAGTGGGGACATGGGGGGGCAGGCTGGGGTCGATTTTGACCCAGCCACCCCACCTAAACTCATGCCCTTCTCCAATCAGCTGGAAATGGTAAGTGGGGTGCTTTGACAAAGGTGTTTGGGGGCATTGAGAAGAAGTAGGGATGACCCTGGTCCAAGCATTTAGTCCTCCAAGAGGCCAGAGCAACAGGGGTGAGAGCGGAAATGTTTGGCCTCACTGCAGAAATCAAGTGTATCCCCTAAACCGGAAGTCTTAGGTTTGCCCTGGAACAAAGGGCAGCAGGGAATCTAGCCTTTCTGGGTTCTGCTGGGACATAGCTGGATGGTTCTGATGGGTCAAATATCAGCAGGCTAGGGAAGAAGGGCAGCTCTTATCCCCTGAAGAGCGAAAGGGAGATGAGGATGCTCTCTAGGGGCCTCTGGGAGGCGAGCATCCTCCCTCTGTCCCTGCCCTATCTATCTGTGGTTTGGTTTCTGGCCCCCTTGGCTGGAGAAGGGCCATGGGATTTTGTTATCAGATGAGCAAGGATGCCTACAAAGAGCCCTGGGTATTTAGAAATCTAGCCCCTCCAGCAGTTCAGAATCTCATAAACCTCACTAGTGCACACTGGAAGCCAGTCCCCATGCCCACTCTATGCAGAGCCAATGGCTTTAAAACATAGGTTAAATACCCCTTATCTGAAATGCTTGGGAACAGGAGTACCAGAGGGTTCAAGGTTATTGTCTTTCAGATTATGAAATATTTGTATGGACATGAGATGTCTAAGCACAACATTCTTTTATGTTTCATATATACCGGGCACACAAAAGTGGAAAATGATTATATAATGTTTTAAATAATTTATGCACAAACCAACCCAAAATCTCCTAGTGTGTGGATTTTTTTTCCCCACTCTTGGCATCTTGTCTGGGCTCAAAGCCTTGCAAATTCTGGAGCATTTCAGATCTGAGATTTTAGGACCAGGAATTCTCAAGCTAGAATAAGAAAGATGCCTGTGTTTGCCCAGAGCTTTCCAAATGAAGGTCTCATGAAAGGTGAGGTCCTCCACTGAGGGAAACTGCAAGTTTCGGAAAGGACTTCTATTCCAAATGATCTTCCAATTAGGACTGGAAGTAGTGATTCAGTCTTGTGCTAGGCTCAGTGGAGGAGGCAGCGGGCAAGCAAGTGCTGTGTTTGCATAGCCTGCTGCCCTGACTGCACCGCACCACAGTGCCCGTCTGCCTTACCCTAGCCTAGAGTGCTGGGACCAGTGACAGTGACTGCTATTAGCACAGTGACTAGGCCGTCACTGAAGACATTCCGTGTGCCTCTGCCTCCCAAGTTAATGACTAAAGGTGTGTGCCATCAAGCCTGGCCTCCTCCTTCTTCAAAGATTTTATTTTATTTTATTTTATGTATGTGAGCCTTTACCTGCATGTATATATGTATACCACGTGTGTGCCTGGTATCCACAGAGGCCAGAAGACTGTGTCAGGTCCCCTGGAACTAGAGTTACAAAACAGTTGTGAGCCACCATGTGAGTGTACGGAATGAAATGTAGCTCCTCTGGAAGAGCAGCCAGTGTTCTTGAACACTGCCTCCAGCTCCCTCAGAGCTTTCCCAAGAATGGTGTGCTGGGGTGGGGGAGATAGCCCAGCAGTTGAGTGCTTGCCACCAAGCTGGACAGGCTGACTTCCACATGGTAGAAGGAGAGAATGGTCACCTGAAAGCTGTCCTCTGACCGCCGCATGCATGCTGTGGCGCGCGCGCGCGCGCGCGCACACACACACACACATACTCACATGTGTACAAGAACTCAGTCCATCCAGAGCTAACAAGGTTTACCATGGCTACCAAGAAAGAAGGGTGTCACGTGTCCTCTTGGCTCAGGTGGGCTCGTGAGGATGGCACATGTACACCCACAGTGAGGAAAGGTGACACGGACATGGAAGGGACACTCAAGTTTCCGTGGTCCTTTGTTTCCCCAGAGCTCTGACAAGGGGCCAGTGAGGCCCACTGCCTTCAAGCCCGTGCTGCCACGGTCAGGAGCTATTCTCCACTCTTCACCCGAGAGTGCCAGCCACCAGCTTCACCCCATGCCTGCGGACAAACCCAAGGAGCAGGAGCTGAAGCCAGGCCTGTGCTCAGGGGCACTGTCTGACTCAGGCCGGAACTCCATGTCCAGTCTGCCCACACACAGCACCACCAGCAGCTACCAGCTGGATCCTCTGGTCACCCCCGTGGGGCCTACCAGCCGCTTTGGGGGCTCAGCCCACAACATCACACAAGGCATCATCCTTCAGGACAGTAATATGATGAGCCTAAAGGCTCTGTCATTCTCTGACGGGGGCAGCAAGCTGGCTCACCCAGGCAAGGCAGACAAGGGCTCCTCTTGCGTGCGGTCCCCACTCTCCACGGACGAGGGCACCATCCAGGAGCTGGAGCAGAAGCTGCTGCAGCGGGAGAGTGCGCTGCAGAAACTGCAGCGCAGTTTCGATGAGAAGGAGTTTGTCTCCGGGCAGACCTTTGAGGAGCGGCCGAGGCGTACCAGGGACGAACCGGAGTGCCTGGAACCTAAGAGCAAGCTGAAGCCAGCCTCTCAGAAGAGCCAGCGCGCCCAGCAGGTTCTCCAGCTGCAGGTGTTACAGCTGCAGCAGGAGAAACGGCAGCTTCGGCAGGAGCTCGAGAGCCTCATGAAGGAGCAGGACCTGCTGGAGACCAAGCTGAGGTCCTACGAGCGGGAGAAGACCAACTTTGTCCCTGCACTGGAGGAGACCCAGTGGGAGGTAAGATCCCAGCAGTCCCCCTGAACTAGCATGGGGGTGCTCTGAGTCAGTCCCTGTTTCTTGCTCTTTCCATCTTCCTCCTCATGGCCCCCACTCTTTGAATTTACCAGACAAGTGCGGTTCAGCCAGGCTGCCCGAGGGCTGACCTCACTTATGTAGACTAGACAGAAGCATAGTCACACCTGTGTCTGTTGGGTCTGAGGATCCTATTTGGTGCTTTGGGGAAAGGGGTCTTAACACTGCCGTGAGTGGAAAGTAATAAATGATGAAATTGACCCTCCTTGCCGAGGTATAAGACCAGATTCTACTGAGATTTAAACATTGGGGAAAGAAGAAAAAGGAAAACCAGACACACAGTCACACTTTGGGGATAAGTTCTGTTTTCTTTTGTCTTGGATTCTCTGAGTGCGTGCATGCATATTGGAGATTAAACCTAAGGCCTTACATTTGCTAGGAAAGCACTCCATTCCGGCTCTATTTCTTCAGTCCTTCAGTCATTTTGGAATGAGTCGTATGAGCCTGGCCTGATTGGAGAGCAGTCAGGTCCCTCATGAATCCTGCTAGTAGGTCCAGGCAGACAGGTAGGGTGTGTGTACGTCAGCGCTGCTGTTCACGCTGAAATTCTGTGTACGGAAGGACAGCAGTGGTTCTGTTAGGATGGATTAGCATCAGGCTCACCATCAGCAGCATGGCCCTGACTGCCTGGAGCTGCCTGTCCTCATCCATAAAGTGACAAGCAGTCACAAGAAGGGTGAAGAAAGGGACCTTTTGTGCATCTCAGAGATAAAAAGTGAGTGTTGGTCTTTGTCATCCATCCTTATGGTCCAGTCTAGAACTAAGTTGCATATTGCAATGATCTTGTTCCAACCTTGGCTAGTCAGGATACCTAGCAAAACAACAACAAAAAAAAACCAGTAATAAATGGGGGCATAAATATTGGTATAAGCCCATTTAATTTACAGGGAATTTAGGAAGTACTATGATCTTCTATCTAATCCTTATAACCATATTGTGAAGTAGGTATGTTAGGGTTTTTCATTTTATAATTAGGGAACTGACACAGGTTAGCTACGATAGCAAATATCTGACTAAGTGATTTGGCTAACATCTGATACATATGAAAGATCAATGCTAGGATTTAACTATAAGAATGTGGACTGGAGCTGAGTGGTGGTGCACGCCTTTAATCCCAGCACTTGGGAGGCAGAGGCAGGCGGATCTCTGTGAGTTCGAGGCCAGCCTGGTCTACAGAGCGATTTCCAGGACAGGCTCCAAAGCTACACAGAGAAACCCTGTATGGAAACAAAACAAACAAACAAAAGAAAGAATGTGGACTGGAAGTTCTCATTTTCATTATTTATTTGGGGGATGGGCATGTACATGCCACTGCCCAAATGTGGAGGCCAGAGGTCAACTTTCCAGAGTTGGTTCTTTTCACCATGTGGGTCCCAGAATTCAGGCTGTCAGGGCTGGAGACCAATGTGTTGAGCCTGCTAGCCATTTCACCTTCAGCATCCACAGAGCTCACACTCTTGACTGCACGCTGCCTCCGCGCTAATGTGCCAGCTTCTCCTGGTACATAGTGATCCAAGCAGGATTCAAAGCCTGCACTTTATGTGGCTGTCCTCACTCTCTCCCTCAGGCTTATATAGGCTTGCAGTTTTTTTTTTTGTTTTGTTTTTTGGGTTTTTTTTTGTCATCGTCACAAAATGCACAAGGCATGAATTTACAAAAAGGAAAGGTTTGTAGTGTCAGAGGTTCCACTTCGTGATCCACTAACAGACTGTTGCTTTGGGCCTGGGATGACGCCTATCATGGTTGGGGCTTGTGGCCATACAACGGTCACCTCATGGTGAGGAAGCAAGGAAGAGAACAAAGAGGCCAGGATCCCACAGTCCCCTTCAAGGGCCAATGGCTAACCATCCTCCGCTAGGCCTTACTTCTAAGAGGTTTCAATAGCTCTCAGTGTTACCACACTGGAAGCCAGGCTTTTAACATGTGGGCTTTGGGAGACATGCAAGGTCTGGATTTGGCCTTGTCAAGAAATTCTGGGCTCTAACTGCATGGTGGTGAGGCTAAGGTGTTCTCCTTTTCATTGGTCAGGGTTTCATTGGGAGCAAAGGGGGTGCTTTACTGGGAGAAGAAAAGGGAGAAACTCAGGGGTGTGGCCTCTAGTTTTGCTCCAAGAGTCCATTCTGTAGTGCCAAGCCCTGGCCTTCATTTTACTAGTCTAACTGGCTTTGGTCACCAGGCTTCCTTTTTTTGTGGGAGAGGTTCATGGTGGAGATCAAACCCAGGGCCTCATGCATATTAGACAAGCACTTAAAAAAAACATCAACTTTTTCCTTTCTTTCATGCTTTCTTTTTTCAGTCGGAGGTGAAAGGCTTGATACGTGTAGGCTGGTGTACATACCATGGTACAACCATACCATGATATGGCCCCAAAGAGCCAAGACCCCAGAGACAAATTGACCCGACTTCCTTGTGTTCCTGGCCCAGCATTCATGGCCAAGGGGTGTTGAAGTGGTTGGAGAAGCCAGGAAGGGAGGAAGCCCACAGTTTATTGTCTGGCAGATGTGTACTGGACTCTTGTCTGTGGGCTAGGCTGGATGCACCTTCGGGGTACAGCAGGACAAGGTGGACTAGTCTTACCCCAGAGGTGAATGCAGGAGTGGGCACACGCAGGTGTGAGGTTTGGGCATTTGCACCCTCAAGCCGGTGTTAAAGGTGGGTGATCGAGCTGGGAGCAGTGGGTGGGGTAAGCCACTGATTATTGAGTCGCATATAGCCTTGGATTTGGGCACAGACTGGGGTGTGGAGCCTGAACTGGAGATAAGGTGTAGGCGCTTGGAAAATGCAGGCAAAAAGAAGTAGATTGTCTACATGCACAAGACCAGGAGCAGCCTGAGCCCTTTAGGAAGTGGAGATGTCGTCTTGGTTAGGATGCCAATCACCTCTGGCACCATGTCTCACCCTTTCTCACCCCACCCTTGGCAGGTGTGCCAGAAGTCAGGCGAGATCTCTCTTCTGAAGCAGCAGCTCAAAGAGTCCCAGATAGAGGTGAACACCAAGGCCAGCGAGATCCTCAGTCTGAAGGCACAGCTGAAGGACATCCGGGGCAAGCTGGAGGGCATGGAGTTGAAGACGCAGGACTTGGAGGGTGCCCTGCGCACCAAGGGGCTGGAGCTGGAGGTCTGTGAGAACGAATTGCAGCGCAAGAAGAACGAGGCGGAGCTGCTGCGAGAGAAGGTGAACATTTTGGAGCTGGAGCTGCTGGAGCTGCGGGCCCAGGCTGCCCTGCAGCGAGAAGCCGCATCTCTGGGGCCCCTGGGGATTGGGCCTACCTTCTCAGAGGACATCCCTGCCCTGCAGCGGGAGCTGGAGCGGCTGCGGGCTGAGCTGAAGGAGGAGAGGCAAGGCCACGACCAGATGTCCTCGGGCTTCCAGCACGAGCGGTTGGTGTGGAAGGAAGAGAAGGAGAAAGTCATTCAGTACCAAAAGCAGCTGCAACAGAGCTATTTGGCCATGTACCAGCGCAACCAGCGTCTAGAGAAGGCACTGCAGCAGCTGGCCCGCGGGGACAGTGCCATGGAGCCCTTTGAAATTGACCTGGAGGGAGCCGACATTCCCTATGAGGACATCATAGCCACTGAGATCTGAGGGACTGCCGAGGGGACGGAGGGTTGGGAACTGGACCCCAGGAGGCAGGGCGTGCTGAGCCTGTTCCAAGAGAGAAGTGAGCTCTGGCGCCCAGACTCAGGGGTCTCCAGTGGTGGGTAGGGGTCACCACACAGCCTTTCCTCCCCTCTTGCCTTTTTCAGTCTAACTACCCTGCTGCTGATTGGACCTCGATCTCTGAACCCCGAACTCTCCTGGAGATGTGTTCAGGGAGCTCCATGGACTGGTTGATGTTTCTCTCAACTTTGGTCTCATTCAAAGTAGTGAGAAAGGCGCCCCAGCAGGGAGTGGGGCAACTACCGTACAGGCCAAGTGGCCACCCAAGGACAGAAACATCTTCCCTGTCATCCCCGACTCCCTGCTATCCCCTAGGCATATTGGGATGCCTTGAGATAAAAAGAAGCCATGCGTAACCAGAAGCCTTGGACACTCTTTGCTGCAGCCTGTTCTTTTCTGATTGTGGAGGTGGAGGGGTGGGGTTGCCAGCAAGTCATGGGAGGAAGGGGGTTGGGTGGACAGTCCTGCATTACAGAATTGTCACAGGTCTCCCAGAGGTCAGAGTAAGAGGTGAAGGGAGAGATTCGTGGCAGACACTGGGATCCAGAGTCTAAAATGAGCTGCACAACCCCTTTACCCTCAGCGGTCACCCTTTTTAAAGCCATAAACATTGGGGTCCCCAGTGGGATGCATGGAAATGATAAGAGTCATAGCTTCCCAGCTGCTCCTGGGGAGCCTCCTACTTGGTCCAGCCAAGGCCAAGACTCCAGGGGCTTCCCTGAATGGTTCGGTTGGCCAGCAGCCAATATGGACTGTTCCCCTCCCCGCCACCCCTAATGTCAGACTCTTGCTTGGATCCAGAATAACCCATCCACTTAGATAGCGTGGAGCCGGGCACTAGCCTCCCTTGCCTGTAGCCCTAGCCAGCAGCATCTCTTCCCCTATAGCATCTTCAGAGCTATGTTACGACTTTTCGTAGATTGGGAAGGGTCACCAATGCCGAGTGGGTTGCAGTCCCAGGTGTGGGGTATGATACAGGGTACATACACAGCCCCCCCCCCTCGTGGAGCCCCAAGCTGCAGAGAGTCAGTCTAGAGAACAGCACGTGACCATGTGGGACTTGTCTTTTGAAGATATCCAGTGCTAGGGGCAGAGGGAAGTACAGTTGCTTGGTTCAAGGAATTGTCTTCTGCTCTTCCCGCCCCCTCCCATTCTGTAGTTCCAAAGCAAGCCAGATTAAGCAGGCAGCCAGGCTGCTCCATATTCTATTTTTGACTCTTACCACAGCTGTTGTCGGTAGGACACCCAGCCCTTGCTAGATTCCTGAGCCATGTGCTTGCCTGGTGGGCGGGACCCAGGGAATAGGAGATATAAGGGAGGGTCTAGGTGCTTGGCAGGCTGGGAACTAACCATAGTTCTAGCACCTTCCTAATGCTGGCCCCTAGAGTCCCTGGGTGGACCCCATCCCCATTGATGCTGTCTTTCCATGAGCTTTCTTCCCTTCCTAGTGTCTGTAGGCTAGGTGCCACCCATGTAGATGGCTCTGCTGTCTGATCCCGGGGTTAGGCTTGGCCTCTCCTGCTGACTCCTGATCTACCATTGCCCATAGTCACACATTCAATTTAAACCTGGAATTTACAGACCAAAGATGACATTCCCCCACTTGTAGGGTCATACCCTCCACTGGGCACCATTCACAGCCCAGTTTTTTTTTTTAGATTTATTTATTTATTACATATACAGTGTTCTGTCTACATGCCAGAAGAGGGCACCAGATTGAAATGTAGATGGTTGTGAGCCACCATGTGGTTTCTGGGAATTGAACTCAGGACCTCTGGAAGAGCAGACAGTGCTCTTAACCACTGAGCCATCTCTCCAGCCCTACAGCCCAGTTTTAAAAAAAAATTGATGGCCCTCAGTCCTTTGTTCTCTACCAGTCCGTGCCTTGTTTGAGTCCTTCTTCCCACTGAGACCGTCCAATGGGGGGGGAGAGGGGCAAGACTGGTGTTAGCTGCCCCTCCCTAGACTGGAGGATTCCACCTCCTGGAAGAGCAGCCAGGAGCCCAGTGCTGTGCCGTGGGGGTCCTTGTCTACAAAGAAGCGGATGCCATGCCTGGAGCAGGCGCACAGGCACCAAGCGTGCCCTCCGTGTCTGTGTCCGGTGCCTTCCACTCCCAGGGAGTTCTGCCCGCATCACTGCCCAGTCCGGTGCCGCAGGTCATCTCTGAGATCTCTGTCTGGGACTTGTCCAACAACCAACCAAGGTGGGCAGAACTAACAGCCCCAGACCCCAGGGTAACTCCAGGATGCAACTGTGCTGTAACCCAATAACCTTGCCTTCTTGTGGGCTCTCCTTGCCTCTGTCCTAAAGTCTTCTCACTCTCTGTGGTCTATACCCATGTTGGAAGGCTCAGATTGAACAGCCCTTGGGATGCGTAGGTTCAGGGCAGACAAGTTGCCTGCCATGGTTTGTCTCTCAGAACCGTGTTGTTCCCCAGAGGTGTCTGGTCTGGGAGTGCTGCTGTTCTCCCAAGGAAGAAAACCACCCCTCAAGAAGAGCCCACCTCAGGTGTTGCAAGGCCCAGCACCTTCTTGCTCAGTTCTGTTCTCGTCAGGTGCCCTTGAGCTTCAGCAGGGGACCATTTGGAGGACTGGCTGTCTCTCCTCTAGGATGCTTGTTGACCCTCTTGTCCTGGCTCCAGCCTGGCTGTGTCTCCCGAGAGAGAGATGCCCGAGGGAAAGCCGAGCTGGACCAGAGGTTTCCTTAGGACCCGAGCTCTCCTCAGATGCCACATAAGAGACCATAGCACCTCTCAGTGGCACCTGCTTCCCCCCTTGACGGCTCTGGAGCCCTTGGCAGAGGCTGGCTTCTGAGGGATTGGCATTTTGAAGACTGTGTACATAGTTATTTTTCTCTCCCTTGTTTGTGGTTTGCTTTGCTCTTGATGGCTTCATCTTGTTTTATTTTTGAAATTCTTTGTTGGCTCTGTAAACTATTTCTGGTAATTTTATGTTTTTATTTATGAATAAAGAATGCCATTTCTCATGTCTTCACTTTTGTCTCTTCAAGCTAATCCCTGCTCCTCTGTCATGATGTAGCAGGCAACTCCTGGTGACCTCTCCCTTTAGAGCCAGAAAGGCAATGTCCCTTTGTGCCGGCTGGGGTGGTCCTCACTTAGAGGCCTTGAGGAAGGCAGCTCTGTGACCTGGGGGGAACCCTGCCTTCACTGGTCTGGTGACCTTACTTGTGACAAGTGTTTTGAGCTGGCCCAGAGGAAGGAGGGAGGGGACCAGGGGTCAGTGACTTCAGAAACATGTCCCTTCAGTCTCAGCTCCTCCTTCCAGCAGCTGCTCACCTCAGCCAATATTTGGCCCATTGCATATGGCCTTTTGGCAAGGGGACTAGAGTAACTATTGTTGCCAATTCTCTAGGCCCCTAGGTGGGAATGCTGTCACCACAGCGACCATCTGTGCTGCCTGCCTGAAACCAACTACTACCCCTGGTTCACCTTGATGGGTATTCCTGGTTTTGGGTTCAGATCCTAGGCCCAAAAGAGAGTCACTATTGTGACAAATGACAGAGAGATCAGCAAAGAGAAATCTAAAGGCCCATGGGCATAAAACAATGCCTCTGGGGAAGGGAAGGCCATTAGAGGCTGATGTTAGGGCAGGCAGCCAGGTTCTCTTCCTAGACCCAGCTAGGAGTTTGCTATTCATAACCCAGCCCCAAATGTGACACTGGAGAAGACTGACCCCTCCCCTTTACTGGGGGGGCAGACCCCCGGGAATTAGGCAGCAGAGCTATGCTGCCAACCTTAGCATAACTCTTGGAACTCTTGGCAGTTTCCACTTTAATGTTCTTGGGAGCCTGGTATGTCACATCAGAAGCCTCTTACTCTGCTGGAACAAGAAGGTTGCTAATCCCAGCATCTCAGCCAGAACCACCCAGAGCCCGGCCAAAGCCACATGCAAAAGAGATTTGTCTAGAGACCCTCCAGCATCATGACCCCCAGAACCATGACACTTAAAAATGGTTTTTTTAACATTTATCTAGTTTCATACACAAAAGCTGCCCCACTGAAGAGAAGCAGCAATATGGGGAGCAAAGGGGTCTCCCCATGCCACCTCCTCATCCCATGATAATCCAAACAAGAGAGAGGAAGGGAGGGAGAGAGGGAGAGAGAGAGAGAGACAGAGAGAGACAGACGGAGGGAGGGAGGGAGAGCTCTTCTAACAGCAAGCAGCTCAGACCTGAGCCTGGACCAGCCTGCACACATAGCACACAGTTGCAGCAGATACTGTTGTCCAAATGTCTCAAACCCTGTGCATACCATGTGTGAGGAGAGAGGCCGACCAGTCCATGATCCTCCCTGAGCCTCTTCAGTAGCATGTACTTAGTTGATTCTGGAAGGTCATGCCGTCTCCATGTTTCTCCCCAACCAGCTGTTGCCTGCCTCTGTTTCCTGAGTGCTCAGATCAAAGGTATGTGCCACTACTCCCAGCACTCGGGAAGCAGAGGCAGGTGGGGATCGAGGCCAGCTTGGTCTTATAGTGAGCACTATATAGAGAGACGTGTCTCAGAAAACCAACCACACAAAAGAATCCTTTGCTCTAAGAGAGTGCATTCTCCAGGTAAACAAGCTTTGCACAAGCAGGGTGGCACACGCTGTCTGTGCAGACAGTGGTGTGTCTGAAGGGTATGTGGCAAGGCCATTGGTACCGAGAAAGGAAAATCTCAGCTTGATGTCTCCTCAAATCCTTTCTCTTGAGAATCTCTTCTCTCCGAGCCTCGATAGACATCTTTCTAGTAAGGGGACCTGCAGCTCTTCTCTGACTGCTGCTATCCCATAATCCCCCTCACCTTCCATTGCCACCTGGGCAACCTATAATCTCTGGTGCCTTCCATCTAAAGCAAGCTCTATCACCTGATAGCCTTTGGAAAGCTTCAAGCACTTATCGTGCTCTTCCCTGCAAAGTGGAAGCCTTGCTAAGAAGTGGTATGATCCTTGCAGCGATGCAAAAGTCAACCCGGCCTCTCCCCGCTTGTTTCTATGTAAGTAAATCTTTTTTTTTTTTTTAATTTTTCAAGACAGAGTTTCTCCATGGCTTTGGACGCTGTCCTGGAACTAGCTCTTGTAGACCAGGCTGGTCTCGAGAGCTGCCTGCCTCTGCCTCCCGAGCTCTGGGATTAAAGGCATGTGCCACCACTGCCCGGCTATGTAAGTAAATCTTTTAAAAGTTTTAAAAATGTCTAAGTGCTGGGGATGAAACCACGTGCTTGCACACAGGGCAAGTGCTCTACCACTGAGCTTTACTCCAGCCTTCCTTGGGTAATTTGACAATGAAATGTTGGGCTTAAAAGAATTTATCCACACATGCTGTTGCTATTGTTTGCTTGGGCACAGTAGGAAGGTGTTTGCTCAGCCTGCTGTGTGATTCATACTTCCTCACAGCTCTGTTCTTCCAGCCTCACCTTGAGCTTCGGAAGCCACAGTTAACTCCTCACTCTCTCATCTTCCCTAGCAGATCCCGGACTCTGTAGGTCCTGCCTATTCCTTAGAGCTCATCCCTCTTCGTCCTACATCTATTGGCCAATCTGACAACATCAAGGAGTCAAAGAATATGCCAGATATCCTAGACATTTGGAAATGTACCTCCAAATCTCTTTAGTAGAGAAACAAACAAGGTCCAGATGTCCGGCTGGCTTCGATGGCTTTAACTGTAGACCAGGTCACCTTGACCCCATGACTGACTCCGTTCCTTCTCTGTCCCTATTCTGAACCCACTGACCCCTTGCTGCTAACAGGTGTATGCCCTTAAAGCTCCTTCCATCACGCCTTTTCTCTTCTCAAAACCTTCAGTAGCTCCTACTGATCTCAGAGGTTCAGCCCTTTAACAGTCTCTAGGGTCTTCCTGGATTTAACATGTATCATAGAAAACAGCATGGGGTTTAGAAGGCTCCCCAAAGGAGGTTTACTAAACCCTGAGGAATTTTTCCTAATTGTCATCCAAAAGACTCTATGTAGTCTGTCCTTCAATACTGGACTCCTCTCTAAACCTCAGCACGATGCGGTGATTAGCTGTAGAATCTGGGTTGCTTACACTCTAGAGTCCCCTGGTGCTGAGCAGTATAACATGAATTACTTAGCTTCTCTGTGACTCAGAGGGTGGCTGGATAATTAAATGTGATAAATGTCCTCTAAAGTATCTCTGTTGCTGTTATCACCACCACCACTGAGTGTTAGTGCAATCACTGGTGTTTGTTGGTATAACATCAGTGCTCCAAGCCCTGATAAAGCCCCACTGCACCTATGCTCCCTGGGCTGCTGTGAGAACAGTTATTCTGATCTCCAGCAGCCTGCAGCATCCTACTCTCAATTCCAGAAGACTGATTTCTTGGGGGGACAAGGCTCTGGGTGAGAGGGTATAGGTGGGGGAAGAAAGGAACAAAGAGAGATTTGTTCGAGTTGGTGACCTGTGACCTAACTCACAGTAGCAGCCTGTGACTCTGAGTACCAAAAAGGAAGCAGAGCCCTCACTCGCCACCACTCTGAGCACAGCTTCCATCCCTGCTCTGATTATTTTAGCTCTATCACACAGTGCCAGCCTGAGCATACCCACATGCTGTGTACACACACACGGGCACACATGCAGTGAGCACACACACACGGGCACACACACACACACACACACACACACACACACGGGCACACATGCAGTGAGCACACACACACACACACACACGGGCACACATGCAGTGAGCACACACACACACACACACACACACACACACACAGTGCTCCAATTGCCTCAGTTGTAGCTAATTGAGAACTAAGGAGGCTCATGACAGACTTTGTAGTCAGTGGCAGGTGAGGCCAGTCAAATTCTTCGTTCTAAAAATAACAGGGCAATATACCTGAACGGCTTGTCACTCAGATGGCGCCCTGTAGGGCTACAGGGCCACATAAAGTGGAATACATGACCAGCAACACCCAGTCCAAGTAGAACTCTTGAGTCTTGAGTGACACTGTTAACATTCATCAAATGAGATGATTGAATGCTGTCTGGCTGAGGCTGGGGGATTCTTTGGGCCCCTCTGTCCATTTTCCTTGTAAAGAGAGGTCAGGTGACCTTGTTGAGCCATAGTACCAGGCCCACTTCTGCTGGCCAATAGAGTTATGTCTGTGCACAGTGAAGGAGGGAAGAAGAATGGAAAGGCAATGTCCAACGATGTTCAAGGTCACTTAGGTTTCCTCCTCCTCCCCCATACTCAACAGAGTGACCTGAAGTGCTCCTGGGCCACCATCTTCTGAGTCCTGAAAAAGGCCACGCCAGAGCTAGGGGCTTGACCTGTCCTGCCAGCTTTCATCTCCACCATCCTGGAGGTACAAACGACCACCCAGAGGAACTGCAAGGATGTCTCTCCAAGCCTCCACCCTATAGACGGTGAAAGTCAGGCTCACTTCGGGAGGAGCACCTCAGCCACTTGCAACGCCAACAGCACTCTCAGACAGGTCCCAGCCCTCCCCTGCGGAGTTACATGCTTTCCAGGGAAATGTTGGCTCCGGTGCCCACCTGGCTGGGCCCCAAAGACCAACTTAGCAAGCAGAAGGGGCCACATCCATGCCAACTGGCCAGCTCTGAATGTGAGCCTGCGTCACAGAGAGACACACACTACAGAGAAAACCAAGTCAGGTCCCCAGTCCAAAGCCCTGCTTCTGCTCCCTGCCATCTGGTCACCAAGGAAATGGGAGTCTTGGGCCCATTCCCACAGGACAGCTTTGGTGGTCATAGCTAGGCAGTGATTTTCCTTCTTATAGATCGCCGAAGGTCCTGCCACATGAGGAAAAGAAAACCCTGTTTTCGAACCACTGCTTGCACAGACACACCATGCACACATTTGCACACTCATGATGAGAGTAAACAGGGTTCAGCTGTCTTAAGTTAATGTTGAAAACTGAATTGAAGAGGAGGTAGTGTAAATGTGTTGAGTGTGGGGGTGTGGATGGGGGGGCTATGTGTCTGTGGATGTTTGTGGACATGTATATTAGTTACTTTTCTGTTGCTGTGAAAAAAATGCCACGACCTCAGTGACTTATGAAAGAGTTTATTTGGATGTAGGGTTGCAGAGGGCCTAAGCCTTGATAGCAGGGGTAACTGAGAAGCAGGTGGAAGGTCAGCATGATGTCTGGAGAAGCAGTCTGAGAGCTCACAATCTGAACACAAATACAAAGCTGATAGTCACAGTGGGGATGGCACAAGTCTTTGAACTCTCAAATCCTATCCCCAGGGATGTACTTCCTTCAGCAAGATGCCACCTCCTAACCTTCCCCAAACAGCACCAACAACCGGAAATCAAGTATCCTAAGTCTATGGGGTATGTATATCATTCAAACCACCGCAGTATGTATATGTTAGATGTATACATGAATGTGCACGGGGATGGGTATGGATGTATCTATTGTGTGTGCATGTTTGTGTGTGTGTGTGTGTGTGTGGATGTTTATATATATGCTCATGCATGGATGCCTACATATGTGCGTTAATGAATATTTGTATATGTGTATGTGGGTATAGATGTGTATAGGGGTGGATACATATATGTATAGATCTTCATGGGGATATACACGTGTGTCAGTGTGGATGTATGCATCTGTACATGGATATTGTGGATGTAGAAGTACACACACACACATGTGACTGTGGGTATAGATGTGTGTTTTTATATGTGGACGTACATGTGTGTCTCAGGTCTTTTCCAGAATGCCCCGAAGAGCACAATAGCTTAGAAGCAGATTCTTCCTCTTCCAGTCACTGCCTAGGGTGATGTCATAGGCAGCTAGGCTAAGAGACTTGTTTGGCAAGAACCTTCCAGATCACCATGATTAAGGAGTTGGACCGTTAAGTGTCAAGGGGTATGCTCAAAGTCTGTTGAGACAACTGATAATAGAGTCCCCCGGGCAGCCTGGCTTCTGGGTCCTAGCCCACTTTGTCTGAGTGCAGCGACCCTAGGGACTATGGCTGAGCACGTGCTGGGTCAGCCTCATAAGTAGACATCGTGAAGCCCTCTGGAAGACAGGGCGGAACAAAACAATGAGAAACCAGGTGTGTTTCATGTGCAGAAACCCCTCCAGACGCTTATAGCCACACTCACGTGGGTAGTTTGAATGTCACTGGCCCTCATGATCTCTTAGGGAGTGGCACTATTAGGAGGAGTGGCTTTGTTGGAGTGGGTATTGTATTATGCTGGCCTGCCCCTGCCCTGTCACCTGGCAGAATGCACTCAGGCAGTGCCCTGGTCAGCCCAGGGGTCCTGATTCTGTAGTTCTGCTTGCAGGTGCAAAGGACCCCACCCAACTTATGCTATCTTCCCGCTGTTCCCCTGGGGAGACAGGACTTTCCCTGTCTCCCTCTTCTCTTCTGTCCTCTCTCCTCTCTCCTCTCTCTCTCTCTCTGTCTCTGTCTCTCTCTCTCTCTCTCTCTGTGTCTTTATCTCTTTTCTCTTTCCTTCCCCCTTCCCTCCCCTTTCTAATAAAACTTCTCACTTAAGCTCTGTCTGTCCCGAATGTTTGTTCCCCACCGAGGCCATGGAATCCAACAAGGTCATCACACGATTTATTCCTAACAGGCGTGGTCTTGTTGTGGGGGGATGGGGGGTGGCTTTCAGGTTCCCTCTATGCCTAACATACTTACAGGTGTCTCAGTCAACTTCCTGTCACCTGCAAGATGTAGGAGGACTCTCAGCAATCCAGCACCTTATCTATCTGCACGCTCCTATCCTCCCCATCACGCTAATAATGAACTGAAGTCCTGAAACTGTAAGTGAGGCCCCCTCGAGTGGATGTTTTCTTTTTATAAAGTTACCTGATGGGGGATGTCCTCTACATGCTGTGACTAGGGGTTTCTTCTATTGGTTGATGAATAAAGCTGTTTTGGCCAGTGGACGGGCAGAAGTTAGCAAGGCGAGAATTCCAAACAAAGAGACAGGGAGAAAGAGGACAGAGAGACACACAGGCCATCTAGCCACTAGGGAGGCAGGATGCCAGGGCATCACCTAGGTAAGTCAAGGTCACGTGGTGACACACAGACTAATAGAAATGGGTTAATAATTAAGAGAGAGCTAGTCAATAAGAAGCCTAAGCCAATGGCCAAACAATTATAAATAGATATTAAGTCTCTGAATGGTTATTTCATAGCGACTGCCAGGACCTGGTGACAGAGAAAAGTCTCCCATTACAGTTGCCATGGTCGTGGTGTCTCTTTGCAGCAATAAAAACCCTAACAAAGACAACATCCACATCTGCACACTTGTACACCTACATACGTAATATACACCTCCACACCTACAAGCACATATACCCACACACATATATGCGTCCACACCTACACACATAGACACATCTACACCGACGGTTCCTGCTTCTGTCCCTGCCTTGAGTTCTGCCCTGATTTGCCAGAGTGATGGATTATGAGCTGCAAGTATAAGCTTGTTAGACCCCTGAGACAAAAGGCTGAGGTGCCTATTTAACACATCAAAGCAGATCTGTTCCCCAGGTCCTCCTGGAACCCTCAGTCCTTCTTACCTGCTACAGGACCCCCTGGGTGGCACACCCCACCCTCTACCCAGTGGGCTCGTCCCCATATAACCCAACCATTCTAGCTGCCCACTCTCTTTGCATTTTGGGCCTCCTGGCTGCATACCTGGTTTGCTTCTCTGCCCCACCCCCAGTTCAATCTGGGCTTGTCCACTCTGGGCTCTCCCAGAGACAGCTTTCCCACATATCTACAATAAAGCTCCTCCTCCACCATGTTAGGAGCAGCCATGTCCCCTCATGTTCCTTTCTTCTCCTCTTTCTTCCTTTCTCATTCAAGGCTTAAATAAACTCTTCCTTGTCCGGGTTGCTGGGTGTTCATCACAGTAATAGGATGCAAACTAGTGGAGATGGTGAGCAGAGCAGGAAGACAGGGGAGATTGTGGGCGTGTGGAACAGGAAAGGAGTCTAGCTGAGGCCTCCTGCCGGTTGAGAAACAAGAATCCAAACATCTGCTGAAGGCCCTGTTCCCTTCCCCCCTCTAACCCTGCAGTCTTCTGGGCTGCACCAGAAACCCCCTTTACTGGAAAAGGACATGTTCACACTCCCTTGTGCAACTCCAGTGGCTCTTAGTTTTGTTTCAACGGATTATAATCCAACTGCAGACATCCCAGAAGCCACCCTGTACATGATCTCAATCATGAAAAGCAGAGAGAAAGGAGGGCGGGGTCACTTGGGGACCCACTGAACGATGACATTCCAGGAACTCCCGGAAGCCTATGCCGGTCACCACTGGGACCCTTGTAGTGTGACTCTTCTTGGAGAAACCCACACCTTATTCTTTCCCCAACACCTGTCTGTCTATAAACCCTGTGCTTCCAATCACACTGGCTCACCCTGACAGCCCTTTCTCCAGCCAACTGAGAGCCAGCCTTGTCTAAGGGGTGGGGGTGGGGGGCTTCTGACTGAGGACTTGGTGACCTCACCAAGGTTCCTTAATTATGTATGCCTCTTGCATTTTATCTATATCTAACCCTCCCAGAAATAAACTAAAAGGCAGCCTTGGAGGTCATTGACTTGCTCTTCCCAGTATGACCACATTGAATAAAATCTCTGTTTTGTACTTCTCAATGTTGTTACTTTTCTCTTCACTTGGTGTATTGGGATGAGAGGCTCAGCCTTATTTATCGGGGTTGCCAGGGCTCAGGCCTGTACCCTAAGTACTCTGGTAACATCACCAGCGGTGTTGCCAGCTAGCTAACATAACAGAGGGTCACGTCAGGATTTAGGATTATCCAGGACTTAGCAGGATTTATCCAAAATTTGTGTTGGGCCCCTGCCAGGAGAATGGCAGCATCTGTGAAGGGGGAGAGCTTGGGGTGGAGCTGGGGACATTTCCCCTTGGGTTCCCGAAGTCTTCCTTTTCACCCGGCTTCTCTTGCTATGCCACAACACATGTATTATAAAATCCTCCCAGCTGAGGCACAGGGATATGGAGAAACTCTGTCACAGAAGCTTCTAAAAAGGGTAGGTTTTCTGAGGTGGAGACCAAACTGGCAGCAGGCTCTGTTCCTGTGGGACAGGTGCCTCCTATTGACTCACAGACAGAAGGAAGAGCACAGCTTTCCTGCCTGCCGGCTGTGAGACTCTAATTCCTTTTGTGCCTATTTCCTTTTATTTCCAAACACTCTACAATGCAAGAGGCTCCCAAATTAAATTGGTATTTGCTGAGGTGAGGCTGAGGGATTCTATCCTCAGAATTAGCTGTCTGGCTAAGACACAAACACGTGTAATTATAACCCAGGCCTACTGTGCAGGCAGGAGCAGAGTGGAGGTAAGCTCCATTGTGTATGTGGAAGGTGTGTGTGTGTGTGTGTGTGTGTGTGTGTAAGATGCCTGCGTGCATGTGTGTGTGAGCATGTGAGCGTGTGTGTGTGTGTGTGTGTGTGTGTGTGTGTGTGTGTGTGTGTGTGTTGGAGAGGATGGGGAATGGATAGAGGAGGGACATTCAGGGCTGGTCCTTCCAACTAACAAAAGATAACTCCTTGGTAGAGTCATTTTATAGTGAGGTACTAGAAACTGCCCAGCTAAGCAGTATGTGAACATAGCCCTTAGCTCTCTCTGAGGACAGGAAGACCAGGCAGTCCTTACTTATAGGGATTATTATTTTTTTTCCTAGACCACCAGATATACCACAAACTTGGCAGCCCCACCAGAAGTTTGTTCTCTCATGGTTGTAAGGGCCAGGAATCCAAGATCAAGGCCACACTCCTTCACAAAACTGCTGGGGCATGGGTGAGGGGGTCCTTCCTCACTTTTCAGAGTCTTGCTTGTGGCTACAACTCTCCAAATTCTGCCGTGGCTTCACAGGGCGGTGGTCTCCTCATCTTAACCAGACACATCTACAATGACCACACTGACAAATAAGGCCACACTCTGAGGTGCTTAGGGACTGGGACATCAGCATATCTTGTGGGGACACACACAGAATCCAAACCCGAACAAGGGATATTGACAGATTCGAGATAGAAGCAGGCTGGTGGTACTCACCTTTAATCCTAGCACTTGACAGGTGGCCACAGATCTCTATGAGCGAAAGGAAAGCCTGGGCTACATAGTGAGAGTGCTTTTTAAAAAGAAAAAGAAAAAGAAAACTCCTATAAATAGAGCTAGGCTTGCTGTGGCCCTGTGAGTGTCCAGATGGAAACCTACTCTTAAGAGGAGACTTGCTAGACTGGGGGAGGGCCCCTGGGGATGTCTAGCAAGTGGGCATTAACTTCTGGGGGTTGTTTAAACCCGCCCCCCTGTTAGGAAGGGGGTGGGTAACTCACTCAAAGCTACTTGATTTTCCCCAGAACAAGGCTGGGTCCCCAGAGTGGGGCACTGGGGCCAGACCCCTTTGAAGTGCAAATGCAGGTCTGTGGCGGAGCCCGCCCCCCTCCCCCCCTCCCCGAATAATCAGTGCTTCGCATCTGCTGCCCCGTTAGGCCCTCGCCGGAAGTGCGCCCTGCCAGCTGCTCTGTTCTCTGAGTGCCCCACTGGCTAAAGTCAGGTGGTTGGAAGGATGGGGGGGGGGGGGGCAGGCAGAGCCGGGCAATCAGCACTTAGCAGGGAGAAGGAATTAGAAAACACAGAGCCGCTGGTGTGCTCAGCGGCAGCTGCGGGCCCATTTCTGCATCTGCTTAGAAACCAGCTGTCGACTCGGCGGTCCCGGCTGCTCGGCCTGGGCTTTGGCAGGGGGCGTGGCCCTTTGTTTAGTGGGAGCCTTCTGACAAGAGCCCTGGGGCATCTGGGCAGGTCGCAGAACGGAGTGGGGGTGGGGAGCAGATGGGATTCGATCTGAGAATGACTCGCTGATGAGGAAGTGCAGGCTTGGCTCCCTGCGTCATCGCGGTCCCAGCTGGCTGCTTTAACTCACCTCTAAAGTCCCACCTCAAACTCCAGAGGTATTATTATCAGCGTCATTATTTATTATTATTGTTGTTGTTATTATTATTGTTGTTGTTGTTGTTTTAGACGAGACGCCTAAGCCAGCATCCCAGACTGGAGGGAACTGCTCCAAATGCCAGCACTTGGGGATCATACGGAATAGAAATGACTGCAGCGGGCATACGGTGCTCTGAGGGTTGGGTTCAATTATCTGTTTTCCAATCCAAAAAATGGGAGTAATTGTTTGCTGAACGGTTTGCCTTAAGAGAGCACTCGGAAGCCGGGCGTTGGTGGCACACGCCTTTAATCCCAGCACTCGGGAGTCAGAGGCAGGCGGATCTCTGTGAGTTCGAGGCCAGCCTGGTCTACCAGAGCTAGTTCCAGGACAGCCTCCAAAAGCCTCGGAGAAACCCTGCCTCAAAAAAAAAAAAAAAAAAAAAAAAAAAAAAGAGAGCACTCGGTACTCATCGGGCTCCAGGATGGAGCCATTTCCTCCAAGCAATAAACAAGGGGGTGTAAACATCACTGTGGTAGGGTATGTAGTTCTCTGGGTATATACCTGGGGGTGAAACCCTGTCACATGGTAGTTCTACTTTTAATTTTTTGAGAAATCTCCAAACTGGTTCCCACATTTTTTATTTGCACCCCCACCAACAGTGAGTGACAGTTCCTTTCTGCCCACACCTTCCCCAACAGTTATTGTCGAATTTGTTGATGATAGCCACTGTCACTGGGGTGAGGTGGCATCCAAAGCAGCTTTAATTTGCATTTCCCCGATGCCTAGCCATACTGAATAGTTATTTCAAAACTATTTGGCCATTTGGGTATTGAAAACTTGAGATAGAGGTAAAACGGAATACTACTCGGCTCCAACTTAAAAGAAAATGGACTTAGATTGTATAATAGTGAGGTCATACAGTTGCAGAAGGGAAAACGTCACAAGTTCATTTTCATGTGTGATGTCCAGACACTAATGTATTTACATGAACAAATATGTGTGTAGGTACAGAATAACGTGAAGAAATGAGAATGAGAACAAGAAATATCTATTCCTAACTATACTTCCCTAAAGACACGGAATGATGGAGGATCCAATGCACCATGGACAGTTGTGAAAGAGGATGCAAAGCTAATTGTCTTCCAGTTCAAATTCTGCTATGGGGTTATTCCTTGTTTTTGGTTGTAGAGAAGTGCATAAAATATATTCAACACTGCAAGCGGAAGATCAAATAAGGTGCAGGTCCACAGCTTCTGTTGCAGATGCCGATACTAAGTGTTCACTGAGTTGTATAGACTTTGGCCTGGTTACTTTGGTGTGTGATGTTTTTATATAAATGCAAGTTGTTTTAAAAAAAACAACAAAGCTTATAAAATTAAAAAATAAACGGTGATATTGAACATTCCCTACTGGCGTCCACAGACCTCTGGGAAGGCAGCACTGGGTGGTCACCGAGAAAAAGAACATCCGGCTAGAGAGTGGTTATTTGTGATGTCACTTCCCCAATCCCTCCCATGGTGCAAAGGTGTTAAACAGAACGGTCTGACAGCATAGACCTGCACCACCTACCTGGAAGGCTGAGGCAGGAAGATTGTAGTGACCAGCCCCATTTTAGTAGCCATGACATGTGCTTGCATGACCTTGCTGCTCCTGTCCTGGTCACTAGGAGGTCAGATGCCTGGGAAGGAACCAATCAGAAGTTAGCTGGCTTTACGGCTCTGGGTGTGCTTTACAGACAAATGCACTACAGTGACATGAAGAGCATAGCAACCCACCTGAGAGGGTCTATAGGCCATAACAACCAGTTGACCAATCAACACAGGGCAGGTCGTCCAAACCTGGAAGTGCACCAATCCCGAGACTGTTTCATACCCCTAGGCACTCTTCATACTCTGCCCTTTAAAATCTCTGCCTCGAGGGTTCTCGGGGTCTTTCTCCAGCCATCTGCCTTGGTGGATGGATGAAGGGCCTGAGCTAATGGGGTTAGCTCATTAAACAACTACAATAAAAGACTCTTTGCTTTTGCATGGAAATGGGCCTCTTGGTGATTTGGGGGTTCAGAATTTGGGTACAACAAGATCAAGTTCAAGGTCTGCCTGAGCAGCAATTCAGGACAGCCTGGACAACTTAACACTATGCTGTCTCCAAATAAAAATGATACACAGAAGACAGCTGGGATGCAGCTCTGTGGTAGAACTGTACTCTAGCATCTGTGGGGCCTTCAGTTCAATGTCTAGTATCACACACATGAAGGCATATGCACACGCGCACGCACACACACACACACACTCCTTGAACTGTAAATTGTGCACACCTCTGGGTAGCATAATAAAATCTGACAGCATCTCTCTCCCACTCAGAACTAGCACCTCCCCCTTGTCCGGCATCTCCAGCTGCGCACGACTTACAGGAAGTAGCCTTAGTGCCTGCTGAGCTAGTCACAGTACCAAAGTGCTTGTAGTCAAGGCCCAAGAGTAGGAGAGCTGGAAACTGGGCATAGACCAAGAGAGACATAAAGGCTTCCTGAGGGAATAAAAGATGCTGTCTATCCTAGGTGTAGGCATCCTTCTGTGTCTTGGAATGCATCCTTCCAGGAATAGCTATGTTTCCCATCTGCTCATCTGCACTTGGGAAAAGATGCAAGGCCAGCCATTGGCTCTTGCCATGGTGTGGAGAGGATAAAAGGCATTCTTATGGGATTTCATGTGACACCAGCAGAGGGGAGCTAAGGCGTCACCTCTGGGGCATGCAGGAAAAGCCCTGTGGGACGACTATTGAGATCTAACTCTCCTTATGCAGCCATGATAACTAATGGCTGCTCCCAGAATTACCTTGGTAATTAAACCCAATGTTTTCAGTAAACCTTGAGATCACTGCTGGCTCCTGGTAAGTGCAGATTCCAGTGACTTCTCTCCAACCCTAGGGGAGGAAACCTCGATGAGGTCTTTGGTGTGGAACATTTGAGAATAC
Organism: Mesocricetus auratus; assembly: GCF_017639785.1. Taxonomy (NCBI): domain Eukaryota; kingdom Metazoa; phylum Chordata; class Mammalia; order Rodentia; family Cricetidae; genus Mesocricetus; species Mesocricetus auratus. The sequence continues at coordinate 5,075,725 of NW_024429185.1, forward strand.
AAAGACAGACAGGTAAAAAGGGAGCAGGGGGAGGAAAAGAAAGGAAATCCTAGGAGAATTTCACTCAGGAACTCTGGGAGGAATATCAGAAGTACTGTCCAAAAGAATTCAACTGCTCTCCTTGTGGTCTACTGACACCTTGTGGTGTAAAGTGGAAATGCAGTAAGCGTTACAGTTTTTAAAAAGGAATTTTACTTTTATAATGGAGCTAAGGATACTGACGCCCCTGAGAAACTATTGGCAATTAATGGCTTCTGGGGAAGGGAGAGTAAGTTTTCTTTGGGGACGGTTGGTTTGGGAGGTTACCCATGTTCCCATATATATGCACATAAAAGTAGCACTAAGTGGATTCAGTTTAAATGAGGAGTGAACAGCTTGAGGGGTAGAGGAAGGATTGAAGAGGAAGGAATTGGGGTCCAGTTTGATAAAAACATATGAATGTATGAATATTTCCAAATATTTAAAAAAATATTGACATTCCTCATTCGTCAGTACATACAGCCAGACTAAGTGTCCCTAAACATTTCACTTCAGATTTTCAAGGGCTTCAAACTGTGACCACAGCTGCTATTGGGCCTCTTCTTCCTGCTCAGGGACAGGCCAACAACGGAGCAGAGCAGAGCAGGCTCCAGCAATGACAAGAGCAGAAAGAGGTAGGGAGACTGCCTTGGGGCAGGAAGTGCTACTTGCTGAGACGCTGTGACACCTATCTTGGGACAGGAATCAATCCCTACTCCCTCTCCCCTTGTTGAGACTATTTCCAAGTTGGTGACCGATGTGGCGCGTGACGAATTATCTAGACATTCCTTGTGAACAAATCTTTAAGTAGTAGGGACCGGAGCTTGGGCTCTGAACATGCCACCAGAGCTTAGGAGAATGGCTCGCCTCTTGAGCAAGCCCAGCTGATAACTAGATGTGATGCCAGGCCTTATGTGCTATGGCCTTTCCTCAGAAAGGGACCCTTTCTCAGACGAGACAACGCAATGGAGACTACAAAGAGAAGCTTTCTGAGGCTGGGAGTTGTTCCTGTACTGTTCTGGGTCTCCCAGGGACCTCCTTGTCCGGAGGCTACAAGAGCTCCCTAGTCACCACCACCCCGTACTCTCAGGATCAGTCCCTCAGGAACATCACAAAGGAGAAAGGAAAGGTCCTCTTATGGGTACACTGGACCTCCCTGGGGCTGTGACGACCACCCTTGCCATGGCTCTACTGCCCTCTTGTGACGTGGTTGGGAACAACAGTGGTGGTGCGTATTGAAGAGAAGTTCATGCAAACTCACGATGGTTTGCCACTGTATTTTGCTCTTATGAAATGTCAGTTTTGTGCCCTTCTCCCTCAGTTTTGTTGAAGAAAACAATTCTGCAAAACCTGAGATTAGCTGTTGCATCCTTCCCCCATGGGGGTCTGTCTGCTGACCTCTTGTACTAGGAGCTTTTAGCTAAACACTTCTCATCCCCCTCCTCTCAGCAACGCCTGCAGCAAGTTCCTGTTATCCATCCTTTGTTTAAGTGCTAATTCCTGTTTTGGGCCCACCTTTTGCTGGAGGGCCCTGGGAACATAGGTTTCTGACCTTAGGGATTTTCCACCAAGCCTGCCTTTGTTATTTAAAGCTCTACCCCTGCAAGAATAAACGCCATTCTCCTTGTAAGAAAGAGCTGCTGTCTTTGTCTTCATTTTACACCCTTAGCCCTTAGCCTCCTTGCCTCGGATCGGATTGTTATGAAGTACAGTAGCACCATAGCTGCTAACACACCTGAGGCTCACTACAATTAGCCACTGCATGGGCCACGTCCATAGTTACTGTCATGTCTTTGACAAGCCTTAAGGTCCTGGCCATGACATCCAAAAAATCCAATGGTCTGTAGGAACAACCTGGGAGTGTGAATTTTTTCAATTACTACCATCTGGCTTCTGTTCCCAGCATTAACAAAGTAGAAGCTCCCATCAGCCACAAAGAAACGCAATGAAGCAGGTTGTGGAGCACCTTGGAGCACAGGTTCTCCTGAGAAACAAGTCTTGTTTGACTTGGTTTTTAAGAGTACACCTTCTAAAGCACTCGGGATGCAGAGGCAGGTGGATCACTGTGAGTTCGAGACCAGCCTGGTCTACCGAGCGAGTTCCAGGACAGCCTCCAAAGCCACAGGGAAACCCTGTCTCGAAAAAACCAAAAAAAAAAAAAAAAAAAAAAAAAGAGTACACCTTCTAAGTAGATTTCATCTGCTTAGATTTCTGTAACTACCTGACAATGTGGGCCTGATCCTTGCTCAGACTGTCCTCCAGGGGAAGGAAGATCCCAAAGATTGATTTCTCAATAGTTATGAATCCATTCACCACTATGAAGAAAAAAGCAAAGCTGAATGAAATAAAAGGTTTGTGACTACGCAGTAATGGAGGCTGAGATTAAACATTTGTCATGTTGGTTAAGTAAGTGGAGCAGACACCCTGCCGGGATTTTGCAGTTACACCCATAGAGTGGGCATTGTCCCGACTTGACTTAGTTAAGCAGAATCAAAGGCAAGAACTTGTCCAAATTCTCATTAAGACCGAACCCAGATCCCACCTTGTATCTGCTCTTCTTAAAGCCTATAACTTTCTGCTGTCACAGTCTGGGAGCTTGTACACACGGCAGGGACACAAAATGACAGAAGAGCACTGGAGTCAATTTGCCACTAAATCCGGGCCAGTTCCTCCACCTCCCTGAGTCTCAGGCAGTGATGCTCACCCTGCCCTACCTCAGGGTGGTTGTGAATAGCAGAACTATGTCCTGGGCTGAGGTGAAGTTTGGGGATAGTGTTGAGAAGAGCAATGCTCTCAGAATCTTCCAAGGGACCGTACAGCAAAACCATGTTAATTCCTCCATAACTGCCAGAGAGCAAAGTGCCTAGCCAAAGAGCCCAAGTCACTCAAATTAGCAGAGAAGTCACTTATTCTGTATATTTTGCAGGATCCACACAAACGGAAGACCAGGGAACCTAAGTCCAGGAAGGAGAGAACTGTTCTGAGATTGCTTTTCCAGAGTTGAGAAGAATTTCCTTCTATCTAGGCTGAGGTGGAGAATGTGGAGAAGACCCCCACACAGCAGTCAGGAGCAGGAGTCTTGAGTGTAGTGATGATGTTGCCTTGGGTTAATGCTCTTGTTACCATAGAGCATCTTAACACGGCACCCTCAAGTCAGGGCTGATAACGTACTGGGGAGAGGAGCAAGATGCTAAGAAATGTCACTGGTTTCCAAAGAAGGGATACAGGACTCAAGGATGGTGTACTGACCACAGACCTGAACTGAAAATTCTGGGAATTAACTATCACTGAGTTCCTGCTTTCCCCATCCTCATTGGAAACACCAGAGCAAGCACAGCTACCTTTGCAAAGCACATGCCCCAGGCTTCCAGAAGCACAAGTAATGGAAAATTCAGGGAGCCTGCAGTGGCGTGGTTTACTGGGATTTAAGACTAATTCAAAAACAAAGCAAGGTAACTGTTTCTGTGAGTGTGGGTACCACAGCACACATTTGATGGTCAGAGACAACATTCCGGAGCTGGTTCTGTCCGGCACCTTTATGTGAGTTCCGTGGATGGAACTCAGGTTTCCAGGCAAGTCTTTTCACTCACTTAGCATCTTCCTAGGCCCAACAGTAAGCGTCTTTGCACATTGAATTAGAAAGTTGGTTTTTGGTAATTTTTTCTGTATGGCTTTTGATATCAGGGATACTGGATTTTCTACAGCGGAAGCAGAGTGTTTTGTCACATGGGGGGTGGGGTGGGCAGAGTGGGGACTTCTGAAATGCCGGAAATGTCTTGTCCAGTGTGCAATGTCTGATACAGGGACTCACATTGTGAAAATTCACCAAGTTATCACATTGTCACACTAACAGTCTTCTCTACAGAAGCAATTCTCTATACATGCTGCTACACTTTTAATACATTTTTTTCTTGAAATTGGAGTTTTTCTTTGTTTTTCAAAGCAGGGTTTCTCTGTGTAGCCCTTGATGTTCCTAGAACGTGCTCTATGGACCAGACCAGCCTCCAACTCAGAGACCAGCCTGTCACTGCCTCTCAAGTGTTTACTGCCATACCCAGCTTAAAAAAGTTTTCCTAACATCCAATTTCAATTTTTTGAAGAAGGAATACCAGTGCTTTTGAGAGGAAGTGATGCAGGGTGGGGTCATAGTGAACGCTGGGGTGGGGCTATAGTGGACGCTGGGGTGGGGCTATAGTGAACGCTGGGGTGGGGCTATAGTGAACGCTGGGGTGGGGCCATAGTGAACGCTGGGGTGGGGCCATAGTGAACGCTGGGGTGGGGCTATAGTGAACGCTGGGGTGGGGCCATAGTGAAAGAACGCTAGGGTGGGGCCATAGTGAACGCTGGGGTGGGGCTATAGTGAACGCTGGGGTGGGGCCATAGTGAACGCTGGGGTGGGGCTATAGTGAACGCTGGGGTGGGGCCACAGGGAACGCTGGGGTGGGGCCATAGTGAACGCTGGGGTGGGGCCACAGGGAACGCTGGGGTGGGGCCATAGTGAACGCTGGGGTGGGGCTATAGTGAATGAACGCTGGGGTGGGGCTATAGTGAACGCTGGGGTGGGGCCATAGTGAATGAACGCTGGGGTGGGGCTGTAGTGAACGCTGGGGTGGGGCTATAGTGAATGAACGCTGGGGTGGGGCCATAGTGAACGCTGGGGTGGGGCCATAGTGAACGCTGGGGTGGGGCCATAGTGAATGAACGCTGGGGTGGGGCCATAGTGAACGCTGGGGTGGGGCCACAGGGAACGCTGGGGTGGGGCCATAGTGAACGCTGGGGTGGGGCCATAGTGAATGAACGCTGGGGTGGGGCCATAGTGAACGCTGGGGTGGGGCCACAGGGAACGCTGGGGTGGGGCCATAGGTCACAGTGATTTTTATGTGGGTGTTTTGTTTCCCTTCACGCAGGTCTGTGTGTCACATGCCTTGTGCCCAAGGAGGCCTCCCAGCCACTGCAGCTCAAAGGACAGATGTTGTGAACCACGTGAGTGCTAGAAACTGAACATGGGTCCCCCAAAAAGACCAGTCAGTGCTCTTAACCACAGAACTCTCTCTCTAGCCTTTGTTTTGTTTTTTAATGACATTAAGTATGTCTTTAAAAAGCCAAAAAGAGTTCTAGAAGTTAGTCACTTCCCAAACAAACCCACACACCACCAGGACCTTCAGGAAATGGTTTGGTAGTTCTTCAAAACATGCAGTTCCCATGTGACCCAGCAATCTTGGGAAGTCCCAGCAGAGCCATCACATGACACCTGGGAAATGTGTCACCTCTCGGGGCTCTGAGTCTCATTAGTAAAGGAATTTAAGAATAGACACCAATGAAAGCCCGAAGACAGGGAACGGACTCAAAAGTCTGAGGAAAACCCCAGGGCAAGCAGGCAGCTGCCCGGCCATGGAGAGTGGAGGAAGGCGAGGCAGGAGGGCCAGCCACTGACAGCAGGGCAGGGGGTGAGCTTTAGAAAGAGTAAGGAAGCCCAAGGCATCAGTGAGAGTGTAGGAGCACGCTTAGGCTCTGGCAGAGCTAAGAAAAGGACAGCTCTTCTTTATGATAGTGGGTAGACCTCTTGTGGCTCTTAGGGGCTGCATTGGGGTGGGGATTCTGGTAAGGAAAAGCATTATATTCAGGAGAGTCTGTCTTCCTACCGTGGTTCCTCGTCAGGTCCCTGGGTTGACCCTTAAGGGAGACAGTAGATCCTGTTCTTTGCATTAGACATAATATAAGCAAATGAAACACACCCATACAAAAGTACACCTATGCAAGCCTTATTCACGGTGATCCCAAAGTGTGAACGACCCACCAATCAATGACTAGATACATGCAATGTAACATATCTACTAGTGGATATTATTCAGAAATAAAAACAAATGAAGCATGACCTGTTTTAACATTAAGAAGCGAAGCGAAATAAGGCAGGCACAAAAAACAACATACTATGATTCCATAAACGACAGAACTGGCATTCCACACGGGACGGTCAGTGGCAGTTGCCTGGGACAGGCAATGTTGGGGGCAGAGGATAGGGAATGACTTCTAGTGGGTACAGCGCCGCATGTATGGAGAGCATAGAAATGAGAGTCTGAGACTATGCTAAAGATCACCTCATGGCTTTTACATGGCGTTCACACAGCATGTGGGGTTCACTCCCTGCATCTCCTTCGGTAGTTCTGAGCACATTCTGTACGCCATGTCCTCCCGTGAGTACATGAACCTGAACCTTTATTAAGTTCCCTCATGACTTAAAACATGCATTTCGTAGTTCAGAACCCCTAGCAAAATGCCTGGGTAACTATGGTATATCTTCACAAGGTGTTGAGGCACTTAAGAGTGCCAGGGTCTGTGTTGATGTCCACGGATCCTGTTTACCATGGAATACCATGCGAATGTCCAAGGTCTGGGCCACCACCTGGGGCCATGCTGGTGTCCGAGGGCCATACTGCTACTGGGGCCATGCCGATCTGAGTGCTCTGCCCTGCCACCTGGGGCATTGGTGACATCCAGGCCCAGCTGTTTCCAAGAACGAAGTCTGGGTCCGTGGTCCTACTGAAGGGGAGGGGAGGGATCTGTTGAAGTCTGACGCCAGTATTGCTTCCAAAGGCCACATGGAAACCTGGGATCTGGGCTGCAACCTGTGGCCTTGTTGGTGTCGAGGACTGTGCTGCCACCAGGAGCTATGGTGTCATCCAGGCCCAAGCTACTGCAAATGCAGCAGGGTTCTGTGTTGATGGCTGTGGCCTATGTTCCCACAGGGAGCCACAGAAACCATGTGTGGTGAAATCAGAGGGCCATGCTGAGCTGGCCCTGCTGTCCTCTGGACACTGAAGCAAGAGAGCTGCCACTGCTCACCATTGGCATGGGAGCACTGCTCACCATTGGCATGGGAGCACTACTCACCATTGCCATGGGAGCACTACTCACCATTGCCATGGGAGCACTTACCATTGTCATGGGAGCACTGATCATCATTGGCATGGGAGCACTGGCCCTGCTGGCATGGGTGTAGGAGAGCAGGCTCTGCCTCTCACCTGAGGGGAGCAGCCCCAGTGTGTAAGGCCTAAAAAACCTGCTCCAGCCCCTACCCACGGTTCCAAAGGTGAAATGCTTCTCAGGATCGAAGGAGGGGGAAGAGATTTTCATAGTAACTTCACACACAGTCTTTATTTCCTGTGATCTTTACTGCTCTGTTTCCACTCTGACAAACCTGTGTCACTTTTAACTTCTCCGTGCTTCTTCTTCTACTCTAAAAATTCTTCTATTCAGGGGGCTTGAAGTGATAAAAAATTTCTCTTCCTGGTCAAAAGCACATTCCAAGAGCAAGTGATAAGAAGGTGAGCCACTTACCATTGGCAACAAAGGGTCCGAGGCCATAGAAGCAGAAACCATGACCAGACAGGGAGGGCACAGTGCCCAGTGACAACTTTAAGACACAGATCTAAGCCGGGTGTTGGTGGCGCACGCCTTTAATCCCAGCACTCGGGAGGCAGAGGCAGGAGGATCTCTGTGAGTTCGAGGCCAGCCTGGTCTACAGAGCGAGTTCCAGGACAGCCTCCAAAGCCACAGAGAAACCTTGTCTCGAAAAACCAAAAAAAAAAAAAAAAAAAAAAAAAAAGACACAGATCTATTGTTAGCAGACTGGAAAGTGAAGAATAGGCATGCTTTAAGGTTAATATGAAGTTAGCTTGTGACAGTTATGCTGGCAGAATAAATCCAGGACACTCTGGGGGGAGTCATCTAATATACCAATGCATAGAGAAAATGTGCCCCATAAATGACTAATACACTGCTGGAGTTTTGGGGATGGACCCCACCATAGAAAGGGACTGCTGTGGCTTCACAGGGAATGTACAGCAAGGACAGTGAGTATTCATAAAGCAAGTACTCCCACCGCCCTGCATGTGGGCTCCTCCATCGGAATGACCCTGGTGGGTTAGTGTCGTGATTTCATCAGCTGAGCTCTCACCGCACAATTATGCAGTCCACAGCACTAGTGGCCTGGACTGACCAACTCAGCTATCACCCAGGGCCACATCCAGTGCCTTGGGTTGACCCTAACGTCTACAATCTATGACCTGCTGGGGGGCATGGTCCTATGGAACAATGCCCAAAGGAACTCCATCACTTGGGGCAGTCATGGGACATCCGAGAGGAGTTTTGGTGATGGTCCAGTGATGATGGATTAAAGAAACCAGAGGCCCTGAACCAGACTTGCAGGTAAAGCTGGTTGGCTAAACGTGTATACTGGGTGACAGAAGAGGGCACCAGATCTCATTCCTGAGAACTGAACTCAGAACTTCTGGAAGAACAGCTAGTGCCCTTAACCTCTGAGCCATCTCTCCAGCCCATGGTTTTCTTTTTTTTGTTTTTTGTTTTTTTGTTTTTCGAGACAGGGTTTCTCTGTGGCTTTGGAGGCTGTCCTGGAACTAGCTCTTGTAGACCAGAATGGTCTTGAACTCACAAAGATCCGCCTGTCTCTGCCTCCCGAGTGCTGGGATTAAAGGCGTGCGCCACCAACACCTGGCCTCAGCCCATGTTTTTCATTTCTTAAAAGTTTTCTTTCAGGAGGGATGCTGTAAGAGTGAAGGGCAGATATGGGGGGGGGGGACAGGGACTGGGAATGAGCATGATTGGGTGCATGGAATGAAATTCCCAAAGAATCAATAAAGAAATTACGTTAAAAAGGAAACAGGAATGCTGAGCTTTCAGTTTGCTCATGACACGTATCATACGTTCTATATAACTCATGTGCCAATTATACCCCATAAATCCATGGGGCAACCCAAATAGGGTAAAACAGATGTTGGGAAGGGCTTCCCTGGGGTGATACCTGTTTTGGATATTTTCAGTGAAGCCAAACAAGGGTGTGAGGACCCAGGGCAAGGGCTGGAGTTAAAACCCATCTGCGAGTGTCCTCTGTACCCGGATACTACCCAGGGTCCATCCTCCTTACTTCAGCAGTCAGAGCTGAAGAACGAGCGGCTTCTAACCGAACTCAGCTGAGACTGAGTTTTGGCCAGCCCGAATCCCTTATTTTCATGGAGGGACCTGAAGGGACACTGCTGGCGAGAGTCTTCCTGTGTCACCGTGTGACCTACTCTTCACTTCACAGCGGGAACTGCACCTCATACCTTGTCCCTCTCGGTCTAGACTTGCTTCTCTTGTGGTATTTCCTTCCTTCCATGTGATTCTATCACTCCAGTCAAGCGTGTATGACGGGACAAGGACCGTAAATACAGAGAAGACAGTGAAGAACAGTGCTTGCCCAGCTTGCTGAGGCTTAAACGAACCCGAGAGAGAGACAGAGCAGTGGACCCATAAGAGGTTTTTAAAGTTGTTCTGGGTAGTCTCAGCACCACAGTAATATTGCTACGGCAGTGTTGACTGTTTCAAAGTTGTTCTGGGCAGTCTCAGCACCACAGTAATATTGCTACGGCAGTGTTGACTGTTTCAAAGTTGTTCTGGGCAGTCTCAGCACCACAGTAATATTGCTACGGCAGTGTTGACTGTTTCAAAGTTGTTCTGGGCAGTCTCAGCACCACAGTAATATTGCTACGGCAGTGTTGACTGTTTTCTTCTACGCCCCTCTTCTCTTCTGTGGGGCTTTGCTATGAAGTCTGGGCTGACCTAAAATGTATGATATTCCTACAGGTGTTCAGAACTATGCTCAGCTCACAGTTGTTTATGAAATTAAAACAAAAGCTTTCCTTTGCTGCTGCTCTGGGGTTGAACCCAAGGTCTCGTTTATACTAACTAGGCAAGTTCCCCAGCATTGCTCTGAACCCTTAGCCACAAGAACGGTATATGACCAGTTTGGTTAGATGAGCTGTTACCTAATTATGCCACTGTCTCAACTATACCGCTCTCTTGAGTGTATGTATCTAGGTAGCCCTGGCTCTCCTAGAACTATCTATGTAGACCAGGCTGGCCTAGACGTCACAGATCTGCCTGCGTCTGCCTCTCGAGCACTGAGGTTAAAGGCATGTGCGGAAAATTTCCCTTCTTGGATATGACTCCTACCATCTCACACGTGGTCTGTGGGAGGGAAATAGCAGAAATGAATGCTGCTTAACACGATGGAGGACAGACTGCTAAACTAGTCTGCACGATAAGATGCAGTTTCTTTGTGCTTACCTGCACTTTTCAAGTTCTATCTACACAATGCATATCTGACGAGCAAACCGCTAATGAAATTAGTGCTGGGGCTATGCCCGAGTGCCGATGGAGTAGGTCCTGGGAAAAGCTCAAGAGAACCAGGGAACAGAATATCTTAGCTCAAAGCCCAGTGAGGTTCTCAGTCATTTCAACTTGCATCAGAGTCCTGGCCTCACTGGCTTGGTCCCAAAGCCGTGTTCGGCACTAGCACTGGCTACCCCCATGGGCAAGGCTTGGATTCTCAGGGGCTGAGCCTCTACATCCCCTCTGCCTTCCAGCGAATGTACCAATAAGATGTACAAACTGAACAATGTACCAAGATCCCTTTGCAAGGAAAGATCTGGGTTTAAACTGCTCCGTGATGGAAGAGGTAACAGCCTCGTTTACCCACGAAGTGAGGGACTGTTTGCAGGCAAGAGTGTGCCAGCACACGTGGTCAGAGGAAGACTCTTAGGAGCTGGTCTCTGCTGCCACTTTATGGAACCGGGGCTTGAACTCAGGTCTTCAGGTCTATGCACAAGCCTGCGCATAACACCTATTCACTGAATCGTCTTTGCATCCTGCTTGGCTTATAAAAGTTAAAAAAATGTAATTAGAGGATGCTCTTTAGAGCGCTGGACCAACGTGGAGCTCCACAGGTGAGTCACTGACTGCCCAGCCTCTCAGGAGCTCAGTGTGTGGCCTGTGCTTCTTTGTGGAAGTGAACAGAGCCACAGGCAAGGATATGCAATTTTAGGTTCTTGTCTATACACCCAAATTCCCTTATTTCACAGGCAGAACTCTGATGTGAGCATCTATGTTGGTGACTCTAAACCAGGGACTTGAGAGCATGTCCACATCACCTTTTTCTGTCTGCTACTGAAGTTCTGGCCCTTCAGATAAAAACGCAAACCTTAGGCACGCAGAAGGGGATGCTGGAGGAGACAGAACTATGGGAAGGACACTGGGTTAAGTTTAAAGGGCTTGCTTTGCTGTTCCCTGTGGGACAATGAGTGTCCAACTAGACAATGAGTGTCAAAGGCAAAAAAACCAAAAAGCAAAAAGCACTTATTGATATGGAACAAGACCACTGCTACTTAAAGCCCAACAGGTTTGCTCAATTTATAAAATGCTCTGGTCGTCTGGAGATGAAATCCTTTTGGAGAAAAGTGGTGTGACATACATGTTACTTACTGTGACTGAGCCCAGGATCATGCATGCTCCAACCCAGACTGGCAACCCTCAGACTCCTACAGACCAGCCAGTCCCATAGTCTTGTTCACCGTAACGGGTCAGATGTTTGCCTTCCCGAAACAGGAAGTATGGTTGACCAATCAGGCGGACTCAACAATTCCTAGTAGCCCGAGTGTGCAAACAAATGCTAGTAAGGATATGGAGCTATGGTGAGTGACTGGAACAAATTTCTCATTGTTCCAAACATGAGTCACCAGGTACTTGCTGCATGGGAAAGGGGCATCGCTGGGTCCCTGGGCATGTGACAGGTGTTCAAGTCTAAACCTCCATAAACACATCAGGAAAGATGGGAAAAATGGTTTGGTATAAAGTAACCTTGCCTATGGAATGTCACTTTTGTTTTAAAATGGCAGCAAACAAAACAGTTTCTACTTACATTCTTACACACACACACACACACACACACACCGCTCCCTCTAAGAAGTGCCTTTGTTGTTTTGTTGTTCTTTTCCTGTTTTTTAGAGACAACACAGACCAGTGCATTAGTCTTGAGTTCATGTATTTGAGGGTGCCGTTGGATGCCCGATTCTCCTGCCTGCCAGGACTTCAGGCCTGATCCACCAGGTCCACTTACTACACTGTTCATGGTGTGTTCTCATTGAGCCCCATTTTACTGAACTGAGCCCACCTGCCCTCAATTCAACCTCAGAAGACTTCAAAGGCAGACTGCTCCGTGGACCCGGCACTTCAAACTACCCATGGCTCGCACAAGAGAGCTGCACTTGGTGAGGTACTGATAACTTTAATCTACAACGGGCTTTCACTCACATGAAATCTCCACTGAACAGCAGTCAGCCGCTTGAAGATACCTGTCATTTAAATTTATCTTTAACAGAAGATAAATCTAGTAAACGTTTAACAGAAGATAAATTTAGTAAATGCCTTCACTAAAAACAATGAGCTAGCAAGACTGCTACTTAACCAACAAGCCCTAACTGTTGTTTTTGGGAAAGATTTATTTATTCATGTATTTTATGTACATGAGTGTTCGTCTTAATGCATACCAGAAGAGGGCACCATATACATTACAGTAGACTGTGAGCCACCAAGTGAGGGCTGGGGATTGAACTCAGGACCTCTGCAAGAACAGCCAGAGCTTTTAACTGCTGAGTGATCTCTCCAGCCCCAGGCTGTCTTGATAAAGGCTTGTTAATAAATGCAACCTGAGTGCTGCCGGGGACCACACTCCACAGCTGTACGCACAGATGCCTTCTGAATTCAAATCCTGAGGAATATGAAGCACTCACATTTCTCACACCCCAACACAGGCCACATTCATCATGAAGGTCACAAGAGGACAAAGGTCACCTGCTTGCTTGCTGAAGTTCCCCTTCTGATGAGAAGACAGAGTCATTCCAGGGAACTTCCATTTAATTTAACATTTATTTTCATTTATAACGAGATGTCACATTTTCTACATTAAAATATAATCATGCTGGCCCCCCATCCCCTCGAGGAAAACAACTGGAAGATGGAATGCACAGAGTGGGAAGTTACTGCTGCACCTGAGAACACACAGCACAGACACCCTACAGTGGACATGGCAGAGGTGCACAGAATATAGCTAGGGGCTCACGCCCGGAAGGAGCAGGAATGAAAGAAACATCACCATATGTGCCACAAGATCACCCGGAAAAAGCAGAGCTGGGTCAGAAAGCTTGGGGGTTGAACAGAGTCTAAAACATCAGCAAACCCAAGGGCAGTCATCACCATCTTCACACCCTGCCTCAGGATCGTGGAGGCAGCCGAGAAATCTAAACTGCCATAAACACACCAGGATGAGGATGGGATGGGGGTTTTCTTAACTGTACCCCAGCCCTTTCCAAGTCTCAATTCTCCTGACTGTAGCCCAGTGGGGACCACCAGCACAAGACATGTCACCACTGCCAGGAACGTCAGCTGTGCAATGTTGCATGATTCTGGGAGAGCTCAGAGAGAGAGATGCCACACAGGAATTCCCAACTCACAGCACTGGCAGGGAGCACAAGCAGACAGTAAAACCCATCTGCACAGAGCAGAGGACAGACCCACAGGCATACCAGCACTCCAGAGGGAAGGCTCAGCCAAGAGCCTCATGGTTTTTCTCAAAGGAGAATTCTTCCAGTCTCCATCTTGCCCCTAATTTGAGACGGAAGCATTTTATCTTCAAAACAGTGATACTCTTCAGGGAGTTGAGAGGTAGGGTTTGGGAGACCCAAACAAGACATTATTAGCGACTAGCTCTCCACTATGTACAAATACATACATCAGAAAACAAACTTCACTCCGGCCTCAGCTCCTTTAAAGACAGCACTGAGGTGAGGTTTTCTGAGCAGGGATCTTTCAACCTGTTAGCAGTTTCAACGTTGCAACACTGGCACAACAGTTACCTAGCCTTTGTTTTTAATTACAGGGTAACAAGTAAACTCCCGCACACAGGTGGGAATGGAGGAGTGCAAAAGGAATCAGGAAACAGAACCAGTACTTCACAAGAGGGTCAGTCACGCCACACAAGCAGCAGCAGCTAGTGCTTCGCAGAGTCTCGAGGGTAAAATTCGCTCAGGGTGCTCTGAGGGATTCTCTTCAGCATTTCTTTGGGGAAGATTCGAAGCAACTGCCAGCCAATGTCCAAAGTCTCATAGACAGTGCGGTTTTCATAAGGACCTAAAACAAGGATACCGAATTAATGGGAAAGCACTTCCAAATCACAATTGTTTCTCAGTACTCTGTCTACGGACCTACAATCAGGGCAGGCATAAGCACAGGAGAGAACACACGGGTAGGACTCCAGACTGGACGTAGAAACGAGGGCATGAAGCACCACAGGTCAGAGGTGAGGAGAGGCCCACGGGCAGAGTGCATGCTGATGTAAGGGGTTGAGGTGGACAGAGGCAGACAAGTGAGACCCTTAAACAATGCAATTAGACCCAACATTCTGTTCAAAGGTCAGCAAAAAGCAGACTAGGACACAGGAGAAAGAGCTAGGCTTGCTGGAATCTGCAGAGATGCTGAGAAAGCCTCAAATGCCACAGAGCAAAATATATTACAGGTCAGAGGTTTTCAAAACTTTATTTTGAAACAGGCTCTCATTGAGTGGCCTATGCTAGCCTCAAACTCTACCTCTTAAGTGCTGAAATTACAAGTCAACCAAATTATTATATTTAATATAGAATTACCCGCCCCCACAAATCTTCAACCACAAGACTAAGAGCGGCTGGAATTATGGGCTCCTTTCTCTAGAAAACTTTACCCTGCTTTTTAGATTCTACATTAAAAGAAAAAATGAAAAACTAAATTCCAACAAGACGAAAGGTATATCTCAGGGGTAAGCACTTCCCTAGCATGTGTTGGTTCCATCCATAACCTCAATTAAGCCACAGTGTGCGGTGATTTCAATACAAATAATAATAAATGTACACAAGTCAAGAGTGTACAAATCCTCAGTTTATCACGAGGTGTTATTTCAAAGTAGCACACCTATTGTAACTGCCACTGAAGTAAAGGATGACGTATTTCTAGCCTTAACCCACATGTGTGTAAGGAAACCCACTAGCAGCCTTTTAGAAGAGAAACAACCAGTACAATTATGGTAGTTCCCCTGAGCTGTGAGTGGTGGAAGGCGGGCACCAATGGCCGAGGGTGACGGGACAAGGCTGTGGATGAGGGCCTTGAACCTCAGACCTGGTACAGACCTGCGGCTTCACGCTCATCCAGGAGCCTCCACCATCTCCAGCCCCACCCATAACTACTGACTCAGATTTAGCCCTTTCAAGAAGCTTGGTTGATGCAAAAGCAAATCAAAGTTTGAGAACTACTGAATAAAACATTGTAGTGAGGATACAAAAATAATAGAGTAAGAAGAATACTACAAATGAGTAGTATCTGATCACTAAAGAACAAGGAAGGTTATGAATGCTGCCCAGTCAACTGGACTAGGGAGCTGTCTCACAGACACACACACACAGACAGACAGACAGATACACACACAGACAGACACACAAAACACGCATGAGATTCTCAAAAATAAAAACAAAATTAAAAACAAAACAACAGCATGCTGCCCAGCAACTGAGATAGGTCAGCTGGGAAAACAACCAGACACTGACAGCACAGACCAGAGTATTGGCAGGCAGGACGGGGTCAGCTGGGGAAGTCTCATGGCTGCTGGGTCCTTAGGGACAGTGACACACAAAAAGAAACACTCATAGCAGGTAGCGGTGTGGGAGCTTGAGAAGGTGAGGGTCATATACGGCACATTGGAGCCCACGGGACAGTGAGTCAGTGCTCAGGAAGAAAACAAACAAACGCAAACTAGGTGGTTGGGCTGTGTGAGATCGAATCAGAGACTCCCAAGGGTGCGCAGAAGGCACAGGGCAGGAAGTCAGAGGTGAAGACTTGGAGGGAGTCTCGTTAGAGGAGAAAACGCAGAGACCAACCTGAGTCCTCAGATTCGCAAGCAGGGCTCACTAAGATGTTTTGTGTGTGAGAGGAATCGTCTTACCCTGAGTAATGAAGTTCTTCTCAAATTTCTGCAGAAACTCCAAGTAGAGAAGGTCATCTGAGGTCAGGGCTTCTTCTCCCACCACAGCTTTCATGGCTTGCACATCCTTGCCGATAGCATAGCACGCATACTGAGGAGAACAGAGAGGCTCAGTCAACAGCACGGACACTGAGGAGGACAGAGGCTCAGTCAACAGCATGGACACTGAGGAGGGCAGAGGGTCAGTCAACAGCACAGACACTGAGGAAGACAGAGGCTCAGTCAACAGCACGGACACTGAGGAAGACAGAGGCTCAGTCAACAGCACGGACACTGAGGAGGACAGAGGCTCAGTCAACAGCACGGACACTGAGGAAGACAGAGGCTCAGTCAACGGCACGGACACTGAGGAGGGCAGAGGCTCAGTCAACGGCACGGACACTGAGGAGGGCAGAGGCTCAGTCAACGGCACGGACACTGAGGAGGACAGAGGCTCAGTCAACGGCACGGACACTGAGGAGGACAGAGGCTCAGTCAATGGCACGGACACTGAGGAGGACAGAGGCTCAGTCAACAGCACGGACACTGAGGAGGGCAGAGGCTCAGACAATAGCACGGACACGGAGACGCCCTGCTGCAGCTCTTTTCATCATGCTCAACTCTGAGAGCTCCCAGGAAAGTTCTCAAGGGAGGCCTTCAATTCAACCATGCAATGCACAGACATTACCCACACAACAAAAATATACTTTCCCAGGGTGCCTGTGAATTTACAGTGGCGAGAGAACAGAATGCAGAAGAACCAAAGAGAAATTTCTGCAGGTCTCACCCAAATGCCTGTGATTTCCCAGGCCTGCCATTTCCATTGCAGGGTCAGATATTTTTATGTTTGGTGTACAATCTATAGACATTAGGGAAGTCACAGACTATATACAAGTCTTAGCTTCAGTGTTCTGTTGGTTGTTTAATTTGTTTAGTAACAAATGTGATAGCATTCATGTAGAAATATGATATGATTAGTACTTAAAAGAACAGCGATTTTTTGTTTTCATGTTTAAAATATCTAGCACCTCTATTTATTCATTTAGTGTGCATAGGGACATTTTTTATCTGTGGGCACACATGTGCCATGGTATGTGTGTGAGAGTCAGAGGACAATTTGCAGGAGTTGGTTCTCTTCTTCCACCCTGAGGGTCCCTGGGACTGAATTGTAAGACTTGGTGGCAAGTGCCTTTACCCATTGAGCCCTGTTGACATTTTTTTTTAAGTTAAAAACTGTGGACTGAAAAAACTAGTAGTTAACAGCCTCGCTGTTCTTCTAGGAGGCAGGATCGATTTCCAGTACCCACAGAGCCCCTAAATAGGGGCAGAATATCCAATAAAATAAAATTCCATATAGTATTAGAGATGAGTTACAAGCTTAGTAATTTTCTTGTTGTTGCTATTACTGTTTTCTGAGACAGTGTCACTATGAAGTCCACGCTGACTTCCAATCTGCAATTCTTTTGCCTTAACCTCCTGAATAGTGGGACTACAGGTATGACACCACAAGCTGTCTAAACCTGGTATGTTGTTAGGGTTTATTTTATTTTATATGCATGAATGATTTGCAAGCATGTATTTCTGTGAACCACATACATGCTTGGAACCCTCAGGTCAGGTGAACAAGAATGACAACTGCTCTGAACCACAGAGTCCTCTCCAGGCCCCAAGCTTGGTATTTTAACTTGAGTAGCAGCAGTTAGTTACAGAAGAAGGCTGCTTTGTTCTACAGCGGTTTTGTTCCGTGTCAAAGCAGCACTGACGTCCCACTCGGGTGGGAAGGAAAAAGGAGTACTAGAAGAGTTACGGACAGGACAGCACGACCCACGGACAAAGGCAGTGGCTCAAGCCTCATCCTCGGAGAAGCACGTACCAGTTGGTTAGAGACGTCAGCATGGTCCTTCCTGGTCATCCCTTCTCCAATAGCCGACTTCATCAACCGAGAAAGTGAGGGCAGCACATTAATAGGTGGGTAAATCTTGGGTAGAAAAGAAAAAAAAAAACTGTATGTAAAATTCGAGTCTTACTGTACAGAACATTTAAACATCATCAGTATCCCTCATTTCACATAAATCCGCAGGCATTTCTTCCTAGATGAGGTCTAATATCTTCTAGGGAAGAAACACTAGTGAGAAATACTTGGGACACAGTATTTCTTTTGAGAAACAGATCATCTAAACAATCTTCTGCAAGGACTCAAAAATTTTATAAGCAAAATAAAAAGATTTTAATAGTCTCCCCTAAAAGTTGACTTTGGAACTCTGTACAAAGCTAGAAAAAATCCTGCTTTTTTATTAATAAAATTAGCAGCAGATTATACCATATACCACCTTTAGCATAGAATCTGCCCCCTGGCCCCAAAAAAGTTCCTTGAGGTAAAGGATCCCATTTAAAGGCACAATAAATGAAAATGGTAATTCTTGAGTCTGGCATTCTGCCTATTGTGACATTTTAGCTTACAGAAATGACACTTTTGCTGATACTGTCAAATAGTCCCAAAGAGCAAATCAAGTCAGCAGAGTGACGAGTGGCTGCAAGCAACAGTACCTGTCTGTTGTGCAGCTGTCTGTCCACGTAGATCTGCCCCTCAGTGATATACCCAGTCAGGTCAGGGATGGGGTGGGTGATGTCTGCCAGGGAAAGACACAAGGAGGTAAGCACACGGCTGTCTCAGGGCCAATCCCATCACAAGAAGCCAATCTGTGTCACCTATACAGCTCTGCCTGTAAGAGCGACAGTGAATGCATCTCTGCGATGATGGATTTGTGCTGTCTGGTACTGTCAACTGAACACAACCTGGGATGACACTCTGGGTTGGGTTGGCTTGTGAGCATATCTGTGGGGAGTGTCTTAATTACGTTAGCTGATGTGAAAATATGCCCCCATGGATGCAAACACTGCCTAGGCAGGGTGTCCCAACTGCATGGGAAACAGTGAGATACTCAGCATTCACAGCTCCGCTCTTAACCATGGATGAGACGTTTGAAGTTCCTGCCCTGACTTTCCTTCAATGATGGACTATAACCTGAAACATAATCTTCTCCTTAAAGGTGCTTTTTATCAGTGTGTTTTCTTGTTTTGACACAACATTTCTCTGTGTAGCCCTGGCTGTCCTGGAACTCGCTTTGTAGACCAGGTGGGCCTCGAACTCACAGAGATCCACCTGTCTCTGCCTCCTGAGTGCTGGGATTAAAGGCATACGCCACCACTGCCAGGCTTATCAGGATGTTTTTATCACAGCAACAGATATGGAAGCAGGATGGAAAGGCCTTTGCCAAACATGGCTGCTAAGTACCTGCTGAGGGCTTAATTTCAAATTTCATTTTCATCAAATTTAAACATAGGACAATGTGCCTAGCAGTTACCATATTAAACGGCAATTTCATTTGCTCAGTTACGGTAGTTCCAACACGTGTTGGTGTTGTACACTATGAAGTAAACACTTACTCCTAGTCATGTGCTTTCTTCTTAAAACATCAAAGTCCCTCCTCAAGCACAAAGCTCTATGGGAATGTAGGACACACAGGCATGGCAGTGGAGCTCAGGCAACACCCACGACATGACAAGTGGCAAGCCTCTAACTGGTTCAGGGAAGCCGGCGCCTTGTGTCTGCTCCTTTGGAACAGGACGTGTTTACTTCCCAAGCAATGCGGAACTGCTACTGTGGATTCTGAATCCAGACTAAGCTCTAGAGCTCCCACTTCCTAAGCAATGACTCTACTTTTGTGTGCTCAGCACCGCGATGAGGATGAAACCAGGGACGCTCACAAAGCATCGCAACAGTGCGCACCACAGTGAGGTGTTTTCCAATAACCCTTTTAAAAGTAATTTTAAAAACAAAGTATGGACAAAAGGGCATGGTGGTAGAGGAATAGCCAAGAGCCCACGACGAGCACACTCAGCCTTGCTGCACCGTGTGCTCGCACAGGCCCAGGAAAGCAGGCTGCTTCTGACCCAAGCCGCGGTCAAACATCAGAATCTGTGGCCTTCACATCTGTTCTCTTCACCGCACACGTAACTATTTAAATGACTGCCTCACAAGACAATCCAAGCAGCTTAGAGGCAAATTCTCCCTAAATAAAACAGTGTTCTGAAAATAGTAGACATCCGAAATAATAGATCATACATCTGAAATTCAAATTACAAAGAAAATTGCGTTCATACAGAAAGTAATAGAATGTTGTTGAGGTATAAGTGTATAGTTAAGGTAAACCTCAGAGGTCAAGCTCTCAGAAGAATTTTAACTCAAAAGGGTAAATGGTTGCCTTCTACGGAGTCAATGCCCTGGGGCTATTGAGCTGGTTCATGGGTAAAAGCCCTTGTCTTCAAGCCTGATTACCTGAGTTCCCCAGGGCCTATACAGTCTAAGAGACCTAACTACCACTGGCACACTGGAAAGCCCCTCCCCGATCCACATACACACAGATAAATGAATGTTAACACATATGCACACATACATTCTTTCCCTCACAAATCAGAAGCCCTTACAGTGATTAAGTCTGGTAGAACCAAACACGCAAACTTACCATCATTGGGCATGGTGAGAATAGGGATTTGGGTAATAGAGCCATTTCTACCTTCCACCCGGCCAGCACGCTCATAGATGGTGGCTAAATCAGTGTACATGTAGCCTGGGAAGCCACGCCGACCAGGGACCTCTTCCCTGGCTGCTGAGACCTAACCGCAAATCACGGAAGAAAAACACCACATTAGAGTAAGAAAAAAGGTCTGGCTAGAATGTCTGCTTGACAACAAACATGACCCTGTAGGGAGGGGTCTGAGCCAGGTTCTCGGCATACCGCCTTATGGTCCTGTAGTCGGTGTTCTTATGGAGCTCCCAACAATGGGGGTGTCTCTGACTCTTTCATTTGCTCTTGGGACCCTTTTCCTTCTACTGGTTGCCTCATTTGGGCCCAGTCTTACTGTATCTTGTTAGGCCATGTTTCGTGGATATCCCTGGGAGGACTACTTTTTTTTGGGGGGGGGTGGGGGCAGAAGAAAATTTGATCTAGGTGAAGGGGAGGTGAGGGAAGGGACTGGAAGTAGTAGGGAGGGGGAAACTTCAGTCAGGATGTAATGTATGAGAGAAGAATAAAAGTAAAAATATAAAAGAATGTCCGCTTGAATATTCCCAACAAAGTACTTAAATTAGTGGTTATAAATAAAAAATGTTGAATATTAAACTGGATCAGAAATTCAGCTGGGGCTAGAAGGGTGATGCTATTCACATGGTCATTTGTCTATTTTCACTTTGCTAATGACTATACTTTTCTTAGTTCCGAATAAATAGTAATCTTTGGAGTTTGGGAACAAAAACCATTTCTGTTCTTTTCATAAGCTTTCGTTTATGTGTTTAAAAATGAGTGACAATAATAAATAATAAATATTATATGCATAAATAAATTCTGTGAAAGAAATTTAGTTGGGTGTGGTGGTGTACACATGTAATCCCAACACTGGGAAGGTTAAGGTAGGAGATCTATAAATTCAAAGACATCCTGGACCACGATGAGACCCTGTCTCAAAAACAAAAACATGAAGTAAGAAAACGAAACACTTAAGATTTTATTGTAACAACGTACTAGAAAAAGCCTCTAGCTATAATCTTAGATCTAAAGCCAAAAATTTCACTTCATTAACTATGTCATGTGCAACAATTCATTTTATGTAAAACAGACATGAAAAGGTCAAAACGAGGAACACATACCAAGAACCAACCACTTGCATGATTCACACATTAGTCAAATCTTCACAACAGCCAAACAAGAAAGTATAACCCAAACTTATAGTCAGAATCGAGGCTTAGATAAATTTCTTAAGAAGACAGAGCCCAGCTTAGTGGAATAGGTCTAGAATCCCAACACTTTAGAGAGTCAGGAAGATCAGAAATTCAAGGTCAACATCTTAGCTACATAGTAAGTTTTCAAGACTAGATTGGGCTATATATGACCTTGATCACAGAGCCAGAACAAAGTAATAATAATTCAAGGTCTTCCTTAGGGATATACATTTGGGCATTACTCCACTATCACAAGAACCTCATAGTATTACTAATGCAGGGTTCTTGCAATGTCACTCAAAGAATGATCTAGAGACCAGCAGTAATCAAAGCACAACGACACTGCCATGGCAATCTGGCAGAACACTTTGAGGCTACTGAATTTAATGTAAAATAAACCTAGGTGTGTTTATTTATTTTTTTAAAGTCTTTCTTCATAGCTCATTTTCATTGTCCTTAACAAAAGTATCAATCTGTTTCAATGAAGGAAGATGCTGGTCCTTCACATAGTCAACATGAACACTGTGACAGTGTAGTGATAATCTTGAGGATTAAAATCTAGGGTGCTAGAGAGCAGGATTCCTTAGAAGTCTTTTCATGTAGTCAGAGTAACTTATTAAAAATACCAGGAACTTGTCTTAAAATACCCCCAAATTTCTGTGTCATGATAGTGTTATAACTATTACTAAACAAACATTTGGTTTTCTGAAGAAAAAAAGTTCCAAAGATCGTGTTGCCAGACCACTTATTAAAATATTATAATCATTAAAAACACAGAGAAAGAGCCTGGTCTACAAAGCGAGTTCCAGGACAGTTCCAAGATAATACAGAGAAACCTTGTCTCGAAAAACCAAAAAAAAAAAAAACAAAAAACAAAAAACAAAAAACACAGAGAAAGATGGCTCAGCAAGTTAAAAGCATCTGCTGAGGTCCCGGGTTCAGTTCCCAGCACACACTGGGAAGCTCACAACCATCTATAAATCCACATCCACATGATCTGATGACCTCTTCTGGCCTCCATGAGCAAATACATGTACTTAGACACATAAAAATTAGGAATTGGAAAGGGTTAACATACAAAGAGTGTGGACAGGAATTTCTGGGAGAAGAGCACCATTACAAGCTTGTGTTACTTTCTGACTTCTTAGACCCTATAGACAGTGACAATGTGGTAAGCAGGCTATTAATTTTAATCTCATCCTCTAATATTTCCAAGTTGAAAGAAAACAATTATATTGTCTTTTCTGATGAAGATAATGTGCAATCAGTCAGCAACAAGTTCAAAAACATGATTAAAGAGAATCAGAAACTTACAAAGGAGCTACGTAACCCTACAAATTGACACATTTTGTTTGAGGGAAAGGGAAGGAAGAGAGGGAGGTAGGCAGGGACGTAGGGAGGGAGGGAAGGAAGGAAGGAAGGAAGGAAGGAAGGAAGGAAGGAAGGAAGGAAGGGAAAGTTACCTCTCGAAGCGCTTCAGCATAAGAACTCATATCTGTCAGGATGACCAGGACATGCTTCTCACACTGGTAAGCCAGAAATTCAGCTGTGGTCAGAGCCAGGCGGGGGGTAATGATTCTCTCAATGCTGAAAGGGAACAAGTCCCAGGTCACTCAAAAGCCAGAACCAAAGCAATTCTGGACACAGCAGCAATTTCCCCTCTGACAGTCTTAATACAACCAGGAGAGAAAAACAATTATTACTTTGAAGATGCCTCTATAGGCAATTACTCAGTGTACTTATGGAACAGTAAGTACCACAAGATAAATTATTTTACAAACACCTGTCATTTCTCAGAGCTAGTGTTTCTTAAAACTAAGAGGGGGTGGTGAGGAAAGGGGCAGGGAGGAAACAGGTGATAGAGTTCCCAGGTAAGAAGAAAAAGTTATTACTATTACCTGTCACGGCCTAGTAACTCTTATGTATGCCGTCATTTCACATGTACAACAACGATCCAGTCAAGCACTACTGGTCACTCTATGAGCGCCAGTGTCTACATTAACATCGTCATTGGAAAGTGAAGCAAGCAGACTGGAATTCAGATACAGGTCACATCAGTGCAGGGGCTTTCACTGGAACATTTACTCCTTACCTCCTTTGATCCCAGTCTTCTCACACACAAAGAAGCGACCACATTTACTTACGTTGGGTCATTCGCCAAGTTCAAAAAGAGGCAGACGTTGTCCATTGAGCCATTTTCTTCAAAGTCAGATTTGAAGAACCGGGCTGTTTCCATGTTTACCTAAATATTAATGACGTCATCAGTGCTGGGAGAAAGAAAATTCTCAACATCTATTTCTCATGAAGGCCAAGCTAAGAATCTAAATTGTTCCATCTTTTAAAAATTCAAGCATTCATTTTTTTTAAAACTATTTTTAAAATGTAAATCTAAGTAAAGCACTTTGGGCACCGAGTATTATTAGGTTTCAGTCACATGCTAAATTTGATTCCTTGGTTTTGCTAAAATGCCAAGATGCACCGTCTCTACCTAGGAACAAAGTTGACAATGTGTGTGTAGTTTATAACCTCTTTCTAACAACAGTTAATTTCTATTATTCCCAAAGAGAATACCATACTTACCCCCATAGCAGCAAACACAATGGCAAAATTTTCTTCACTGTAGTCCACTACATCTTTGGATTTCTTTACCAAACCAGCCTGGCGACAGATCTGAGCTGCAATCTGTTGAGGATGAAAAGAAGCAAGCCACAAACTAAAATCATACTCTGCAGCAAAGTTACTTATCCTTAACTCTTGAATACTTTAACTCTGTTATGTTCACAAGACGCAGCAGCAGAAGCGAGAGGGCAGACACGCAAGCCTCAACTGGGTGACGAGACAGCACGGAGCACATGCCAACGAGCTAACACATCTACAGTCTCCCATGCGCCCTGTGCACAGCAAGTACCCTAGCTCTCACCTCGTTGTGTGGCAATCCAGCAGCAGAAAAGATGGGAATTTTCTGTCCCCTAGCAATACTGTTCATGCCGTCAATGGCAGAAATGCCTGTCTGAATCATCTCCTCTGGGTAGATACGACACTGAGGGTTGATTGGCTGACCTGATGTATTCCAAAAAGGGAAGACATTAGATGGCTGCATATTATTCATGGATAGAAGTAGCAGTAAAATTAAAAAATCAGAACTATACATTCAATTTCTTTGCGCTTAAAATTATTTACTTTATGTGAAACCATAACAGTTATTCTCTCTGTGGCAAGGCTCCCAATAGTCAGAAGTTACTTTCCCAACACTGAAACCCATCTACTGGCCCTACCCATGATGTCAAGGAAGTCTTCAGCCAGCACCACAGGACCTCGGTCAATGGGTTTTCCTGATCCGTTGAATACCCGACCTATGTAACAGCAACAAGAGAAAACAGAGTAGCCCAGACTTCCAAATCAGTATTTTACGTTTCTAGATATTATATACATCTGTCTGAAAGGAAACAGATCTGTGTGCACAATCAAGGGTGATGCCCACTTACCAAGCATATCCTCGGACACCGGTGTTCGGAGAATATCCCCAGTAAACTCACAGGATGTTTTCTTGGCATCTATACCTGATGTCCCTTCAAATACCTATGGAGAAAAAGGATCAATCAGGAGGGAAACAGAAACTTCAATCAGGGACACTTAACAGACCAAGGGTCTTGCTTGCAGGGCCAACTATCACAAGCAAGCTGAGGCTGTCGGCTATGCACAAAAATGGTGGTTGAAAGAAAGAACAATGAAAAAGAAAACTTAAGGACTTTTGGTCATCTGGCCACTTTTAGAAATTTTACCTACCCTTCCCCTGCTCTAGACTGTTTTTTAGGGAACATGTTAAGAAAGCTCTTTCCCTGTAATAAAATGACATTAAAACTAGGAATTGAAAGGAGAAGATACAAAAGCTGTGTCAGTACATTTTGATAGCATCCAATCATCAGCGGATGTGGCTTCTCATAACTGTCCAGTCATGGAACTCACTACGAGGGTTGGCTAGGAGACGGCTCATGGCTTTGAGGGATGCTCTCACCTGAACCACTGCTTTGGAGCCACTGACTTCTAGAACTTGCCCGCTTCTCTTTGTGCCATCCGGTAACGTCAAATGGACAATCTCAGCATATCTGGGAAACTAAGCAGGAGACAGTGCAGGCTTAAGAACCAGCATTCTAAAAGCTGCATCTCTACCTCCCCTGCTTGTGCACCTTCCCACCTTCCAACAAATACACCAGAGTGGAGTCTGGGTCTCTTTCACTTATGTTCACTGGCGTACAAAGTGGCAAACTAGTACAAGGTACAGAGAGGAGGGTAGTGTTTTGCAAAAACACAGCAATTACATTTCCTAATTTTCCCAAGATTCTGAGGCTACAGAAAGCAATAGCAATAGCAGTATCTCTGCCACGCAAAGTGATGTCCATTTTCTGGGCTATGCATACTGTAATCACCTAGGCCTCACATGACAGGAAAGAGATTACCCCGCATGCCCATCTAGCCCTACACTGTTCATTTTTGAGACAGGATATAACGTAACCCAAGCTATCGGTACCTCCTTAGGGCTGGAATTACAAGTTCCCGAGCTGCCACACCCAGCTAGGATGCTGCTTTACTACTGGTAAACCATTCGATGCATCATTGGGCAACTTGCTTTACTGTATTGACCCATGTCTAACATAATACATTGTCGTGTTTTGAGAGATATGTGCCCTTCTATGTGCTTTGAGGGGGGAATCCCTTCCATCAAATTATTGTACATTAGGGATTATAAGACCTTTGGGTTTTGGAGATATTAAAATGTTAATAAATGAACATTTGAAAATTAATGTTTACAAAGCTGACAGTTAAAAAATCTATGAGTAAGCTGGGTGTGGTAGTACATGCCTTTAATCCCAGCACTTGGAGGCAGAGGCAGGTCTGTCTACATAGTTATAGGCCAACCAAAGTACACAGTGAGATCATGTATCAAAAAGAAAAAAATCATCCAATGACCATGTCAAATTCAGCTGTTTACCTAATGAAACACAGAGCTATCCCATATTATAAAATAAATCCTCATTTTACACGTAACTCTTCCCAATAGTTAGTAAGCTACATACTACAGTGAATGCATGCACATATAAGTGACAAACTGTAGCATTTTCTGCCCAATTATTTTACAAAGGTACCAGATTAAATGACAGTCCCCTATCAGTATAAAAACCCAAAACCCAAACAAAACAAAAAACAATCTCCTTCCCCCTCTATTTTTGACAATCTCTTACTTTCTTACTTATTTGGGGTTTTATAGAATGTGGATATTAATCCTCTTATAAACAATGTTTCTCATTTTAAATTTTGCTTATGGCATTTTCTATCTCACAAAAGTATGTAAGCGTTTATGGAATAAAAGTATTGTTGTTATGATTTTATCTTTTACTTAGGAAAACCATTGGCCTGAAAGTCATAAACGGGTTTTCAGTGGTGTCTTCCAATATGCTTCTAATAGACTGATGTTTCACTTAAATCCATTTGTATTTAATTTCCTATTTACTTATTTTTCATTTTTATTTGGGAAATGAATGCTCCAACATTTGACTAGCATAAAATGTTTCCCAGGGCCTCACAATGCCCAATTCACCATATCAAACACTCAAGTGTGCCAGATATAATCCCAGCAGCACCCAGAGGGCCCAGACAAGGGGACTGCAAACTCCAGGTCAGAGTGGGCTACATAATGAGAATATTTCTTGGGCAGTGGTAGCACACACCTTTAATCCAGCACTCAGGATACAGAGGCAGGCAGATCTCTGAGTTCAAGGCCAGCCTGGTCTACAGAGTGAGTTCCAGGACAGCCAGGGATACGCAGAGAGACCCTGTCTGGGTGCCAGGGAGGTGCATGAGTCTGTCTCATGAAAGAAGGACAAGACAACCACAGGCCATCCATGTGCAGAGTTGTTTGGGTTTCATATCCTTGCTACATGGATGGGTTTATCCCTTATTAATTCCCCAGGCTTCTTCACCCTATCTCTGACTGTACTAGCTGGTAAGAAACAATTCTTTTACAAATTTGAGTCTATGCAACCAATCAAAGTTAAGTGGAATCACTCAGAACAAATGGAATTTCTGTGTATTTGCCATCTTGCAGGCCTTTCTGTGAGTCTCATGAGGTTCTCTACAAACAGTTACATCTAACACAAAGGCCACAATGGTTTCTGTACGTTGACTCTTCATTACTGTCTCTAACAAACAGCACTAATGATTTATACTTTTGTGTAATTCCACGGGGACAATGACAGTTCCTATTTTTCCCAGCCCTTACATTCTCGCTCTTCCCACTGCTTGCCAATGTCAAACACAAGGATGGACAGCAACAGGGGCAAGCGTTCTCATCTAACCCTGGCCGCTTTTAGCTTTTGTTCAATTCTTGGCCAGAGCTCCTAAAACAGTTGTGATTTCCTAGGTACTGGGAACAATCAAGATGAAAGCAGGCCTTTATTATTCACAGAAGTCCTTTCAATCACACCTGTACCTTAATGTGGTGACTTTTGAGAGCCTGCTAGACATCACGAGAGTGTCCACTGTCAAGGTGAACCAAGCACCCAATTGGAGAGCTAGATGTTTCAAACACCCCATCCTCTGATCTCTGAGGAGGGGAGAGAGACTGGAGATTGACTTAGTCAATACTGACCAGCAATTCTATCAACAAGAGTTACATAACAAATTCTCTATAAAAGCCCTGACTGAGAGTTGGGAGTTTTTTTGTTTGGAAAGAATGTAGCCGCAGGCAGACATGTATTACCCTCAGCTCCTCTGGACAGAAGCCCCAGTAACTCACAACTTCTTAGGGCTCAGATATTTACTTATCTGGCTATTCAATTATACTTCTTAGTATACCACTTAAAATAAGTCAGTAACGGTAAATGAATTGTGTTCCTGCTTTGGATGCGCTTTAACTATGGAAAATGAATAGAGACCCTCTGATTTATAGTCAACTCGACAGTAGCTGTGTCTGCATAGATACCCATAGTGTATGACTGAACTGGTACAGGGAATGCATATGGCAAGATCAGTGGAGTGTGTAGGAAATGAGTCAAATTTCAGGTCTACTGAAAAACTAACTCAAAGGCCAGAAGCCAGGAGGAAACAGAGTAGCTTTCACTAATTTAAAAAAGACTATTACCAGGACAATGATTCTCCATCTTCCTAATGCCACGATCCTTTAACACAGTTCCTCAAGGTGTGGTGCCTCCCAACCATAAAATTATTTTGTTGCTACTTCATAACTGTAATTTGCTACTATTATGAATTGTACTGCATATATTTGGTATGTGACCCCTGTGAAAGGGTCACAACCCACAGGCTGAGAACCTGTGTAGTGGGGTCTTCTAAGTTGTTTATTACCTGCTGTCCGTCCTTGTGCTAGATAGAGGGGCCTGGAGCCAGGAGGACGGGTGGGGCTTGAGGACTCCCAGTCCAGCAGAGAAACACAAGTATTACTTCCGGGAAAAATCCTGCATCAATGGACTAGGGAGAGTGACAGAGGACACCCAAAGCCTCCTTTTGGGTCAGAGGGAATTGCGCTAGGCTTACTCTTACTTTGTAAGAATCCTTTCTCGTAATAAAGTTAAAGAGAATATGCACTTTGCCCTTTAAAAAATATTTCTCAATCTATTTTCTGCTTCCGGAGGGTGACATACATGATCATCATTAGCGTTTCTCAAGAGAGTCATGACTGTGTGCTTCGACCAGGCCTGCTCCAACCGCCAACAACAGAAACTCTAGAGCGCACACTATTTTAATTACTTCCTCTGGCACTTTCCTTTTCTTTTTCAAATATTTTGTTTGTAATACTTATTTGTATTTTTTTCTGACGATACTCTGATTGTAAAGCTTAGTCCAGGGTAACCAATTAGAAACTAGATTCCAAACTCCTTCCCTACAATTAACAGTAAGTTCCCAATAGACATACAAGAACAACATATTAACTAATGATCCTTACAACCAATCGAGGACAAATTATTCTGTTTAGGGTTTTAAGTCACTATTGAGACAGTCAGTTCTTGTATATTCATTACTTGTACGTCCCTATTGGGCTCTCAAAGACAAAGTACACTTAGTTATTTGAGAGTTTAACATTTAGTACAGAGGAATAATACTACTTTTAAAAAACCTTGTAACACATCAGGCTTTGACACATGGCATAAGATGCCAAATCTCTGTTTAATATCATTCAGGCTATAAAACACACTCAATATTTCTGTTCCCCCCCTCCCCATAAATCTATGTAAAGTAAGATCTCTCCTCCAACTCTGAAGGCAAGGGACTTGAGGCCATGAAATAGAATCCACACTAAAGCTAGTTCGAGAACCCAGTCTTCTGACTTTCGGTCTTTCTTTCCCACAGAGCATACTTACAGTCACACCTAAGAATGGTTTACAATTCATAGAAGGTTTACAAAGTAGTGGAGAAATGTGAAGAACAGTCAGAGCATAATGGATGAGCCGTTCGTTACCTTCACATGATCTAAGATTACTAGTGGACCATTCACTCCTGAGACAGTCCTGTAGGCTGGAAAGAAAGAGTCTGTTTAGTGAACAGCACAAGCTGACATGGCTCTCTGGTTTTAACAAAAACAACCCTCCCCCTCATCTATATGGATACTCAAAAAGACATACAAGTTCTCAATGGATTCTAAAACACAGCTGCTCCTGGGCAACTTTTCAATAGCCATCTTCAAAGACATCTGAATCTTACTCCAAGCAAGCCACTGCTCTCAGAACCCCAGGGTACCAAGCAAGCACGGAAGCTGCTCCCCTTAAAAGTTCAGCTTTCATGTGGGGCAGGGGAATGTCAATGTGATGGCAGTCATGCAGGGACCTCCTGGCAGCGTCCTTGCAGAGGAGGTGGCACTTAGCTAAACAGACAAGAAAGGGAAAAGGAATCCTTACCAACTTTAGAAAGCAGTGGCAAAACTCACAAAGGAAATCTGAGAAAAATGTGGCTGGAAGGTAAGGCCATTATGGACTAGGAATATGAATAACTATGTGGAAAGACACGGTCAAGGAGGAAGCAGGCAACGAAAAACTAGCAGGGTTCAGCAAGCCAAGCGTTCTTGGTGCTTTTTAAACAGGGGCTCACTGTGCAGACCTGACTGGCCTTGAACTCACAGACATCTGTCTCTCACTTTCCTGAGTGCTGGGTTAAAGGTGTGTACCACCTCACCCAGTAAAATACGTACTCTTTGCTTGTTTTTGACAGGGTCTCACTACCCAGGGCTGGTCTTGAAATTGTAGCAACTGTCCTCCCTCATCTTCTCAGGCGCTGGGGATTGCAGGCACGAGTGACCAACCAGTCAAGAAATATATTCTTTCAATTTTTTTCTTTTAACTTTTATTTTATGTGTATGCATGTTTTGCTTGCACGCATGCCTGTGAAGGTCAGCATAGAGTGTTGGATCTTTTGAACTAGAGTTTAGGTCAGTGAGAACTGCCATATGGTGCTGGGAGTCTTCCGGAAGAGCAACCAGTACTCTCAGCCACGGAATTATCTCTCCAGCGCCGCCCCGCCCCCAAATACATAGACACACAAGCAGGGTCTATAAACCAGGAGGGCTAGGCAGGATAAGTTCTAGGCAAAGAATCAACTATTACAACCAGGTTAAAGAGATCAGTATTATTCATAGCAAAGTGTGCCCTAGAGAGAAACATCTAGTCTACTTTCACTTATTCTAACATACATTTTACATGCTTATTTATACTTTATATGTATTATGCATGGTTGCTTACATTTTATACCACCGGCTTGCAGGTGTCTGCTAAACCCAGAGTGTACCGGGTCCCCTGAAGTGGAGTTCGAGGTGGTTGAGAAGGGCTTATGTGAATGGATCCCAAGTCCTTTGCAAATGCGGGAAAGCCGTAACTTCTGAGCTAAGTTTCTCACCTCTCACCCATTTTAGCAAGGAGTTATCTATTCTTGCTGGCAAGGTTCATGATGACAAGATACGAAATACTTAGGAAATAGCAACTTTTAACAGATAACTTCAAAATTCACAATCAAAACAGCTAAAAAATTTCATTTAAGAAAATGCACCATAAAACCTGAAATAATTCATGTGAAACTATTAACTAATCAGGAACGTTTTACTTGTCTGATCTGCGATCTTCTAATCAGCTCGGACAAAGATTCCTGGAATAAATACCATCTTCCTAAGAATGAGGAAACCATTTACTAACCAGTCTGTCCACTCAAGGGGCTTCCAATCCCTCCTGCCCAAAGCCAGGAAGCAAGTGTCTCGGTGCAGTCTCTGGGTCAGAACAGACAAGTCCACTCCCTACTGAGACATTTAAACCAGATTGCAAATACTTGCTTCAATGTATCTGCTGTAATGGTCTCAATAGGGGTCCCCAAGTGGAAACTGTTTTATTCTCTTGGATAAGGGTATTAAGATTTCTTGCATTTTGGGCCAATTTTAGGAAAATATTCTTACTGCTTTAACAAAATCCAATACTGTTAAAAAAAAAAACCATGTAATTCCAACATTTCAAAGACTTTCTAGAACTGCTGCATGGAAATGGAAATTGAGCTACAATACTACTTCTTGAAACCTACTTTAAAAAAATATAAAAGCCCAGACTTTTCCAAAACCTTTCCTAAACCTTAAGGCACAAGGGAAGAGATAACTGGATTGATAAGAAACCCTCAAAACACTTCATTAAAATCCCTCCAATTCTTACAATTCTCTACAAGAAAAGAAAAGAAAGAAATGACAGTACTTTGAATTTCTAGTATTGACAACTATGGTTCAGAATCTCATGGTTAAAATTCAAACTCATTACACACTATGAAGTTTTGCCAGTCACAAGCAAAACCCATGACCAAGAAAAAGAAGCATTAGTCATGGCTTTTCCTGGAAACAGTGGAGCTGACATCCACTACAGAAGACACGGCTTAAAGGTCTTGAGTTCAATCCCCAGAGCAGCAAACAGGCAAAAAAAAAAAAAAATATATATATATATATATATATAATCCAATTAAAAAAAGAATTCTAAATTTGCAACAATGACCATATGACCTTTGAAAAGCTAATAAGCAAACACTACAAACTGACTAATTAATAGCTATAGCTCTATTATTCCTGGCTTTAGAACAGAAAAATCATTTTCAGAGAGAAGAAACTGCCCCATGCCTGAACCTGAATGAAGCCTGTCTCCAGCCAATCGAGCCAAATCCTAAAACCGAACTAGCGGGATGTTCGGAAGCTTTTATAGAACTACACACCGAGGCTGGGCACGGCAGCACATTCTAGTAATCTCAGCACTTAGACTGTGAATTCCAGGCCAGCCTAAGCTATGCTGTGAGCCCCTGCCTCAAACAATGAGTTACGTAGCAACAGTACCCGCAATTTCAGCTATGAAAAGTGCAGGATGTTTACAGTTTAGTGGGCCAGGCAGTTTCCCTGGTTTCTATTCCGTCACTGCTGCAAAGCTACCTTCTCCAGAACTTAGAGCTGCCAGAATAGTAGTAGCCCTAAATTCAGTCTGCGGTGGCTCCTGGACCCACTGCAGTTACTGACAAGTCAAGCAGATACAAGCTCTGCAAGCCAAGAGTGGGATGTCTGACAGACAGGTACCAGGTCCCCCACAGGCAATCTGAAAAACACAGCAGAGCTAGTGTGGTACAGATGAAACAGAGGCACATTAGTGTAATTTAAACAGACACAGAGACTGAGCTAATACATCCCATAATTTGAAGTAAGTGGAAATAGGACCACACCAGGGAGAGCGAGGCACATTTTTAC
This sequence comes from Mesocricetus auratus, assembly GCF_017639785.1. NCBI lineage: Eukaryota > Metazoa > Chordata > Mammalia > Rodentia > Cricetidae > Mesocricetus > Mesocricetus auratus. Next base: position 5,109,154 of record NW_024429185.1, read on the forward strand.
TGAGCATTTTCAGACTATTTGATGTTTATCTTTACAAAATACTGTAAGGTAAGGAAGGCCAGTATAAACTTCCTACAAACTTTCAGACACTAAAGCCCTGGAAAACTTACCGAATGGAAGAGCTGTGGCTTGTCTTACTAAAAGTTTTGTGATGCTTTCCTTTAATTACATAGTTGTGACTCTATGATCCCGAATCTGTTCTAACTGATAACAGTATGTGGAATTCACACAGCTCCTAGCATTTGTACTAAAATAAGGACAGTCCTTTTCATGACAATGAAAGTATTCAAAAAGAAAACTGAGCAGGGAAAACATCAAATACCACTTTTTAATCCAACACATCCAGTCTTCACGAGGATAATCACTGGTAGTTGCAAACGGCTATCACTTACTTCAAAGTACGGCATCCAAGTAAGTACACCACACAGCAAAGCCACTGACAAATTATTCCCCTTCCGACAACAGCAGACACATGGTTACACTACACAAAAACATCTATGGAGTAGTATAGAAAAGCCATGACTTATTGGGAAGCTGAGGCAGGACAGCTACCACACTGCATAGCAAGTTCCTGTCCTGTCAGGGCACAGGGTAAAATGAACAAGCTGGGCATGGAGCTGAGTGACTTTAAACGCAGCACTCAGGAGGAAGAGGCAGGCATAACTCTGAGTTCAAGGCTAGCCTGGTCTACACAGGGAGTTCCAGGATTGCCAGGGCTACAAAGAGAGTCCCTTTTCTCAAACAAACAAAAACCAACTACCCAACAACCAACCAATAAAAAACAAAACTGTGAGCTACAAAGATTTTAAAGAGTACACTCTGTCAGATGACTGGCTGGCTCTTCCTCCTGCAGGGAAAGAGGTTGTTGAACACTACTAACATCCTTAAAGATTGTGACATAAAGTAAAAACCATTGCACAATAAGCCTTAGCTTTTTAGGCACCACCTTAATAGCGAAACAAAAACTCAGAAAGCAATCCCTTCTATTGCACAAGAGCGGAGAGCTCACCTGCGCACCTGAAAGGGAAGGCAGGAAGGAAAGCAAGCAGAGCCGCACTTCCGATTTTGCTGGGGCTCTGCTTCCTGACACATGAGTCAAGAAAAGTGGAGCCAACGAATCTCGAGATGCTCTGCTTTAAACGCTCTGCGGATATTGCTGATCTTGCTTAAGGTTTAAAAGAAAGGCAAAGTTTCCCTGTGATGTCAAAAAGTAGAATGATGTGTTCTAGATGTTACTAGTTTCAAGCCTAAATATTTTACATTCCATTTCTTTTTAACAACCCAATAAACCTGAAGTTAATTTAACACAGGATCTAATTTTCTCACAGGGCAACTGCCAGTATTATTCCATTCTTTCGTTCAAATAGTGTACATCAACTAACCTTCATTATGCACCACTTTAGAGGGTATCATGAAACTTTAATAATAAAAATTGAGATGTTAATATTTTACCCAGAACCATTTAAAATTGATTAGAATAAAAATGTGGCAAAATAGTAAAAGATGATACTTAAATTCAGTTAGTTGTTTGCTTAAGTACAGTATTCCAACTCCTGGCAAACTATATTAAAAATCTACCCACTGAACTAACTACTGGGACAAGTTGAATTGCAAATTACAGAATTTACAGAGCACTTCCTAGGTCAGACACTGTGAGCCTGGGGTCGCAAAGAGGGCACCTTAAGCATGTCCAGCAACGCCTCAGTCAGCAGGACAGACTCAACCACTGGTCAAGCACTTGCGGATGGTGGAACAACACTACTCATAGGCTGAAGGGCTTTACGGCATGAGCCATGGAGTATTCCATGCTCTCAGGGCTGACACTGAATGATTACATGCAAACAGACTATTGTACCCTTACAACATCCTTTCTAGAAGTCACACAATGTCTGTGGGTTCTGCCCAGAGCAAAGCAAGCGTTTCAAATGCAATTCATAAGAATCTAATTATTCCCGGGTATAAATCTGTCGATTTTTGCAATGTTTCCTTTTGCTCCTACGAGCCCCTAACAGGCATTCTCTAATTCTAACAATTATTCTTACAAAAAAAAAAAACAATGCCTAAAAGGCTCATCTCAGCAATCCAGTCTCCAATGTGTTTTCTTCCTTCCCCATGCTGCAGTGTTATCACATGACCCACTGACAGCTCAGGACAGGATTAGTCAGGTTGGAGGGCGCCCTGCTAAAACCCTTCATCTGAAATTCTTTTTAACCAATGGGCCACCCGCAGAGCCAGGCTGGCAATTAACCAGGGCGAATGCAAGCTGATTACCTGGAAAACAACAGGCACCTTTTAAAGAAGGCTCTTCCCAAAGCCTTCTCCCTCGTTTCAAGGGAACCGTGAAGAGGTTTTTGATGCTATACAACTGAAATCTTCAGCCAACAAGAGCCGTATCTTTGGGAAAGACTGACTTGTCTACTTAAACGTGGTCTAGGGTCTTTTTTTATAATCGCTACACTCAAGCCTATGCACATAACGCTAGACGTGGGGGGAAAGCTTTTCGTCTTAGCCAAGGAACCTTTTCCAGCCAACTACTTGGTTAACTAGTCAGCAAACGAGGAAACGACAGAAGACCAAGCAAGGATTAAGAAACCTCGACTTTTGCTTCCTCCTTTGCCAATAATTAGATGTCTGAAGCCTGGCAGGGTCTCTCCTTTGCAGAACCTTAGGCGTCTCGGTTGACTAGGGTACTTTTCAGCTCCGAGGCTCTCAGGTATCTAGGTGTCCTCCTGCGAAGCGGTCCCCACAGAATAAGCCACACGTCCTTCTGGCCGCGGGCCTGCCCACGTCAGCGATGACACTACACCTCCTGCTAAGTCCACCTGCCCAGAGGTCCTCGGGGACAGAGGACAAGGGAGTGGGCGGTCCCTCGACCCCGAAGACATTAAACCAGGTCAGGGGTAGATGACGCTCCGAGTGACAAGAAGTGGCCCTCAGCGACTGACAATCTCCAGCCCGGGGAACTCGGAGAGGGTGGGGCAATCGCCAGGAGCCCACCAGCCCTCGGGGAAGATTCCAGTGGGCGCTCTCTCCCTCGGCCCACTTTAGTCACGGAAACGCTCGCGCAGAGCTGGAGAGGTGCGTGCGGACTGTGCGATGCGGGGAATAACCCCATCCCTCCCCGCTGGCGGAACAGGTGAGCACAAGGCTAGGCGGACACGCTCCCTTTCCCGTACTCACTGAGACGAGGCTGGGAGAGGTAGTTCCGGCTCGCTGCCAGCGCCTGCTCCCGAGCTCCGGCCATCGGCTCACTGGTAGGCACGGGCAGCTCGGGCGCGGCCCCGTTCACGATTCCCCGCATCGCTCGCAACGCCATCTTGTCTCCTCCGTCCCGACTGGCCCCGCAGCGGCGCGGCGCAGGCGCAGATATAGCAGGGAGGCCCGTGCGGCCGGCTCCGCCCATGCGCGCTGCGAGGCTGCGGCAGAGGCCCCGCCCTCCCGGCTGCGCCCCGCCCCCGGCCTCGTGACTCTAGCTCTGCGGGGGTGGCGCAGGGTGCGTGCGCGTGCTCGCCTGCGATAAGGGAGCTGACCAGAGTGCTGGGAGCGCGGGGGACGGGGACCCGGGCGGGAAAAGAAGCCAAGGGGGCCAGAAAGGCAGGATGGACGCAAAAGAGAGAACACACACACATACACACACATACACACATACACACACATATACACATACACCACACACATACACACACATACACACAGACACATATACACACACACCACACACACAGACAGACACACATATACCACACACACACCACACACACACATATATACACACATACACATACACACATACACACAGACAGACACACAACACACAACACACACACAGACACACATATACCACTCACACACACACACCACACACATCACACACATACCACACACACACACACACACACACACACACACACACAAAGATTCATGAATTCATGAGAAAGAGGAGTAGGAAAACATGCACAAGAAAATACCCATACAACTGATCTCTGTTGTCAGACTACGAAAACCACCTATCATAATTTATTTCCGTTTTTCCTCCTACCCATTCATTCTCTCAGGGATCCGTTCAACAGACCTTGGCTTGCTTGCATATCCGTGTGGAGGACCATAAGAACAGACTTGAAAACCAGTTAAGGCGGTGGAACTCATATAGAGTGTCACAGTTTGTTTTCTGTCGTTGTGATGAAATCAGCTAGCTTTGGGCCTGGTGTGGCAGTGTATGCCTTTAGTCCCAGCACTCAGGAGGCAGAGAAAGGAATGTCTGAGTTCCAGGGTGGTCTGGTCTACATAATGACGTCTAGGACAGCCAGAGTTACATAGTGAGACCATATTCAGGAGGTAAAGAAAGAAATACAAAGCAAACAGAAAACCCAGCAGGCTGTGGGAAACTTACAACCCAGTGAGTGGACCGTGGTTCTGCTCCCAATCCAAGAACAGAGAAGGAAGACAGGGTTTTGTTGTGATAGGGTAAAGCAAGGAAAAACTGCTTTCCTTGGGTAACTGTTAGGTCTCCATAGATTGTTGATAAATACACAAGAAGATATCTAGACTGATTTGTAATTTATCATTAATTTGGGGACGTGGGGGCACAAGAATGAAAGCTGAGACTATGTGTAGAGGGGAGAGACGTTGAAGGAATCTTTAGGATTAGGGGATTGATTAGACGCTCGGCTTTCATGTTCAATAAGCCAAAAGAAGAGGAAAATTTGGCCTCATCGAGACTGTTGCCAAAAGCATAAGAGAAAGCTAATAACAGGAGGACTACAGAGTTCAGTTCCTCTGGACTTGAGAAGACCACTATGAAGGGGACATAGTGGGACACAGTAGTAGCCCCAACACTTGGGAGGTAGAAGCATGAACCCAGCTGTTTAAGCTTACGCTTGGTCATTTTCAGTTACATGGGAGTGTGAGGAAGACCTGTACTACATGAGATCCTGTCTCAAGCCAACTATAAATAGGCACTTGATTGTGAAAAGTAATCCCCCCTTTTTTTTCAAACCTGTAAGCAGGGTTAAGAGCTGAACTGTATATGATGGTGATGTGCAGGTTCCAAACTCTGAAATGCTAGAAAATTCAAAAACTTTGAGTGCCAATATGATGCCACAGATGGGAAATTTGGCATGGAACTTTGCCTCATTCACAAAATTACTGTACTGTTATAAAATTCCCTCTGGGCTATACATGTGAGGTGTGTATGGACTATAAATGAGTTGTTCTTTTTGTTTGTTTATTTGGTTGTTTTTTTTTTTTTTTGGTTTTTCGAGACAGGGTTTCTCTGTGGCTTTGGAGGCTGTCCTTATAAATGAGTTTTATCTCTAGATTTTGATCCTTTATACAAGACAAACCATTATGTAAATGCAAATATTCCAAAATGAAAACATACATTTGCTATCTAAAGCACTCCTGGTCCCAAGCATTTCAGCTACAAGTTGGTCAATTGGTGTTATGAAATAAAAGTTCCTGGGTTGTTTGAAGTCTACTTTGAGTGCATCTCATTTCTAAACACAACAATCCTTCAATCCTTCTCCAGTTTTAAAAGAGGTAAAGACTGCAAGCAGTAAGTTCTATATATTTCCTTTAAACTTTGTATTATTTGTGAATTCTATGCATGCATATTGTAGGAGAAACTGCTGGCCGGCCTACCCAAGCCACAGTCGCCCTGCCCAGGTGCCCAGGTCAGCCTGCATGAGCATGTGCGGCAGGCACTTCCTTCCTGAGCCAAGCCTGCCTCTATGCCCAGTGACCCAGAGACACCAACGAGGAAAGGATAATGCAGCAGAGTCAGCCCCCTGAGCCAGTAGGACCTTGGGAGGGGTATAAAGGTGAATCTAACTTCCTTAATAAACGAGTCTGCCACAAGCCCTACTACTTCCTGACTCCCTGTGCCTTAGTCTTTGGTACTGCGGCTTCTCATCCCCTTCCCCAAGAGGTGTCCGAGTAGGGTCTCCCGCAAAAGCATATAATACAATTTGATCAAACCTCCTCCCCCAACTCTCTCTCCTCCAATTCTCATCCCATCTGCTGCCATTCTATCGCTCTCAAATTCACACACACACACACACACACACGCACTGTTTTAAAGCCTACTGAACCCACTTTGTACTGCCTGTGTGCGAAGGGGTTAGGATCATCTACATGGATGGCTTCTCAGTGACCACACTTCCGAACAAAATTGACTCCCCCTTCCTTTAGCAGCCATCAGTTGCCAATAGTTCCTCAGGGTGGGGTAAATCATCTGCTGCTTCCCCATCTGTGCTGGGTTAGGGTTGGCTTGATCTTGTGTAGGCCTTAAGCATGCAAGTCTATATATTTCTTAGCTGAGATTACTCATGAACTTTTACTGATTGACAAGCCTTTACACATTAATTACTATGTGCTAGACCAGTGGTTCTCAACCTTCCTAATGCTGCGACCCTTCAATACAGGTTCTCATGTTGTAGGGACCCTCAACCATAAAATTATTTTTGCTGTTACTTCCTAACTGTAATTTTGCTACTGTTATGAATCATAATGTAAATATCTCATATGCAACTATCTGATGTAAATGACCCACATGTTGAGAACCACTGTGTTAAGTTCTCTTCTGAGAACTAAATGACATGTCACTCTACTAAACAGCTATTTTCTTGTGTCTTTTATCTGAAGCACCTAAGGAGTTAATTTGCAGTTCGTACTTAATACGTATCTATGAGATGAATGAAACATGTCACGCCTTTGTTCTTCTACACGGAGTGTTTTTAAGGTACCCTTCCCTTACACCCAAGGAATGCAAGAGTAGCTGGCCCAGGTGTAGAGAATGTGGTCAGAGCATGAGACTCAGAGTCAGCAAGCCTGCTCTCAATGCCGACAGTCCCTTTGAATACACAATGTGATCTTGGGACAGATCTCAGTTCCTTCTATCTCTCTCTTGCCATCTGTGAATAGGGAATATTTTATGCTATGCATATCTTTTAAGAATTTGTTCATTTAGTTTTTTGAAACAGTTTCTTATAGACCCAGCTGACCTCAAACTTGCTATGGGACTATGTAACGAGCCCGGCTTTGAACTCCTTATGCTCCTGTCTCTATCGCCCAATCTGGTATTCTGAGCATGGGCCTCTAGGCCTGGTTTTCTTAAGGATTTAAAATTAGGCTCATAGCACTCAAGAACCCTGGGAGGAATGTGAATCGTATTTTATTACACATATTTATTGAGGAAGAAAAATGAGGAAGGACAGGCAAGAAGAGCTCATGCTAGTGACTTAATTTTCCCCAGACAATGTGAATCTTTCTTGTTTTCTGGAAAATACTACTCAAGGGAAATAGTGTGTAAAAAATGGAATAAAGCAACATAAAATTATCAGCATAAAAAGTTCAACATAAAGTCAGAGAGAAGATAGATTTTAAAATGATTTCTTTGTTGTTGGGTTTACTTCTCCTCCTCTTCTATGTGAAATAGTGAGATTTAGAGGCTGGGAATGACTTTGACCTGAAGATTGAGATCTCTGGTTCTATTTCATATTTCTTTCATTATCACGAGGGTCACAAATGTGTTGTGAAAAAGGGAGGAACAGCAGAGGGCCCCCTATTATCACAACAATGAGTATTGAGAGAGAGTGGTGAATTGTTTAAACACAAATCTCAAAGGGAGGATGGCTGGAATCCCCTTGCTGGGTGGTGTTGCACTAAAGTCTGGTAGCGGAAGTGCATGCCCTAGAAACTCGGATGCTGTTTGTCAAGGCTCCTCGTTCCTTGGTTTGATAAATGCTGATATGTCTGTTTGATGGAATATTACAGACACTAATGGAGATAGAATCCTATTTTAAGCATTGAGGAAAAAGTCACAGTACACTATTGGTTAGAATCTAATATATATCAAATATTTTGTATTATGGATACATGAATACACAAGTCCAGAAAATATTCTAAAGGAATACGTAATAAGTTGACAGTGATTATTTCCGAATTATAGAATGTGATCCTCCTCTTCCTCTTTCTTCCTTTTCTGACTTAAAAAAACTTTTTAAAAATTTATTTTCTGTGTCTTTCACATCATGTTTCCCGATCTCACCCATCTCTCTCCCTCCCCCCGAAATAAAACAAAATAGATTTTAAGAGAAGAAGGTGGAAAAGGAAGGAGAATCTTCTAATCCCATCATGGAAGCTGCAGTGTGATACTGTGAGTCCCACAGTAAACCCCTTCATCCATGCGTTTTTACATGCACGCATTCATTGCAAAGAATCATTGGTCTGTTTCAAGGCCCCTCGTCTCTGCTACCCCATCAACTCTGGGCCCTCACTGGGACTCTTCCTGGACGTTCCTTGCTGCCCTGTGTCATGGAGATCTTGCAGCCCTGGGTCCACAGGACCAATCCCCGCCCCCCATGCTCCAGGAGATCACTAATGGGGTGGATATTGGGGTGGGCCAACACATAACCCTGGTTCTAGGCCTGAGTAGTTTCAGGGTTGGTCAGCTCACCAGCTTTCCTGTCTTTACCACCAGGGTGAGCTCACCAGCATTGCCCTAAATAGTTCACCCCTTGCAGCAATGACCAAGGGGTGGGGCCATTTCTCTGCTTTCCCATCCTCTGGGTTGGTTCTCCCACATCTACACCTTCAGGGCCAGCTTTATTGAGGTGTAGGAGCTGCTCTCCCTAACTGATGAGGGGCAGGAACAGCTCTCCTGCTCTTATGACCGCTGGGGCTCCTTTTGACTTTATGTAGTTCAAGCTGTCCTCAAACACACGATCCTCCTACACTAGGCTCCCAAGTGTTGGGAATACAGGTGCATGCTACTGCACCCAGCTTTTGGTCACTTTCTGCTGCTGAGCTTCCAGTATACTTTGGAAGCAGAAGTAAAATGGGGAATATTAAGGTGCTATGTGGCTTCTCTTTAAACTGATAAAATTTTGTTGGGCTGGTGTGTGTGTGTGTGTGTGTGTGTGTGTGTGTGTGTGTGTGTGTGTGTGTGTGTGTGTTTGAGAAAGTAAGCCCTGGCCAGCCTAGAACTCACTATGTAGACTAGGCTGCTTTGAACTCTCAGACATCCACCTGCCTCTGCCTCCCGAATGCTGAGATCACAAATGTGCACCACCTTTTTGGAACCTATTCCCCATGCTGAGATGGCTCATCCAGCCTTGACACAGGGGGAGGGGCTTGGTCCTGCCTCAACTTGATGTGCCATCCTTTGTTGACTCCCATGGGAGGCCTGTCCCTTTCTGAATGGAGGAGTGGATGAGGGTGTAGAAAGGAGGTGGTAGGGGGGAGGGAACAGAAAAAGAGGAAAGAGGGGAAACTGTGGTCGGTATGTAAAATAATGAGAAAAATTAATAATAATAAAAAATGTGTGCCACCAAGCCTGGCTTATGTTTGTTGTAAGATGGAGCGGGTCTGTGACTGGTGGTGCCATAAGCATGCCATTAGGTCAGTGAAGAGTCCTATAACACAGACACATGGATGGAATGAAGCCACTGGGGAGGGTGACAGACTACAGGGTTAATAGTAGCTGAGATCTCACTCTTTTCTTTCTGTATTTCACTTTATTATTATGTTTGTAAGATCACAGGCAAAACACTGAGTCTCCTTATGTCACCGTCCTTTTTGTAGGACTAGCTTATAATTGTGAGGGTTTAGAACAGAACCATACTAGATGTTGCTCTCCAATTCACAGATCACAAATTGGAAGTTCATGAAAGTAAAGTGATCTCCCTGCAATTTGAGCTTCTTAGATTGTAGTCAATGCCTTTTGGCTTCATAACTTCTATGCACACATATTTTACCCATTTCTTCTGTTGCAGACTATTATTTTAAGGTGTGTTACATTTGTTTATGCTATGGAACATTTGTTTAATGATGCAAAGATGTGCTGCTTTTGTTTGTGTTGCATTTGTTTAATTCTGTGAAGCTGTGATTCTTTGCCTGTCTAAACACCTGATGGTCTAATAAAGATCTGATTGGCCAATAGCAAGGCAGGAGAAAGGATAGGCAGGGCTGGCAATCAGAAATCTGGGGAGGGAAGTAGGAACAGTATAGAACAATGAGAGGAGGACATAAGGGGTCAGCCACCCAGTCAGCCATGGAGTAAGAGTGAAAGTAAGATATACAGAAGTAAGAAAAGAAAAAGCTCAGAAGCAAAAGGTAGTCAGGTTAATTTAAGTTAAGATAAGCTGACTAGAAATAATTCCATCTAAGGCTGGGCACTTATAAGAATTAACCCTCTGCATGTGTGATTTATTTGGGAGTTGAGTACCCCCTTCCCCCTGCCCACCCCAAATGACCTGAAGAGTAAAAGAGTAAAGAGTAAAACAACCAACAACATTTGGTGTTCCACCATAGGTCTAGAGTAAAAGAAAATACAACACTCTTCTTCATACATTCAGATCAATCTACAAATGCCTCCGACACAAATTATCAGTGAGAAATTTTGGGAGATCAAATTAATTCTAAGATGAGGGGATACTTCTGATCTGAAGTGAGAATCCAAGTCCCAGGCTCTCACCTAGAATCTGCTAACAGCCCTTTGTCTGATCTAAAGATGACCTGGGGGTAAACTAGAACTACAGTGTCTGGGATTTTCAGGGAAAGCTCCAGAGACATTCTAACTTGGTTCACCTCTGCCTTTTCATCATTGCCATTGCCTGCATTGTCTTTAAGTCTGAATCTCAGTGCCATGAGAGCTCTTACTCCTCAGCTTACTTTCTTCTTTTTTTTTTGTTTGTTTTTCGAGACAGGGTTTCTCTGTATTGTTTTGGAGGCTGTCGGTCCAGCCTGGCCTCGAATTCACAGAGATCCGCCTGCCTCTGCCTCCCGAGTGCTGGGATTAAAGGCGTGCGCCACCACCGCCCTGCCGCTCAGCTTACTTTCAATGCCTCTGTAGGTGGAATATTCTGGCCAACCAGCCAGCTCCCAAATAACCACACAAAGATTGATCATTAATTATAAAAGCTCATAAGATAGCTTCAGCTTGTTATTAACTAGCTCTTACAATGCAGATCAGCCCATTTTATCAATTTGTGTGTTGCCACACAACTCATGACATTTACCTGTCCTCTTGCATATTTTGCTCCTTCTCTATCTATCTGGTGACTCCACCTTTCTTCTTCCCAGAGTTTTCTCTGTCTGGCTCTCCCATCTATACCTGCTTGTGTCTAGCTATTGTCCACTTAGCTCTATTAAAGCAACGAGAGCAACATGTCTTCACCGTGTACAAAAAGGTTATTCTACAACATCAGTCAGAGCATCAAAAGATCAAATCAAAACTTGAATGATGCCTTCTGTAAGCAAGTGAGTATTATATGAACATTGGTAATGAACTCCACATAGTGTGGTTCCTAGAAAAACACCAGAGAACTGCAAGACACATTTTTGCTCTGGCCATGAATATATTGCATCAAGCTAGAAGGAGCAGGTCAGTCAGGCTTACTCTTAACCAGTTCTGTGTCTGTGGGCCCATGCTATACCTCTAAAGCAAAGATGGCATTACTTGTAGTAGAACAATATTTCTAAAGAACGCAGGGCTAAATAGTGGAGACAAGATCCCACAGAGATATCATAAAACATGATGAAATGAAATGCTACATTGTGCACCTGGTTAAAAAAGGAGTCTCATAGGGTAGATTAAGGCCAGGAAGAGAGGGGAGGTAGGCCTTTCAGTTATAGTTTGGAGAAGAGGGGCTAGGTCTTGGTGGTAGATCACTCACTTAGCAGGTAAAAGACCCTAGATTCTATCCCCAGCACTGCAAAAACAATCAAACAAACAAAAACACAAAACAAAACAGTCAAAAGGAGTGTGGAGAAGATGTAACCAGGAAGAAGAGTCCTGGGTATTTCACAGAAGTCTTGAGCAATCTGTGAAGTCTTGTGGTGAGCAAGGAGTCACAGCTCTGAAGTGGTCAGGATAGACGATGTATTTCAAAGGGGAACTGACTTAGGGAACTTCATTTTTGGAAAATTTCTCCACAAATAGAGGGGCTATGCAGAGCAGAATCCATGTCTTCATGTTTTTTCTGATAATTAAGTTCTTGGGACACAGCACTGCATGCCCGCTCTGTGCCAGGTGTTGTGAGGTATCTACCAGAGAAGACCATTTGGACATGGATTCAAGCCAGCAGAAAGTCTTTATTAGCCTGCCATCTACTACCCTGGGTGTTCAGGACCTGAGTGCCATCCGGAGCCTTTCTCAGGATGAGCTTTTAAGCACAAAGTCCGCATCCTGGATTGACACTCCATAGTCAGCAAGAACAATTAGCCAGAAGCAGATTTACAGAAGCCAAAAAGCAAGGTTAGTACATTTAGCGACTTTCCAGAATTACTGACTTTGATGGTCTTTGGTCTTATTTTGGCAGGTGTTGTTGACTACATGCTGGGTACCAAGGCCTGAATGGTACTTCCATCATGGTGTTGGTTGTGCTGAGGTCTGGGGACCTGTGATACAGACACTCTAAATGCTTGTTGTTAGAGATAGTCTCACTACATAGCCCTGGTTGGCCTAGAACTCATAATGTAGACCAGGCTTCTGCCTCGATAAAGGTATGCATCACCATAGCCCACTAAGTGCTTGCTGTTAACTCATTGACCTTCCACAAAATCTCCACGAGTTAGAAAGCAATGGCACAGAGAAACAAAATAGTTGCTCACAGTCCCACAGTTGCTCAGTGGAATAATTAGAACCCAAGTTGACGGTTAAAGAGGTCCCCCTATTTCCTAATAAGTATTGAAAGGTGTATGTGGTAGTTTAAATGTAAGTGGCCCCCATAATCTCCTAGGGTGTGGCACTATTAGGAGGTGTGACTTTGTTGGAGTGGGTATGGCCTTGTTGGAGGAAGTGTGTCGCTATGGGGGTAGGCTTTGAAATTTCCTGTGCTCAGGGTACCACCGAGTGTCCCAGATGACTTCCTGTTGCCTGCAAGATGTAGGACTCTCAGCTACATGTCCAGTACCACATCTGTCTGCATGCCACCAAGTTCCCTGCCATGATGATAATGGACTGAACCTCTGAAACTGTACGTGAGCCCCCTCAATTAAATATTTGCCTTATAAGAGTTACCATAGTCATGGTGTCTCTTTGCAGCAATGAAAACCCTAAGACTTACGAAGAATGAGTCTGGTAAGAACTGAGTTTAGGGAAAACATGCCCATTGTTCTCAAGTGACACTTCCATTTCCCACTCCAGTAAAGTTACAACTATGTCCACCAGTTCTCTTGTCCAATAGTATGAGGATCAGACTTTGTAAGGAACTCTTGCTGAAGTTAAGAGTTCATCTGTTAGAGGTAGAATTCTGCCTACACAGCCCAGGTTATGTGGGTTGCAGAACTGAAGTCTACTTGAAAGCTGGTATTTCTTCACTCTCATCTTAAGCAAAGAGGCTCTGGGAATGTGTGAGTCCCTTTCAGGGCCTTTGGTACTTCAGCTCAGCTTCTGTGAAGCCTAGAGAGTCAAGAATGAGTTAAAATCAGTAATATTAATAGAAACAATAATATAAGCCGGGTGCTGGTGGCACACACCTTTAATCCCAGCACTCGGGAGGCAGAAGCAGGTGGATCTTTGTGAGTTTGAGGCCACCCTGGTCTACAGAACGAGTTCTAGGACAGTCTCCAAAACAATACAGAAAAACCCTGTCTTGAAAACCAAAAAAAAAAAAAAAAGAAAGAAAGAAAAGAAAAGAAACAATAATATGTAGTTACTGCTATGCAAATTTTCTCAAAAAACCTGTGTGACAAAACCTTGGCGGCCAGCCTGTGACTTTATTGGGAGGTGGGGGAACTTCCAGAGGTAGGTTCTAGTAGAAGGAAGTTATGTCATTGGGGGAATGCCCTCAAAGAGTATATGGGATCCGGTATCAACCAACCTTATTTAGCTTTTCTCCACATCTGCACTCACGCATTCTTTAAAGCCATGTTATTTATATGCTCTGGTTTAATTATCCACAACCTAAACGATGAACAAGACATCTGAAAAGCAGGTGGTCTTTCAAAACCCTTGCCATTTACATCCTCATGTCTCACTACGGAAGCCTAGCAGAGTTTTTTTTACTGCGTGATGTAGAAAAATGTCCTCTACCACACAATGCTTCCATGATGTACTGTGTTCCAACAATCTGAAGAGTTGGAGGCATTGAAAATACTAGTACTTGGGACCAGAAGACATGTCTCAGTGGTTAAGGTGTTTTGCAACCATGAGGACCAGGGTTCACATGCTATGGCCCATGTAATAATGCAGGCATCCCATGCATACATCTAACCCCAGTATCTGGGATAGTTTTATGGTAACTTGACACAAGATAACTCAATCCTAGAGGAGAGAACTTCAATTAAGAAAATGCCTCCTCTAAGATCTGGCTGCTGGCAAGCCTGTAGGGCATTTTTAAATTAGTGATTGGTGGGAGAGGACCCCGCCCATTATGGGTGGTGCTATGAGAAATCAGACTGAGTTAGTCATGAGGAGCAAGCCAGTAAACAGCACCCCTCCATAGCCTGTGCATCAGCTCCTGACTCCAGGTTCCTGCCCATTTGAGTTCCTATCCTTCAATGGTGAACAGCAATATGGAAGTGTAAACCAAATAAACCCTTTCTTCCCCAACTTGCTTTGTGGTCATGGGGTTTCATCACCACAATAAAAGCCCCAACTGAGACACCCAACTTGGAGGAGACTAAAGACAGGAGACTATCTGAGAAAAGAGGAGCTTCCGGTTCAGAGAGAGACCCTGTCTTTAAGGAACAGAGTTACCTCCTAACCTCCTGTAACTCCAGTTCCAGGAGGTCCACACCCAGGCTCAGTGCACATATCCTCTTTTCATGTCTACAGATGCGCACATAAATAAATAAATACAAAATTTAATATAAAAAACAAATCTAGTGCCTGAAGTACCAGAGGATCTTTCAAACGGTATGCTGAGAAGCAGGGAGCCCATGGAGGGAAGGGAAAGTCCTCACCAAGTAAAAGACAGAAAGGGTGGGTGACGGGGGAAGGGGGGCAGAAGATGGGTAGAAGTGTGTACTTGAGACTTAGGTCTACAGCAAAGTGGTAAAGGTCATGACTGAGGTCACGATGAGAAACAACAGCCAGAAGAGTCCTCAAATCCAAATCCTACCAGAGAAGCCTGCTTTGGGGTTCTCCACTGTTATAGGACACCTGCACCCTTCTGCCACAGCTGAAGGACGTCCAGACTGAGATGAAGGGACTTGGCTCAGGTATGAAAGCTAGACTTCACTGGCATGGAGTGTGGATTTTCTTTAGCTTTAAACTCTCCTGCCTCTTCCTTTAAGAAGACTGGGAATGAAGCTCTTTGGTCTACTTACATATTATGGAATTTGCTACTGGTGTCTCGAAATGGAAAGATTATGTGAATTCCCCAGTTTATGTCAATTTGGGTCATATATATATATTTGGTGTGTGTGTGTGTGTGTGTGTGTGTGTGTGTAATGTACCATGTGCATGCCTGGTGCCCTCAGAATTCAGAAGAGATTGTTGGGTCCCCTGGAACTGCCTTAAAACTTCCCAAGTGCTGAGATTATGAATGTAAACTATCATGCCTAGCTTTGATTTTTGGTGTTTTCATGTGCCTCATTCCTCTGGATCTAAAACCAGCGCTTATTTTTGTTCAAGCATAGTGACTCCTTGCCCTTTGGACACATTTCTATCCCATAGGATCTTCAGTGTCATAATGACCATGACCATAGAAAGTTACAGTCCCTCCCCCTAAATATCCCTGTTCTTTTTCAGAAGCCTGCACATAACTTCTGAACCAAAGCCATGTATTTGGGGAACCAAGCCTCTGCAGTCTGGGCCTGCAACCCTGATGTCCGGTAAATATGAGGATTTATGAAGTGACTGTTAAATATTTGAACAGCTAGGGGAAACATGAAGGAATGAGAAACAAAAATACCCCTTGGGTTCGAGTCATAGTATCCACACCTATTGTGGCAGGCCATGTAAACCTCAGTTCCAGTTATTCTTTTATGTGTATATATAGGAAAAAAACTGTCTGAGGTCCCAATTGTCAGCCATTTAAACTGGAAAGAACAGAACCATGGCTGGAGAGCCTCACATTTCCACTTTGCCCTGATCAAAAATGAGGAATTTTAAGGAGTGAGAGGTCAGTGGCACATCTGTATCCAGATGGAACTCTTGCTTTTTTCTGGTTGCTCTTTAGTTTCAGATTTCTTCCACTATTATGTGGAAGGCATGTAGAGTTGAGATGCACAGTCATGTAACTGGGAGGACTAGGCAGGAGGGTTGTGAGTTTGAGATGAGTTGGAATATGTAGTTTCCATCTTGTTTGTTCTTTAGACGTGGATTCATTCTGTAGCCTGGATTCTCTTAGAACTCACTGTGTAGTCCAGCTTCGAACTTATGGAGATCTCTTGCATTAGCTTCCAGAGTGTTGAGATTATGGATTTGATTGTGATGTGATTATAAACTGAGATTAGGTTCAGTTAAAAAATATATGAAAATGTTCCTCAATATATATTATATATTCAGACATATGTTATATGACCATGATGTACATACATTTTTTGAAAAGGTTTAGTTTTTTCAAAAGAGACATATGACTGATCATCTTAACCATTTTAAAATGCACAATTCAGTACTATGTGACATTGGTTCCACCAGCCAATCTTTAACAGCTTTTCATCCTGTGAAACAAACTCTGTACTCACTGAAGAATAACTTCCCATTTCCCCTTCCTCCAGACCCTAGCAAACACACAGCTTCTGTTCCTATGAAATCCATCATTCTAGGCACCTCTTTTTTTAATTATGTATTTAAAGATTTATTTATTTATTACATATACACCAGATTGAATTGTAGATGGTTGTCAGCCACCATGTGGTTGCTGGGAATTGAACTCAAGACCTCTGGAAGAGCAGTTAGTGCTCTTAACCTCTGAGCCATCTCTCCAGCCCTCTAGGCACCTCGTATAGATGACATCATAGAGAGCTTTGCCTGTGATGAGTGATCCTCAAGATTAATCCACACTAGATAAGATTTCACTGTGAGTATTTATCACATTTGTTTATCCACTCATCCATCAGGGGGCATCAGGGTTGCTTTTAGCTTTTGAAAAGTGTACACATTCTTGAAAATGTACACACAAATTTATATTTCATCACACATGAAATGAATGGCTCAGTAGTAAGGGCTCTTGCTGCTAAGCCTGATGACTTGAGTTGGATTCACTGGACCTACTTGTTGACCAGCCAGCTGGGTGAGTGTAGTGACAAATAAAACGGTGTATATGCAGGTTTTAAATAGAATATATTCCATATAATATATGGCTGTGCATTAGCAATATGCTGAAAATGGAGTGGGCATTTAACAGCAGCTGTGATTGTTACTGTTATCCCTGCTAATGTAAAGTATGACCATTCTTCAGCCACATCTGCCCTCGTAAGCCCTCAGTTCCCCAAATCATCATTGTCATACACTCTGCATCGGTAGGGAACATGGTGGCAGGAGGGCCATCTGGATTCTGGCCTTTTGCCCAGAGCTAGAAAATGTGTTTCCTGATACATCCCTCCAACGTTTGACCACAACCCTTTTTTCCTTAGAGACACAGGAATAGGGCAATGTTGGGAGACCCATGTGCTTTGCCCCCTGTGATAGCAGGGCGATAGCACCCAGAGATGCTCACATCCTGGTCATGAACCTGTGACTGTTTCTTGAGTGCTAAACGATACAGGTGTTGTAGGTATGATTATGTTAAGGTCCTGGGGACAGGAAGCCAATCTTGAAATATTTGGGCATGCTCAGTGATAACAAAGGTTCTTGTAAGTGAAGGAGGGAGAAAGTTAGACACGTGCTGGTGGTTTTGAAGGCAGAAGCTAGGAGCCAAGTTCTGTAGGCGGCCTTTAGGAGCTGAAAAAATTACATTGTCCCCAGAGCCTCCAGAAGGAACAAAGCCTTGCTGATATCTTCACTGTAACCCAGGCAGAGCTGTGTGGACCTCCAGAGTTGTATAATAGCAAATGTGTGCTGGGAATCAAACTCAGGTCTTCATACATGTATGGCAAACCCTTTATTAAGTCATCTCCCCAGCCCCAGATGTTAGCTTTAATGACTAAAGAACAGTAACCACATAATTTTTCTTCACATAAATGTTACAAGATTTATTACTTTTAGGGGAAGAATTGGAACCCAGGAGGAGTCTTTAAGTAGCAAAGACAGGAGATGCACCCTGGTTCTAGCTTGCATTCCGGTTGGTATTGAGATCCAGGCAAGAGTTAAATGAGTGGCCTGATAGATGAAAACCAGCACAGCCCAGAGCCTCTTTGCTTAGGAAGAGATCCACCTCCTCCGTCCTCTCTAGCCCCAGCCCTGCCTGCTTTTGACGCAGGGAGCTCAGGGTCTAAATGAAGCCTGTTGGAGGTTTCCAATTAAGTCTTTGTGGACAAAGCGCTCGAGTACACACACATACACAGAGTACCCTCAGATAACAAGCAGCAATAAATCTGTCAGCTCATCCACTGGCGGAGTACAGAGTCACAGCTGTCTTGCCAATAGCTTCCAATTTCTCTCTGACTGCCTCACATCAAGATGAACTGTAAGGTAAGACTTTTTTTTTCCTTTTTAGACAAGCTTAATACTTCCATAAAATTTCTGTTTCTTTATATATATATATATATATACATATATATATTTAAATTTAAATTCGAAACAAGGTTGCTTCACATGTCAATTCCAGGTACCTCTCCATTTTCCTCCCCTCCTCCCGTGCCCTCCCACCAACCCCCCCAATATCCCCTCATTTCCCCAGGGAGGGTGAGGCCCTCCATGGGGGTGCCCATAGTCTGTCATTTCATCCAGGGCAGGGCCTAGACCCTCCCCCCAAGAGTTCAGGGTGAGAGTGCATCTCTCATTGTTGGATGGGAATCCAAAGTCCATTTGTATACCTGGGATAAAAAATTTCTGTTTTTTATTAGAGGATTTTGACTGTTAAGTTTGCTACTGAAGGATTTCTTGTTTGTTTTTGTTGTTGTTTTATTGCATGTTTAATCTCTCCCTATTTATTTTACTCTGTTTAACAACTTTATTTTTGTTGTTTTCTTTTGCTCTTTCCTTATTTTCATTTCTATGTGTCTTAAGTAAGATTGTAGTTCAAAATTTCTTACTATACAAAAGCATGACGCCTCCCAGGTCACTGTATGTGGTTCCCGGTTCAACATGATCTGGAAATTTGTTTCACTTGGGAGCTTGCTCCTTGAACTGCAGTGTGGAGGATATTCTTCTAGCCTGGGGCTTAGAGACACCAGCTCAGTGCCCGGGGTAATTTACTATTTGAGGCTAACATTTAATTCCAAAGATAACATTCAAAATTATTTACTGCTTGTTTTATGAAACTGGCTCACTATAGGATATTTTAAAATGATAAGCAAGCAAAAGAGTAAAACCACTGAGGATAAGTAACCATCTTTTTAGTCTTTTAAAAATAAGCAAGCATACCCTCTTTTTAGGTACAAATGTCAAGCTATGAATGTAACATCTTCTACGTATCATACATTTTATGACAGTTGTCCATTTCCAAGTGTTACATTATTAGTATTGTTTGCACTCTAACAGAAACCTCATGAAAAACAAATGGGATCATCTTAGAAATTTCAATTGCCTGAGGTTAGACAAGGAACATATGATGGTAACATATGATACAGGCTCCTAAATAGGAAACTACTGCTACAGAACTCCACTTAGGGAACTCATTGTGAAAGTACCTTATTTGCACATCAACACACCCTTCTGAACAGGGTCCTCTAGCTTAAATACAAAAATATGAGTACTTCCAAAGTACAGCCACAAAAAAAGGTAGAGCGCAAAAACGCAAATTAAGACACTTGGGATTTTATCTCAGTTTGATACCAATTGTGTGACACAGGACAAATATCCCCACTCCTGAGTCTTTTTTTTTTTTAAACTGTTTTGTTTCTGGTTAACGCTTGCCAATGGACAAACAGTCTGGGTGACACATAATTTTTCAGGCTACATATAATCTCTTACTCCATAATTTTTGAGTAGTGATAAGCATAAAACTTTTTCCTGCATAGTCATAAAGTTGCTTTTCTATTTGTATTTATGTTATTTTTGAGGCTGTGTAGCTGTGACCTGGATCTCTATGTGGTCCAGGCTGGCCTCAGCCTTATGATCCTCCTGGCTTCACCTCCTAAGTGCTGGGATTACAGGTGTGCACCGCCATGCCTGACTCATGAAAGAGCCCTTAAAACGATTTAAAAAGTGGTGGAAAAGAGAATGTAATGGCTCAGGTGGTGCCTACACCACTCACATGAAAGTTGATGTCTGTCATTTGGTCATCTATGGAGGCTGTTCAATGCAGTGTGTGTGCAATTTCAGACATAAATCCCTGGCAAGCAGTTCCTGCAAGGTGTTGTGGGAAATATGGAATTATTGGGATTATGTAAGAAATGAACAAACAGGCATGGAAAAATCAAACTCTTTTGCTACATGCAACCCTTCACACTTTTGATTTGAACAGTGAACTTTACTGGACCAGGCAGACTTCCTCTTCTTCTACAAAGGTGACAGAAGACCCACATCTCTCAAGAGACTTTCCTAAGCATCCGGAGAAGATCCTTGTTCTCCCACTCCCTACCCAGCCCAGCCCCCTGCAGTCCTGCCATGTTCCAGGTCTTTCTGGGTGCTCCTCGGCGGTTGCTGAAGGAAGGGAGAGAGTCCCGGCAGCTGGTGCTGGTGGTAGTGTTTGTGGCTCTGCTCCTGGACAACATGCTGCTCACTGTGGTGGGTACGTCTGGGCCATTTTGTGCTGAGGGTGTATCTGCTTTGGGTCACAACAGGCAGCATGTACCCTACTTGATCTCATCAATGAACAATCTTGCTATGATTTTCATATGGAAAAGACAGGGAGGTTGCTGACGGTTGGAGGGGAGTGTAAGCAGCAGGGTCCAAGGCTGTCAGACTTCACACAAATGATTGCAGTGGTCCAAACAAATACAGGTTCAGAGGCGCCTGGCAGTAAAAGAAGACCTAAGCCAGAATGTCGCTTCCTCACTTGTATGTCTTCCCATGGTTACTGATGACTCTGGAGACACCTGGGGCAGTGAGCAAGGTTTTCTGGGAATGCTTTTCCACCCTTTCCTTTACAAACATAGGACATCCAAGTCCTTAAAAAGCCTGGTCTTGTTTGCAATTCATTGTCTCACAGTCCTGCATTTTCTGGCTGACATTCACTAATTTTTGCATGATATTACAGAAGTGTGTGACTAAGGACTAGCATGTGAAATATGGGTGAAATATGTGCTTTAAATAAGAATCATCTTGCCGGGCATTGGTGGCACACGCTTTTAACCCCAGAACTTGGTCTACAGAGCAAATTCCAGGAATCGTCCAAAGCAATACAGAGATACCATGTCTCGAAAAACAAAACAAAACAAAAAAAGGAATCATCTTGTGATGAGTATATAATCCAATACAGTCAATACTCATTTCTTTTGGTTCTAGTAATTATATTAATAAAATTCTTACAAGTACTCTCCACTCCACCACAGAAATTATTAAATCTTGGCATTATGTATTCTGGGAGGTTCTGTCTCTTTTACAAAAAGGCTTAAAGATGTTAATGACATGTCCAAGTTGCCCAGTAGCAAGTGCTGGGACTGGAATTCAATACCTGTGGACTGCCACAGAGCCAGAGCTTCTCATACCATACTGCTTGGGTCCTTAGCATCTCCAGCCCTCTGGTCACGTGGGAGCTGCTACAAAGAAGCAGAACCAATGGTGTTCTACTTCAGCTGGGATGTATGTATTGGGTGGCTATTTTTTTTTCTATTTTGCACCAATCTGTGAAAAATCATTATAGACGATCATCAAGTATTGGCTCTCAGGCTATATATGATCGTTTACAAGTAGGTGAACTAACCAGTAAGGGTGCCACAAATCCATAAAGTTTAACTATATGATAGCTAGAATTTGGTCCTTTAGCTAATAGGATGATTTGAGCATGCATGATCTTTAGTAGGCTTTAAATGATGTTACTTAGGAGTCTTCTTTCTACATAAAACTGGACCTCACAGTAATGCCTTTGAACTTAGCAGTGGTAAAAGGATCTCTGTCCTTGAGTTTCCTCACATGTCCTCATTGATTTTCAGTGCCCATTGTGCCCACCTTCCTGTACGCGACAGAGTTCAGAGACGTCAACTCTTCTTTGCATAGGGGTCCTTCTGTAAGCTCGCAGCAAGCTCTCATCTCTCCTGCCGTCTCTACCATATTCTCCTTCTTTGACAACACCACCACGACTGTAGAAGAGCATGTACCCTTCCAGGTAGCATGGACAAATGGCACCATCCCTCCTCCAGTCACTGAAGCTGGCTCAGCACCCAAAAACAACTGCTTGCAAGGGATAGAGTTCTTGGAAGAAGAAAACGTCCGGGTTGGGGTTCTATTTGCTTCAAAGGCTTTGATGCAACTTCTGGTCAACCCATTTGTAGGACCTCTTACCAACAGGTAACTCAGTAGCTACAGTGTCTGTCTTAAGTCACTGCTCTATTGCTATGAAGAGACACCACGACCAAGCAACTATTGTAAAGAGAAAGTGTTTAAATTCAGATCTTGCTCACAGTTTCAGAAGTTGAGTCTATTATCATCATGCAGGGTGGCATGCTGGTAGGTACTGGAGTAGTAGCTGAGAGATACATCAGGATCCATAAGCAGAGAGAGAGTGCGAGAGACATTCTGGAGTTGGCATGAACTTTTGAAATACTACTCCCAGTGAAACACTTGCTCCAACAAGGCTACACCCTTTAATCCTTCTAATCCTTTCAAAGTGGCACTCCCTGGTGACTAAGTGTTCAAATGCCCTATGGGTGTCATTCTTATTCAAATGCTACAGTGTCTCATTCACACAGTACAGACTTGGACTTAGTACAGAGGTCCAGGTTTCATATAGATCAATGGTTCTCAGCCTTCCTAATGCTGTAACCCTTTAATACAGTTCCTCTTGTTGTGCTTGACCCCCAACCATAAAATTATTTCGTTGCTACTTCATAACTGCAGTTTTGCTTCTGTTATGAGTTGTAATGTGAGTATCTAATGTGCAGGATATCTGATATGTGACCCCTGTGAAAGGGTCATTCCATATTCAATTGGGTCATGACCCATGGGTTGAGAGCTGATGATTTATTATAAGAGAAAAAAAATGCTCTGGCCCTGAGGGGATCCAGCAGTTTGGAAGTGTCTTATCCCAAGGCTAACAGGTTATTGGTGAAATGTTATAGGTGTCACATTTTCTTACTGATGTGAATATTGAATACTGGAATAGCTGGGGGATGGAGGAGGGAATAAGACAGTCTGAATGCAGTTTGATGCTCTGGCTTCCTAGAAATCTCATCTAGGATGATCCTGAGCTTTTGAGAGATACCTTTTCTGGAAAGGATAATTTGGGCCTTGTTTATGGGTAGATTACATGTTTGTTCATATGAAAAACATGTCCAAGATTAACCCTATCTCTGTTCCTACTGAGATGATAAAAACAAAACAAAGCAATGTTCAAGTATATGAACGGCTGCTACAAGGCTGTCTTTCTCTGTTCTCTTCTGTTTTAGGATTGGCTATCACATCCCTATGTTTGTTGGCTTTATGATCATGTTTCTCTCCACGCTAAGTAAGTCATTTGCTTCCCTTTATTAAGCATATTTGATTCCATCATATATGTGTAGTGTAAAGGAGCAGGACTGAGTCACCCAGAAGAAAATAAGACATCTGAACAAGTCAACTGGGACATTGATGAAAAGTTTTGTAGTCATTTGAATGGGGCTGAGATAGTCTTAGTAACTGCCTCCTCTAATTGGAATCATTCTCCTCTTCTACAGGAAAACAGATTCTTAATTTACTTCAATGAAAATCATGAGAGATGTTTGAATGTACACACTATGGATATATGTGTGTGTGTTTGTGTGTGTGTGTGTAACTAATCTCTTGAATAAGCTTACTACAAGCCTCCCATCTTTGTTTTTGATTTTTTAAAATTCAATTAGAAACAAACTTGCTTCACATGTCAATCCCAGCTCCCTCTCCCTTCCCTCCTCCCCCATCCCCCCAACTCCCCACCCAATCTTTACTCCGTTCCCCAGGGAGGGTGATGCCCTCCGTGGGGGACCTCCAGAGTCTGTCATTTCGTTCAGGGCAGGGCCTAGGCCCTCCCCCAAGCCTTCCATCTTTTAAAAAGAAGCTATTATTTTAGTGTGTCATGGTAAAGGTATTATTTTGGTATGCTATGGTAAGTGTGACTAACAACAACAACAATAAAAGAATGTTGTATCTTAATAACCAGAAAAGTTCGCAAATCTTACTGTTTCCCAACTAAAGGTAATAACACCCCAGGAAGTAAATTTGCTAAAGAAACAGAAAAGTCAATGACAAAGCCCGTCCAGTATCGCTTTATGTTTCCAATGACATGGAAGTGGAATCAAACGAGTGACGAATGAGCCCGATGTGTGGCCTGAGATCGGAAGGGCGGAAGCTCTGGGGCGAGACATCCGCTTTCCGGGGCTTGCTGCCTGGACGGCACCTGTAGTCCTACCTTCGGTTCCCACTGCCTCTGCTAATCCCTTGCTCCAAATTGTGCGGCTTCTCCCTCTTGATGTTTTCTTAGTTTTCTATCACATTCCCCCTTCATTCCCCCTTCTCAGCTTCTCTTCCTCCCAGAGAAAGAAGTGACCCAATCCAAAGTTTGACGAGAGTTAGTTGCACTTAGAGATGGAAAGAAGGCTGAAGAGCGAGAGCTCGAAATAGGGTGTTTTTGCTAAGGACTGGAAATACTCTTGGGTAATTATAACAGAATGAGAGAAAATGAGGTCACCTGGCTCTGCTGCTCAGTTCTAAACTCGGGGCAGAGAAGGCCCTCATCAAACTCTGTGGGACACTAAACAAAACAAAAACCAGTCAAGGAAGGCAAGAGACTTACGAGGGTAGAGGGGCTGGCTGGGTTCAGAGGAAGATGGGAGCGTGACAAGCGTGAAGTGGCCAGGACAGAATTTGCTCACCAGCAAAGAGAATGAGAAGTTCGTTAGCAGTGTTCGCTAGTTTTCCATAGATTCAGCCTGTGTTAGAGAGCAAAGGAAGGAACACAGTCATCCAATGTGATTTGGAAACTCATTCATATTTTGTCTGGAACACATATAAAGAATAAAATATGTTCTAAGTGTCTAGAGGAGAGTGTGGTGGTTGCCTTGGGAATCATGACCATTTTTGCAAAATAAGACCACAAAGTGTATACGTGACCCAAGCAATTTAGCACAAAATCTTTGCCTGCTCTTCTGCCAAGAAGTAGTAGGTTCAACTCTTTTCTGTTTACCTAACTTATGTGTTAAATAACAATTATGGTTTACATGAGGTCACTAGTGTTGTTAACCCAATTTTATACAAAAGAACACATATTTGGCTGTTAGGATAGCCTATGTAAGCCTTACTTGGGTTTAAATAACAAGTAAGAACTGAGCATGCTGGCACGGGCCTGTTATTCCTAGCACCTGGGAGCTAGAAGGTCAGAGTCATCCTTGGCTATTGTGAGTTCAAGACCATTCCAGGCGACATGAGACCCTGTCTCAAAAAAACCAAACCAAACCAAACCAACCAAACAAACAAACAAAAAACAAAGTTACTAAGAAGCTGCTGGTGCTTATAACTCCTCTCAAAGCCCCACCCTGGGACTTCTTGATGTAACTTGGAGACAAATAATGGCCTATATAAATTTAGAAAAATGGAAAGGAGCCAGGTGCTGGTGGCACATACTTTTAATCCCAGCACTCTGGAGGCAGAAGCTGTGAGTTTGAAGCTAGTCTGATCACAAATCGAGTTACAGGACACCCAGGGCTGTTACAGAGAGAAATCACATCTCAAAAAACAAAACAAAACACAAAAACAAAAACAAAAATGATTGTTTTTTCTCAATAGTGTGACTAACTATCCTGATTTTCCTGGTGTTGAGGTTTTCTACAATGTGACTTTCAGTTCTGGAACTAAAAAAGTCCTGGGTAACAGAAGACAAATTGGCTACTTTATTCTTTAAGGACATAAAAAATAGTGGGTTTGGGCATACTAGATATTAGAACGTCTGAGAATGGGTATTGGAAACCAAAAAAAAAAAAAAAAGAAGGACCGAGAAACTATGCTTTTGGGAGACCCTGAGTGGTTGGGTGTGGTCATGTTGGGCTGTAACTGAAGATCATAAAACACAACCGAAGACACCTATAATAAGTGGTCAGGAGGATTAGAGTTTGTCTGAATGAAGCACCTAGGGAAGGATTTTTTTCTCGGAAGATATTATTTGGGAGTCAAGGATGAGTGATGTCTGGGACTATCCACACAGCTTCTATAACCTGTAATTTACTTTGAGACAGCACTCTCCAGTTTGCCTCTCAGTTTCATTGTGTTAGGCTCCAGTAGCTGGTCCGTCTTCAAGGGCTCTTTCTCTTCCGCATCTGCTACCCGTCCAGCAGAGTGGCACTCTCAGTACCATTTAGTAAATCCCAATTTGATTTGGCAGAGGCATCTCCCACCAAGGGGAAAGGGCAGATAGAATGTGAGATGTCTTCTACCCAATGTCTGTGGCCTTTGAGGTGCACACAACAGATGGCCCAGGAGGGCCCAGCAATGGCAAGGGGCCCGTGTGATGTAATGCAGGATCCAGGAGGAGGGCTAGGTACCAGTTTCCAATTTCAGTGAGTAGAATATCAGACTCTCAGGAGGAAGTACAGAGACCCCGCCTTCCCTCCACTCTGTACTGATTTGATTTATGCATCTGTGGCTTCTCAGCTTCTTCATCAATTCAAAATCAGTCCTAATGGAAGATTTGAATAATTAAGTAGTTAACTTCAAGAACAAAAGGCAAACACCATGCTTTCTTCTTTCTTTTATGTTTAAATATGTTAATTCTGTGAAACAGGAGTCTCATCTCACCATGCATACTTAAGATCTATGTAATAGTGACTCATCTCTATGGAATCTGAGACAGCTTGATAATTCTTTTTTTCTACGAAATATTTGATATTTGTTTAGTATGTTATTTATTTATTATACATGCATATGAGTGCTACCGAGTGTATTAAGGTCAAAGGACAACTTGTAAAACTTGGTTCTATCCTTCCATGTGGGTTCCAGGGATCAACTTCAAGTTGCAGTCTTGGTAGCAAGCACCTTTACCATTCTTTTTAAAAAAATGTTATTTTGTTAATGTCCTGCTTTGGCTTTTGATGTTGTGATAAAATATCGTTACCAAAAACAATTTGGTGATAAAAAGGGTTTATTTGGCTTACAGAGTATAGTTCATGCTTGGGGAAAGCCAAGGCTGGAACCCAGAGGGAGAAACTGATGCAGAGATCATTAAAGACAGACACTTACTATCTTGCTTCTAATTGCTTGCTTAGCTACCTTTCTTATACAATCCAGGACCACCTGTCTAGGAATGGCACTGGCCATCTTGGGCTGGTCACTCCTGTATCAATTGGCAACTAAGAAGATGCTCACAGACGTGGCCACCGGCCAATCTGACCTAGATAATTCCTCAACTGCTTCCCAGATGACTCTGGGCTATCTCAAGCTGGTTGCCAAATCTAACTGTGATAGCCTAATTAACCTAATATCGAATAATGGATTTTTGTTATGATTATTTCATGCATTATAGTGTGTACTTTTGATCATGTTCACCCCTTCCCCATTACCCTCTTCATCTCCCCTCACTCTCACTGATAATCTTCCTCTTCCCAATGAGCCCCCTTCTACTTTCATGATTTTTTTTTTTTTTGGTGACCCAACAAGTTTAATTAGGATTACTTATAGAAGCATGGGTGAGGGACTATTTACAGGAGCACAAGCACCATACTAGTGGCTACGCCATTGAGGAAAATGTTTCTCCTCATGCCACCCTGGATCATTCTGACTCCTCTCTTTTCCAGTGTTTGCTTTCTCCGGCACCTATGCCCTGCTGTTTGTGGCCCGAACCCTTCAAGGCATCGGATCTTCATTTTCATCTGTTGCAGGTAATGCTGCAAAACACACACACACACACACACACACACACACACACACACACACACACACACACACCTATTAACTACTTTAGGTACTACATAAATTTTATAAGAGAAAATTAAGGAAAATGCCATGCAGGGAGGGAGCAATTGTGATTCAGGAATAAAGTGATTGTGGACTTGTGGGAGGGGCCTATAGATCCCTGGCCTGGGTTAGGGTCAGATGTTATGCATGCACAGCTAGCTTAAGTCAGATTAAGCCTGAGGTCAGGCTTTGTATCCACTCCCACTTCATGGCCTTGTCTTTGCATTGCTTTTATTTAATAGGAACTGTTGTTATTTCAGTAATGTCATCGTAGTTTTTTCATAGTATTGCTTGAGTGAAGATGTCTCAGCATCTCATGAGGCTGCTGTGTTTGCCTCTCACACAACTGAATGGCCCGATGGCACAGTTACTAGATATTGCCAGCCTGTTCTTTCTCCCAGGTGCCTAGAATTTTCATGTTCCTACTTGAGCACCACTGAATACAATAGTCCACTCATGTGTCTTCCTTTCCTGGCATGGTCTGTGACCTCCTCATGCAGGGAAATATATTAGGAAATGGCAAAATACTATGAAACATGAAATAATTAGACAATAGCATTATTATATTAGCCTTACTCTTAGGTTTTTTTTACTTTTAACAATATTAATAATATCAGCACCAAAATAATAAGTTGCGTGCAGGGAAAGAGGGAGGTGCAACTGTAGAAGGCAGTATTTGCTATATACTGCGAGCTATGTTTTATAGCCCTCAAATGAAATACCCGGCAGAGACGATCACTCAAGATGTTATAGGACTGGGACCAAGGATTCTAAGAAGCAATCAGCAACCTCCCACACGCCAACTTCAGCTGTCATTTTCTGTGCAGGACTTGGGATGCTGGCCAGTGTCTACACTGACAACCACGAGAGGGGGAGAGCCATGGGGATTGCTTTGGGGGGCCTGGCCTTGGGGCTTCTGGGTAAGTAGCACCTAGACAGAGGTCTGCATTCAGGAGATGGGGGCGTTGCAGACTCTACAAAGATGGCTCCAGGAGGCAGGTACTTCCCTGTAAGTATTTTCCTTGCCTTCCTGGCCCACTTGTGTTGAGTCCTTCAGATACATCACTGGGGGAAGGTGGCATTTCTTTCTCCTTGAGAAGCTGTGAAACGCCTGAGGCCCTGGGGAGGTCGTGAAGGCCAGTCTGTCCACAGGAGTGAACGTCCCCACATCGCTGGGCACTGCCTCCCTCACTTCTGCTCCCATGCACAGCTGGTGCTTTCCACAGCAGAGCTGGGATTTGCCAGAGTCTCTGCTGATTTCATAGAAGTAATGGCTTTCAATCCTCACGGCCAACTTGCGAAGGATGAGTGGCTGTCCCCAGGCTAGAGATGAGAATTATAAAGATTAAGGAGTTATCCAAAGTAATTCCAGGGCCAGGATAAGGACACAGATGTTCTGTACTCAGAAGTCCCAGCTCCAAACAACGTATTTATGTTTTCCTCGATGTTTAGACTTCACATTGACTAACTCAACAAGCTGCTTCATTTGCATTCTCTCCATGCCAGGCACAATGCTGGCACAGATGGCATAGAGGTTAAAGACTTCAGACCGTGTTCTGCCCTCGGGGAGTTTACAGACTTGCCGAGGGGAAGGCCTAAGTCTCATTCGTCCCTGGCCTAGGCCCTGCCAGCCACCATGGTACAGAACGGAGGGGAGAAAGCCCTGTTGTTTGTTAGTGGCCATATGGATACCCAGCCTTGGATTTGGGTCACAGTAGACTCCTTTATCACAGTCAGTTTTAGAAGAATCAGCATGCTACATCCCATGGAGCTCCTTCAACGTCAGCTGCTCCCTCTTTCTTGGTTTGGACATGGCACTAACCTCCTACAAGTTCTCTTCTGCACCCCCTCTTTCCTTCATAGAAGGAAAGAAGAATCCAGAAGAATCTTTTGGAGCCTACACCTGGCGGTGTTTCTTCTCTGCTAAAAAGTACCATGTTTCTCAATAACCTCATCCAGATACCTGAAGCCCTTGATTAATGTTACCTCAGCCATCTTCACGTTTCTCCTCAAAATACTCATGTTGCATTAACATCAGCTTTTACTCCCATGAGTGCCTGCATTCGGAACCTTCAGTGTTGTTCCTACACATGGCCCCAGGTGTAATAGACTTGGCAAAGTGTTGACCATCATCCTGCCATTCTGACTCATTCTATTAGACTTACACAGTGTTTTGTACACAGACAATTTACTGTTTTTGAGCGTTTTGCCACATTTCAATTATATGTCCTATTCCCTCTCCCACCCCTGCCCTGCTAAATTTCATTTACTAGAAAGGACCTCCTTGAGGACAGGTCTGAATCCTCTCCACCTCTGCACCCCAGCCTCAGGGGAGCTTACAGCCCCAAGGCCTTCAGTAAAGCTGAGTGGGTGATGGGGAAGAGTCACACTGCAGGTGTCTGTATTGCCTTCCCTTTCAGTGGGAGCTCCTTTCGGGAGTGTGATGTACGAATTCGTGGGCAAGTCCTCGCCATTCCTTGTCTTGGCCTTCCTGGCACTTCTGGATGGAGGTAGGTCAATGCTGGAGCCTCCAGACAGAGAGTTCGGGTTGGAAATGCTCTATGCCGTGCTGTCTATCTTGACATGTTTAGATGGGTCAAGGACTGCCCCATTCTGGGAAAAAAAGGAAGAAACTGAGGCAGTTAAGGTGGTGGCTGCGTGGCGATCAGTAGAGCCCTGGGTAATCAGTGAATAAACAGAACTGTCCCTCCGCCTCCCTTTTTTCTCAGCTCTCCAGCTTTGCATCCTATGGCCTTCCAAAGTGTCTTCTGAGGTAAGTGGGCACGAAACTCCATTGCTTTGGGATAAATAGCACGGCTGAGCACAGGAGAAAGGGAAGTCAGGAAACATGAACCCCGGTTTTGGATTCCAGGCAGGCCTACACTTAGGTTAGCAAAGGAGTCTGGCTCGGTATTGAACAAAGATAGAAGTGAGGCTGTAGAAAGAATGAAGTGTTTTCTATGAAAACACAAAGGTGACAGGGACCTCCAGACAAGCAAGAGCATCTCCGGTTGAGCATTATTCGGTTATAGTTAAGAAGTGCCAGTGTTTGTGTTTGTCTGACTTCAAGCTGAAGATGGTCCTGAGAAGTCTACATCAAGCTGTATTAGGAGGGTATGGGTGGGACATTGAGCAAGGAGGTGCCCAGAGTGTGAGCACTGAAGGTGCCGGTGTGCGAGCATTGTTTGTGTGACAGCAGTGGTGCCAGTGGAGAAGGAATGGATGTGTCTGCTGTTCCTGGGTCAGGTCCCCTCGCATAGGTGAATTGTCTGAAGTCAAAGGAGAAGGGATTGTAGCAGCAGAAGTTGAGAAGGATCAGATGTTTCTGAAATGGAGAAGATTCTAGATATGAAGAGCAAGTACTTCAATTAATAACCTCATGACCATGCATTTTATAATGTTGTAAGCAATGTTTTCTTTTCCATTTGTCTCTGTCTCTCTGTGTCTGCGTCTATCTCTGTCTGTCTCTCTCTCTGTCTCTGTCTCTCTCTCTCTTTCTCTCTCTCTCTCTCTCCCTCTCTACCTCCCCATCTGTGGCAGTGCTGTAGTAGGGATTAAACACAGGGCCATGCCCAGCACAGGCGAGCATTCCACCACTGAGCTATACAAACCCCAGCTCTGGCAGTAATTGTTACATATCTTTAACTGTGATGCTTGCTTACTTCTTTGTGTTTATGCTTACTGTTTATATCCACTTCTTTACTTTGATTTGTATATGGGGTAAGAATATTATAATTTTTGCTTGGGCACCTCTGTATTTATCCATTGTTGTATGTGCATCGTATGTGGTTACTGTATCCAGACTATTAAATGTCATATGGGATAGAGTAGAACGCACACTAGAGATTAGGAAATACTCTTTACTTCCAACTACTGAGTCAAGGCACACTGGGGGAAGGTGGGATTTGAACTTGATCTTGAAGAACAGGTAAGATGCAGAACTAGGGAGATGGGAAGGATGGTAATTTGGGTAAAGGTAACAAAAGGAAGGTGGGTGTCCAGGTGTAGCTGGTATAAGGGTAATGACACGAGAGAGAGGCAATCAAGTCCAGTCATTAGGACCAGCATGATAGCATCCGTGTTCAAGCTCCCCAACTACACAGTGTAGCTCAGAATGGGTCAAAGCGGGAACCTGGACTTGAGGAGCTTTCTTCTGTGGCACTTCCACAGTCACCTTGAAGTTAAGTTCTCTGCCTGTTGTCAAATGTTGCCTGTGGGTCCAACAAGGTTTCCAGAGAGATCAGTGGAAAGGCCCTGGACACTTCCTGACAACCCTGGCCTTGTTTCCATCCACTGGAGGTAGGAAATATGTCCAATACATGGTATGCTGCTGATTGCCTCAGGACTTGTACACAAGATGGACCCTGTCCCTAGCTGTGGTACCAGACAGGGCACATCCTTTCCTTAGACCTAAGTTTCTTGGTTTTTATAGTAAAGGAACCAATGATATCTAAGGTACTATCTTAGATCTTGTGAAAACAGGTTGTAAAGTCTGTAGAAATGGAAGGTTCACGTTATTTGTTTTCTCAGAACACCATGGGAACTCCACTTCTGACACTTCTCAAAGACCCTTACATCCTGGTAGCAGCAGGTGAGCTGAGCATGACCTTCCTCTCTGTGGGAAGAGTCAGGCTTTAGGCAGCCACACTGGCTCATAGAGCTGTCTCTCAGGTTCCATTTGCCTGGCCAACATGGGAGTCGCCATACTAGAGCCCACACTGCCCATCTGGATGATGCAGACCATGTGCTCCCCTGAGTGGCAGCTAGGTAAGTGACCTGGGTCCCCACCAACGGCTAAGGCATAGGCGGGTGCTGTGGGTCTTTTTGAAGGTTATCAACAACCATCAAGCCCATGTCATCAGTCTCCCTTTTTAAATTCATTTATTTAGTGTATATACAGTCTTCTGTCTGCATGTATGCCTGCCTGTCAGAAAAGGGCACCAGATCCCATTATAGATGGTTGTGAGCCACAATGTGGTTGCTGGGAATTGAACTCAGGACCTCTGGAAGAGCAGCCAGTGCTCTTACCCTCTGAGCCATCTCTCCAGCCCCGTCATAAGTCTCTTAAAGGGACAGTACACACCTTCATAGACTCAGTCAATGTCCACACCCATGAACTGAGTCCAAATGAGTGGGTGGAGAGTCACCTTGTGAAAGATGATGAGCAATGGAAAGGTCACAGGCCTACTACGGTTGTAAAAGTATTCAGTATTTCCAGCCAAAGGCCTGGTTTTGTTTCCATGGCATCGACTGGCAACATAAATGTGTGAAAACCACCTAATCTATCTGTATTAGTTTTCTTGTTGTTGTGACAAAGTACCCAACAAAAGCATCACAACAAAAGAAGGATTTCCTTTAGCTCATGGTTTGGGAAGATACAGTCTATCTAGGCGGTGAGGCCTGCAGAGTTAAATACTACTGGACTGCCTCAGTTCTGGAGGGACCATGAAACAGAGTATATGTGTGTTTGGGGGGAGATGCCTGAACTTACCTTGTGTTCTTTTTAAATCCCTTTGATTTTGTCTAAGGCCTCAGGCCCAATGGTGCTGCACATATTCAGTGTGGGTCTTTCTTCTTCATTTAAACCCAGAGGTGTGCCTCCCAGCGACTCTGATCCAATAATGGGTAAAATTAACCATCACACTTTCTAGGCACCACCTTCAAGGAATCTTTCTTTTATGTCACATTGTGTGGTAAAAGTTTGCTTTGTTGTTCCAGCCAGTGAGGCAGATGGGCCTGAAAATGTCAGCTCCATTTACAGGCAGCCGTGCCATACTGTCTGCTCTTTAGTTTTGACTAGTTCTGGGGACAAATCCCAGGGTCCTCATGCAAACTGGGCAAACATTCTACCACTATGCTACAGCCCCAGCCAGGTTATCTTATTTAGTAAGACCTGAGATATAAACCCTAAGGCTTAGTGCCTATGAATGTTTTGTCAAGGACTTGGTACCACGTTGTTTTGAAATAATTTGGTTTCACAATGAGTACCACTTGACTGATGTCTAAAATGAGCATGGTAGTGCTATCTGTTTCAAAGGGCTATTGTAGGAATGAATGGCCCGAGGTGTGCTCTGTACCTGTACACTGTGTAGGATCACAACCAACCACACTGTCCCTACACCTCCTTTTGTTGTCCTATATGCTCTATAAAGGGTGTTCAGCATCCATCGAAGCCCAGAATAGAGGTCCCCAGCCTCTTCTGCTCCATGGAGGCCTTGTGATTTGAGTGGAGAGAATGCCTGTACCTCTTCCAGGAACCCTGAGGACAAGGGGGCAGAAGAGGCTACGTGCAAACAACTCAGTCACTACAGGCAGGGGAGGCTCCTGGTGCCTCGGGAAAGCTGATAAGAACCGGATATAGCTCAACGGACTATTAAAAAAAATACAGAATCTAATTTTAAGGGACCAATTCAAAGTGAGGTTCCAGTTGTACACTTAACTTCAAATTGAATTTCTTGGGCTGTACCTGCTTCTGATCAAGACAATTAATTGAGTTAGGCAATGCTCAGTGCAGATAACATCTCTTCCGAGGAGGTTCTGGACACTCTGGCTCCCGGTACTAGTTAGTACACTACAACCTGGCGAGCCCTCCCCCCAGCAATCCAGTTAGCAGCCTCACAAGTTACCAGTCACTTGGCTGCCATGTGCCAGCGTCTTATACTACTTTCCTCAGTGCTTTCTGTACATGTAAACTCTACACATTCTAGATGATGCTGGGACTTCGAAGTAAGTTAACACAAATAGGTCAACTTCTCACCCCTCCTTTTAAAAAAAATTTAGTTTTGTTTTCAATACACCCTGATCATAGTTTCCCCTACTCCTTCCAATACCCCCCCCCCATCTTGTCTCTCCCCCAGATCCATTCCTCCATTTCCCTTCAGAAAAGAACAGACCTCCCAGGGATGCTCACTGAACATTGTGTAGCAAGATACAAAAAGACAGACTCTCATATCATGATGGGGTAAGGCAACCCAGTAGGAGGAAAGGACCCCAAGAGCAGACGAAAGAGTCAGAGACACCGTGATTTGTGGTGGCTGAGGTAGGAAGATCACAAGTTCAGGGCCAGCCTGGGCTACACTCCTATCTTTTTTTAATCATGATTTTGGTTTTGTTTTGAGACTGGGTTTCACATAGCATGGTCATGTCTTGGACTGGATATAGATAGCCCAGCCTTGAACTCTTATCCTCCTGTTTCAACTCCCAAGGACCTTAGGTTTTAATGCATGTGTCTACACACCTCATGGAACAAGTGACATTTCTAATGAGTTTCCAGGGGACAAAGGTAGTGTACACTACACCTGTTAATCACCCTTAGAAAAACAGAGCTTATGAAGAACCCTTCTCCAGTTTGCAGGAAGGAGCAAAGACAAACACACACACACACACACACACACAAACAACCATGTAGAGAGAGGCTTTTTCCTTGCCAGCAGCTTTGGTCGTGTCCCCCCCCCCCCCAGTCGCCTGGGCTCTGCCGCATTGTAGTCCCCAAATAACACACAAGACACTGTATTAATTATGAAGTTGTTGGCCTTGCTTGTTTCTTACTGGCTAGCTCTGACTTAAGTATTTATCCTATAATTGTTAATCTAAGTATTTCTCTTACCGGAGAAGTTTCCAGGCTTCCTACCCCATGGCGGTTACATCTTGACTCCCTGTGCTTCTCCTACCCAGAGTCCTCCTGGACTTCTAGTCCCACCTATCTTGCTTTCCTATTGGCCAACAGTGCTTTGTTGACATATACACAGGACTTCCCCAACATAACCAGACAACAACAACAACAACAATAAAAGCTGTTGAGAGTCACGTGTGGTCTGAATTGGACCTGGTACCACATGGCCAATGGGTCCTAGGTACTGCTACCAAGAACAGAAGATAACACTGGCTTTGGAAACAGGTGCTCTATGGTTTGAACTTACACCCAGACATTTACCAGTTATCATGGTGGAGAGCCTTGCTGTTTTTTCTTATATTTGTTTATTTAGACAAGATCTCACTATACAATTTGGACAGATCTTGACTTCCCAATCCTCTTATCTCAACTCCCTCAGGCCTAGGGTTACAGGCGTGCACCATCGCACCTGTCTTCATTTTATTTGTAAAATTTTAAAAATCTTTCAGGGTCTCGGTCTTTGTACTTATTTCAAGTACAAAGTGCATGGATTATAGGATTTACTGAGCTAATAATTCATCTTGACAGTCATGGCTATGCGCCATCCTCTCTTGAAGACAGACTGTGGACAGCATATGAGTGTTAATTAGCCTAGAACACAAAGTACTGCTGAAATAGCAGCTGGGGTCAGGTGCTATGGAACAAGTGAATGTTTGAGGAAAGCCTGCTTTAGGAAATTTCACACAATTTACAAGGATGTCAAGGAGACGGGGAGCTAGGCGAGTGAGCTTCCTCTTTCTATGTATCAGCTAAACCATTCAGTAGTCACTACCGCTAAACTTTCATTTAAATACAAATGAACAGGTACACTTTGAAGCAGATTGCCACCCTGCGCAGATAAAGTAGGCAAACACAGGACGGCATGCTTTACTTCTGCTGCCTAGAAGACAATATTAAAAGCAAACAAGCGGCTGCCTGCCCTGACCAACTGTTTACATTGGGCTTTGGGATCAGAGACAGGGTACTTTCAATTGGGTTACATTGTTTCCTTGAGATCCAAAGTGGTACAGGGAGGGGCTGCGAGGCCAGAAGAGACTCACACTGCTGCTTCCAACCACACTCTGGCAACGAGTCACTCAGGTGCGCTTGGGTAGAGGAAACACCTGGCCTTGAAGTGAGATGCCTAGGTTCGCCCTGACCATCACAGGTCACGATAATAAAGGCGAGTTCTCGCTGGGCACTTCTGTGCCAAGCCAGTCTAAAAGATATGCAGTGTGTTCTTACTTCTTGTGTTTTCTATAAACATTTTTAATAATTTCCTAACTACAACGTATTTTTAGCCTCTCCAACTCTTGCCATGTTTCCCTATGAGGCCTTATCTTTAATTATTATTGTCTTAGTGTATGAGCTCATGCATGTGTGCATTTGCATGTGTATGTTCAAGCATATGTGTGTGTTTTTGTGTATCCTACTGAGTCCAATAGTGTTTTCCATATGCTCATGGGTATAGGACTGACTACTTGGATAGTTTTCTAAGGGGCTCACTCCTGAAGAAAGCTGATCTCCTTCCTCCTGATGCCTGGAGATCTTCAAATGGGGGGAGGGGAAGCTTTGTGAGCCCTTCCCCCATGTACACTGGAATACTGACTGGGTGTGGTCTTCTGCAGACAGTCATACTGTTGAGATTTCATGGTTGCAGTTTCCTGTCGCGTCCAGAAAATGCTATTTGGCAACAGTCGCCTTGTCCTCAGGTTCTTATGATCTTATGTAATGTTCTCTGAGCTTTGGTATAGGGTCATGTCACTCTTTCCATTTGGGGACGTGTACGTGAAAGTCACTTGCTCTTTGCATGTTGAGTAGTTGTGGTTCTCTGTAATAGCCTCCAACTGCTACAAAAAGAAGACTTTGTGATGAGGGCAGTGACTCCCCATTGCCTTCTTAGAGGCATACTCTACTCTCTTGCTTTGCTACCTGTCAACGATAGGACTTCCACCCTTGGGCTAGAGAGATGGCTCAGTGGTCAAGAGCATCTCCTGCTCTTCCAGAGGACCAGGATTCCATCACCAGCACACACGGCATGTCTCATACTCATCTGTAACCCCATTTCTGGGGGACCTGCTGCCCTCTGATGGCACTTCATGGACAAGGTGCACATATAGTTACGGTACACATATGGACAGCAGGTGCACACTGATACACATAACTAAAAGGTTTTTTAACCTGGGTGTGGTGGCATGCACCTTTGATCTTGGCATCCAGGAGGCAGAGGCAGAGGCAGGGGGATCTCTGTGAGTTCAGATCCAGCTTTGTCCATATGAGTTTCAGGACAGGCCGGGTTATGAATTAAAAAAAAAGGAATCCTATACTGTGGTGTGCTGATTAGAATATCTATTCTTTTTTTCTGTTTTTTTTTTTTAGCTTTTGCAAGAGACCCTACCCATTTCCAATATTAAAACAAAAAGAGTTTGTGCTCTTAAAAAGTCTCTATTTATAATATTAAATGTGTGTGTGTGTGTATGTGTGTGTGTGTGTGTGTGTGTGTGTGTGTGTGGCAGTGGACATGTGCATGTGAGTGCAGGTACTCACAGAGGCCAGAGGGGTCACTCTGGAGCACAGGCGGCGTGAGCCACTCAACCTGGTCATTAGGGACAGACCCGTAAGAGCCCCTAGTCACTGAGCCAACTCTTCAATCCCCACTTCCATGATCTTAAAAACCACATCGGCCAGCTGGTCTTGATCTTGTGTGTTCGTGGCCTCTCCCGGAGCTCTGCCCTTGTGTATCTGCTGTCTGGCCCCTCCCTACGGTTGTTTCAAGCCCTTCACAGCCCCGACTTTTCCTCCCCCACTGATCTTCCCCCTCCTCATCACCCAGCTGACTGAAACAAAAAGCTTTAGTTCTCATTATTTCTCTCTTCTCACTCTCATGTGTCCCCACAGGAGAGAAAGCTCTACAACTACACCTTAAAAAATACTTGCGATTTTGCTCAGTCCTCTCTGTTTTGGCTTCCAAGAGGAGACTCTGCCTTTTTTTTCTCCAGGGCTTGCGAAAGTCTCTGCCTTCCCTCTTGTCCTGTAAAGCCACTCTTCTAAGACATTTTAGGAAACGCCGGCTGGGCTGTGTTACTGTGCCCGAAGCTTCTCACGTGCTGTCTGCTCACAGGTCCCAGAGTCCAGGCAACTTTCCTGCGCCTACAGCACACTATGTGGTTAGTGTTAGCTTGTGTTAGATGCTGCACTTGTTTCTGTCTTCTCTTTCTTGCTAAACAAGGTCTCAGCTTCAGCACCACCCCTCAGCCTTTCCTTGGCTCCCCAAATGCACGGTTGTCTCTCCTCCAGTCACCCTGATATATAACTGTGAAATTTCTTTCACATTTTTCAAAATTACTTTCTCCACATAATTTTCTAGCATTTATTTTAGCTTTATTACTTAGCACAATAAATTATTTTAGAATTAATTATCAATCTCTCCTTAAATGTGAGCTCCCTTTGAGTTATGGTCATCTTTTGAGTTTATTTGCTTGTATTTGTTTGTTTTAAGATAGCGTCTTGCTGTGTCGACCTTGAATTTCCACTCAGCCTAGTAAAAAAGCCACTGTGGGGTCTCAAGAAAATGATCACATAATCCCAAGTACTTCTGCAAGGCAAAAAGGTAGACAGGCTCTTATCTGCTAACTGCTTAATCAAGCAAGCACCTGCACAGGGCTTCTGTGCCTTACTGTCAGTGGTTAGAATTCAGCTTTGCATTCTTACCTGATTGGTTAATGGACGCTGTCATAGTAGATAAGCACATATATTGAGCATATATTTTTATTTTGGAGAAAATGCCAATATTTGTATGTTTTCTATTTCTCTTTTAAATTTTCTATTAAAATAGCACTTCCCTTCTTTGGTTTAATGCTTTCATTGAAAAGACAATACATTTTCATTGTGTTTCCTGTGGCCTCCCCCACACTGGGATTATAGACCTGTGCTGAATTTGTTTCGATGTTTATCTTTAAAAATATTTTATGTGTACGGGTGTTTTGCCTATATGTATGTTTTATGCACCACAGGTGCGCCTAGTACCCAAGAACCTGGAGTTACAGACAGGTGTGAGCCACCACGTGGGTTCTGGGGATCAAACCTGGGTCCTCTGTAAGAACTGTGGGTGCTCTTAACCACTGAGTTCTCTCCAGCCCTTCTGGGTTGATCTTGTTTGCTGCTCAATCACTGGCCTTAAGAATACCTGGCAAATGGTACAAGCTCATCGGAAAAACACAAGAAAGAAGGAAAGAGACGGAGGGGCGCGAGGAAGAACTCGCAAATAAAAAGTAAAATTTCCAGGTCACATGGTTGTCAAGTGGACGAGCCACATACTGAACCCCAAACTGCATGCTCTGAGATCCGTGCTCCAGATCATCTCACTCTGTTGTCCTAAAGGCAGGTGGCCAGGGCGGTAGTTAATGAAACGTTTTCCAGCTTGTTCCCACTGTCACCTGGCATGGTATAGTAACAGCTTTGCTGTATGTACTCAGATGTTGGAGCCAAGGCCTGGAAAGGCAAAGACCACAGGCAAAGCAGCAAGGGGACAGGTCACACGCAAGTGAGGCATTTGACTTCCCGGGAAGCTCCTACTCTTGTGCTGATAAGCAAGTGAATCTTAGATGCCAGTGGCTTCCCGAGTCACTTGTCAGAAAGCCTGGGAATATGTTGAGGCTACGAAATATGTTGAGGCTAAAAGCAGCCTTGTTTCTGAGGAAAGCAGGGCTGCAGGGTCCTGAGACCATTGCTCCTGACTTGCACAAAGATCTTCAAAGAGCACATCAAAGTGGTTTGGGGAGTTGGAGGTATCAGGGGTACATTGCTGCACTGTAGGAAATGCGGTGCTTCAGATAAGTTGAGCATGTCCTAAGGTGAGCTTCCGTGTTCTTCCACAGGTCTGGCCTTCC
Organism: Mesocricetus auratus; assembly: GCF_017639785.1. Taxonomy (NCBI): domain Eukaryota; kingdom Metazoa; phylum Chordata; class Mammalia; order Rodentia; family Cricetidae; genus Mesocricetus; species Mesocricetus auratus. Next base: position 5,149,745 of record NW_024429185.1, read on the forward strand.
TGCCTGCCAGTGTGGCCTACCTCATTGGCACGAACCTTTTTGGTGTGTTGGCCAACAAGATGGGTCGGTATGTAGCCTGAGAAACTGGAAGAATGATTAAACTGTCACTTAATGGTGTCCTTTGAGCTTGTTCCTGTACTTGGGACAGCTTCTTTGAGACGCTCTAGGCTCCAATGATAAAAATTGCCGTGAGGGAGGTTGATGGGCAGGTGATGAGGGCAGAATAGAGAATGGGTTATCCTGAGCTGACTGCTTTCCAGAGGCAGTGATTACACAGAGATAGCCCTTCCTTTCCAGCTGGAGAGGTGATGCCACCCCAATAGCCAACAGCTGCAAAATGAAAAAAAAAACAGTGTGTATTTTGGGGTAGCAGTTGCCAAGCTCTGTTCCATGGAACCATAGAGAATTCTAGACAGGGATATCAGAAGCCCACAGGGGTGGGGAGGGTGGGGGAATGGGAGCGGGAAGGGTGGGGAATGAGGGGGAGGGTGGCAAGAAGTATGAATCTAGATTCTTTCTTCTCCTGCTATAATGATAAAATCACTTTGATTTTAATTTTTATCATTGTAGCTCAGTACAAAGATTTATAACATGCTTTTGAAAGCAAAGTTATAGGTATGAGGAAGTATGCATATTTCCATATGGTTTTTTGAGATGTATTTGTAAAACCATATATATTACAGAGTGGGTTGAGTCTGAGCTGGGCTGTAGAGATGGGTCAGTGGGTAAAGACACTGACCTCAAAAACTTAGTGACCTGAGTTCAATCCCCAGAACCCACATCAAGGTAGAAGGAGAGAACTAACTCCACAAAGTTGACCTCTGACCTCCACACTCATGCTGTGGTGGGCCTCCTCTCACTTCAACCCGCACCCCACACACACTCCCCCTCTCTCTCACACACACAAATAATAATAAATGAACACTATAGAAAGGAAGCAGCCTGAACTGGCAAACACTAGTAATCAAGTGCATGAACATCTCCCTAGGGGCGATGCCTTTGGAGCCAGCAGACCAGTTGGTTCTAAGGGAAACAAGGCTATGTCCCACTGTACCATTGCTATGAGAAGAGACGCAAGGTCAGGGAGAAGAGCAGGTCAAGAAAAGGACAGGCATAGAAAGGCTTCAACCTGGTCCTGTAGTCTGTCTCTGTGCAGTTCCTTCCCCTAATCCAAGGGACTGCTTGAATTAGGGTGTGTAGGACTGGCCGAGGTGGCAAGTGGCAGCCATCTCTCTGCAGACAGTGTGTGGTGATGACCCTTTTCTTCCAGGTGGCTGTGCTCCCTTGTTGGAATGGTGGCAGTAGGCATCAGCTTGCTCTGTGTAAGTACAAGACCCAGTTGGAAAAGGAGGCACACTAGACATTTAGAGATGATTTTCCTTCAAATGGGCAGTAGGCTGACTTGGTAGGAAATCCTAGAAAACTACTTCTACATGAAAAGAAATTGGTGCTGGAGGAGATGCCACCAGCTGAATTGGCATGCCATCAAAAGGAGGTGGGAAAGGAGAGGAATCGGGCTGTGTGTGGGGGGACCAGAGGCGTGAGGCTGTGCACATACACATGAAGTGAAACACATTGGTGTCTGTTTCTGGAGCCAGCCAGCCAATGGTGTGCTATGAATCCATTTATTCAATCTACTGTGACAACTCCCACCAGCCACCAGGGCGGGTACCATCAATGGCTCAGTCTCTAGAACCAGAAAATTCGGTAGAAGGAGGAAAGCAGGGATTTCCGTCTTTGAGAGTCCTTTGCCCTCCCAGGCCATTACAGTCTCCTGTTCTCAGCGGAGAGCATCCGTCCATCAGTCCATTTGGCTCTATGCTCAAGGGATGCGACAACAGAGCTGCTGAGCTTTTTTTTTCCCCGAGACAGGGTTTCTCTGTATTGTTTTGGAACTAGCTCTTGTAGACCAGGCTAACCTCGAACTCACAGAGATCCGCCTGCCTCTGCCTCCTGAGTGCTGGGATTAAAGGCATGTGCCACCAACACCCGGCTGAGCTGCTGAGCTTTGAGCACTGCACCCAGGACGAGCTGGAGCCCCTGGTGATGGGCATGGGCTCAGGCCTCCACCCCAGCCTGGCCACTTGCCATTTTTGTGTCTCTGAGCAACCCATGTCACTTCCTCTGCTCAGGGTTCTCACTGGAGGATTCTGCTTGCATGTCACAGGATGTGTGAGGTAATCCACATAGACTGCAGCATGGAGAGGGCACATGAAAAGCCCTCAGCAAGTCAGCCCTGCCACTGAGAAGTATGAGCACCTCTTGAGGTATTGCTCCATAGGTATAATGACTTGTCAGTGCTAAATGGCAAGCTAAACCTTTGAGGGCCCTGTGCTGGAATAGTAGGTTGGGTAACAAGTACCAAGGAAAGGGTAGGGACACTGCTTAAAAGGGAAAGACAGGCTTTCAGTAAGGCTATGCATGCCATAGCTTGCTCTTGTGGCACTCAGACGATTCCACCAGTCTCTCCAGTTGTTGAGCTGTTAACTGTTGGGCTCATTTTTTTGTCTTTTTTGCTGCAATGGCTACCAAGTTAGGGTTTCAAATAAATGTTGGGACTTAATTTGGTGGTGCAGGCCTTTAACGCCAACTACCCCCAGAGGCTAAGATAGGAGTTAAAGGCTTGCCTGGGCTACAGAGTAAGTTCAAGTCTGTCCTGGGCAGCTTAGTGAGATCCCATCTCAAAAGAAATAAAAAAAGGGGTGGGGTGTGTTTGCCTAGCCTTCACAAGGCGCTAGGTTAAATTCCAAGTGCTGTAAAATAAATGGCAAGCAAATTCGATGATGTCAATAATGAAAAGAAAGATGACCGCACTCAGAGATGAATGAGGACAGCAGTGTGTGTTTGGTAGAGAGGGGCCAATGCTCATGAAAAGAAAAGGTCCCTTGCTGTGATATAATTGAGTTCAGTCTGAGGTTCAAACTTGATCTTGCTGTTTATTGGCTTCATAACTTTGGGTGGTTCCGGTCCAGTTTTTATGTGATCAAAGTGGAGAGGAAGATTACTCTTCAAAAGAAGGTGTGAGAAATCAGAGGTAACACATGCAGCACATGTCTCCAATACATGTCACATGAAAACTCTGCCCCCTGTGCCCCCATCCCAGTGGCACTCTGAGGAACTCTTCTTCTGGTCCCTTCCAGGTGCCTCTGGCTCACAACATTTTTGGTCTCATTGGTCCCAATGCAGGCCTTGGCTTTGCCATAGGTGAGTAGTGCCCTTGAAGTAAAAAAGAAGTCTTTGAGAATTTCCTTTGGGTCAGGTTCCTTTCCTCCCCATTTTCCCATCAGAAAAAGCTGGTGGGAAGGCAGGAATGGGAGATGGCAGATGTACCCAGGTGGGCTTGTGGTTCCTTCCTGGACCGGTGTTGGTGCTGAGTGTGGGGACAGCAGGCCAGGGAGGCAGAGTAGAGGGAGATGCCGTAGCTATGGATAAGTTGACTGACAGCATCCTGCTTGTTCTGGCCACAGGCATGGTGGATTCCTCTTTGATGCCCATCATGGGATACCTGGTGGACTTGCGCCACACATCTGTGTATGGGAGTGTCTACGCCATCGCTGATGTGGCTTTTTGCATGGGTTTTGCTGTTGGTATGTTTGTTGGGGGCAGATGGGAGCTTCCAGGCCCAAGTGACCCAGTCTCCCCTCTCCATTGTAGCTAACCTGGATGTGGAACCAAAGGCCTTTTTCTCTTTTAGTGGAATCTGTTACAGCCTCTCTGATTACCCACTTTTTCCTAGCATAGTATTTCCCTAATTCAACAAACATTTGGTATTTGATTTATTTTTTTCACAGGCCCGTCTACCGGGGGTGCTGTTGTACAAGTCATTGGCTTCCCATGGCTCATGGTCATCATTGGTGTCATCAATATCATCTATGCTCCTCTCTGCTGCTTCCTGCAGAACCCCCCAGCCAAGGAGGAGAAGCTTGTAAGGCACCCTGAGTGCTGGATAAAATACTTGTCTGTTTCTTCCTGTGGCTCCCCTGGCCCTTCACTGTGAGCTCATTTCCTCTCTGCTGGTCATTTCTCTGTTCTTCCTAACATACATATCCTTCCTTTTATAATTCCCTCTTTCCCCTCTTTCTTTAAGCCACTGGGCCCTCTATTATCTGGATCTTAAGTGAAGAAGGAAAATGGGGAGCAGGCATGGTCACACACATCTGGTCTCCCAGCATTTGGGAGATAGTGGAAGTAAGAAGTTCAGGGTTGTCCCCAGCTATGTATGGAATTAAAGGCTAGCCTGGCCTTCATAAGATCTAGTAAAAAAGCATCAAAATAAAACTAAACTAAACTAAAAAAGGAAAAGTGACTAAGAGATAGGAATATTGTCTGTAAAAGGCATCCTGTGGTTACTATAGCAAGACTCAATTTACTAAGTTATATCTTGCCTTATCCTTATCTGGTGATGTCTTTTTTTAATTACCTTATTTTATTTATTTTTGTCTGCATATGGTGCAAGCAAGACTGTAAAAGAGGAGGATATTGTCTTCTTTTATTATTCTTAGCCTACAGCCTTGAGACAGTGTATGAGAGACTTGCCCTTTTGTCTGGGCTGGCTGTCCAGTGAGCTCCCAAGACTTGCTTGTTTCTACTCACCAGCACTAGCTTTATAGGCATATGACTGTGCACAGTCTTTTATATGGGTGTTGGGGATTCCAGCTCAGTCCTTACGCTTGCAGAGTTAAGTGCTCATACCTACTGAGTCATCTCTCAACTCAGGCCATGTCTTTTAAAGTTAAAAAAATAGTCTCTAGGCAAAAAGATCCTGTATGCTCTATGATATAGTCAATATGATACTTTGCTCCTCTTGTAGCGTGACCACCCCAGCAGCACTAGGGGCCTCACGGATTCAGGAAGTACGCAGAAGCTTCTCAAAGGAACAGGAGTAGGCAGAAAAGTCTATGAGAGGAGAGTCCATTTCAGCCAGCTTCTTTCTGTGTCTTGTACATATTGAGGCTAGGTTTCAAGAACAAGCGTATCAGATGTTTGTCCTGACTGGACTTGATGTGCCTAGGCACCTTGGAAGGAGTGAGCCTATTCATGAGGCAGAAGGAGGATGCTATACTTACATCTACACTAAGCTTGGATGTGCCAGTGTGGACAAGAAACAGGATGGTCACAGCTATGCAATAATATCTATACTTGTCTCTTGCCTCAGGCTATTCTGGGCCAGGAATGCCCCATGGAGACTCAGATATATGCCGCCCAGAAGCCCACAAGGGAGTTTCCCTTGGGGGACAACAGCGATGATCTTGGCAGTGAGGACTAACTGAAGAAGTCATCCCAGGTGACCCCGTAAGACTTGGATTTCAGTGACCACCTGCACCCCAGGGACAAGATCACTATGGACTATTCGATGGATTTCATTTTCCTTTCATCTGGCTGTTTCCCTTCCTGTCTTCTCACTGATGGCTTGCCCTTACTCACTTGTGCAAGCCACCACCCTCCCTCTGCTCTTTGATGCCATAGGTGGTCCACTTTTTGTGGAAGGACAGTGCTACTTCCTGCCAGACCAAAGTGAGGCTGGTTAAAGCTGAGTCGTGACAAGTTCTGCAAGGGATGACTCACTTCCTGTAGGCGGTACTGAACAATGTGTCTGTGAAACCAGAAGGACAAATGGCAAACCTTGCTTTGTTCTCTGGTTTTCTTTAACATATGCCCAACAGGTCATGAGATTTGATCTCTGTCCTGTGATATGTTTTCCCAGTTGAGCTTCAATATATAGTGCTTAGCTTATTTTAAAGTTTATATATATTTATGTGTAGGTGTATGTGCCAAAATGACTTCACCCTCGTTAAATGAGGCCTTCCTACTCTTTTCATTACCCAATCAAAAGAAAATAAGCAGCTTTCTCAGGCTTGAGTAATGTCTGTTTTTGTGATTTCTGGTGTATGTTTGTATCTTTCCCAAACCTCTTAAACTCTTAAAAATAAAAGTGGCTGAAGGACAGAAAACAAAACAAACAAGCAAAAAACAAACAAACAAAAAAAAAACTACCCCCAAACCAAGAACACGGCATTAGACTCAAGAGTTCTCTGCATGAAGCAAAAAGAAATTTGAAATGTCTCCCAATATGTGTTTCCTAATACTAGGAGTAGAATAAGGCATTCTTTGTTCAGACGTGTCAATGAGTAAGTCATTATCTAATTCAGACATGATAAGCCAGATGCCACTTGGTAGCAGGAAAGAGTGTGTGGGAAAATACACTGGGTGCTATAAATCACATAAAATTTTGTTACATTTTTGAAATGGTTATTGGTGATGGAGACTCAAGAAAATGGGAGACATGACACTCATCCTAAGTAGTTCTCATTTATTTAAGAAGACAGAGTAAAATTTCCAAACAACCCAAGTTAGCATATAATATTCATGGATGCTCAGGTCTGAGAGTGGGATAACAGCAGAGACAGACATGGAGAAAGGATGCTGTGACAGTACCTTGATGCCAGACAGGGATGCTTAAACTTGACCTGGAGTGACACCTGGATCACTGTGTTCTTCCCTGGTTGTTGGATAGGTTCAGGACAAACCCTGATTCACCAGAGCACATTTTGGCTGACTCTCAATGAATCTGTGTCACTTAGACAATGACTATCTGATTAGTGGATGTGTTTTTGGGAGTTCGCCTTTAAACTAGACTTCCCTGATTTGTAGAACCAGATAGACTTGTATCATTTAGTGCAAATGGCATGCTTCTTCTTACACTTTAAAGAAGAAGCCTAAAGTCAAATTAGCAAATTATTCACCTGAATGTCTAAGTCATAGTTCTCAATGAAGGCAGAGAGAGAGAGAGAGAGAGAGAGAGAGAGAGAGAGAGAGAGAGAGAGAGAGAGAGAGAGAGAGAGAAAATAGGCCACAAAACTTTAAAGAGGGAAGGGAGGGAACATATACATACAGGTGGGGTTTATAATAAAAGTTGGGCTTGTTACAAGGACTGCTAATGTTTGTTTCAAAACAAAGGAAGAATTTAGCAAAAGTAATCTCGAGGATAAACTTAGTCTTTATTAATGGCCCTGCAAGGAACATGAAAAGAATGCACAGTAAACATCAAACATTGGCAGGTAATAACGATCTTCCAAAACAAAAATGTCAATCTAGTGAGAAGGAGACTCAAGGATCTTTCTTTAAAAGCAGCAGCTGTTCCTGGCAGCAGGTGATCTGCCCCATGAAACAACTGAGATGTACTTTTCTCCTCATAAAACGAGGCAGTGCAAAGAACACCCAGGGCTGGTCAAACAAAGAAGGCAGAAGGAAATGCCAGAAATATGTTGGGCATCCTCAGAGTGGAGACAAGCCCCAAGGCGTCATTCCCCAGCCCAAAAGTGTGGCACGTCCCCATCTCATGGAGAGGCAGACAGTCCAGGAGGAGTTGGAGAAATACAGAGAAAGTGCTGTGGGAGAGACAGGGAAATTCATATGGGGAGGAACCCAAGTTAAAGAAGCTAGGATTAGTAAAGACTTACACCTTCTAGAAAGCTCTGGTAATGGCAGCCTCAGAGCCTCAGGATGCATCCACAGCAGAGTCGACCTACAGTGTCTTACTCATGGGGTTCATCCTTCTAGATAAGACGCTGGCTGAAGAAGTGACTGTTAGAAAAATATTGCATTGTCACTCTCCTGTGCAAGTCCTCAGAGGCTGACAGGAAGAAAGGGCAATGTAAGCTGTCCACATAGCTCCTTAGATGCCCGCAGGTCTTTAGTACTTGGTAGTTGTACCTGTGTAGGCAGAACTACATGGACCGTCACCAGGACCCATACAAATTATACAGTTTGGGTCTCCTGAATTTACCCTACAATCTTCTGTACAAGACACACACGGTCTGGGTCATGGGAGAGTACAACCAGACAGTTCTCCGGTTATGCAGGGGTAGGAGTAAGCAAAGTGCCAGCTCTGAATATGAAATATCCCCTTGAGGCTCTTGTATTGAGTGCTTGGTCCCCAATTCATGTTGTTATTTTAGGCGGTTCTGTAAACTGTAAGGTGAGGTCGGGTTGGAGGAAGTGTCACAGCAGTAGGGGTCTTTCTAGGGCCTGTCTTGTACTGGCTCCTTCCTGTTCCGCTTCACGTCCACCTTTACATGGACAAGGACCTCTGCCATCCTAACACTCTGCCCAAACGTGAAGCGCCATCAGTCAGGGCTGGAACCCTTTGAAACCAGGAGCCTTCAGCTGTCCTTGCTGGTGTTAGTCACAGCGGTAAGAGAGCTGACTGATTCTCCCTGTCCTGCCCGTCTGTGTGACCCAGGCATTGTCCTTTCACATCTCTGTGCAAAAGCATCAGCTTCTGCAGACGTGGCTCTCTGTGTTTCCTCTGTGTGTGTCATATTGTGGGATTCAGAGAGTCAGGGCCGGGGCCTCGGTGAAGAGTCCTTAGCGAAGCTGAGAGGCAGCACGCAACGCACCACCATCTCAGAGCCGCCGCTGTATCCCCGCCCCGCCCCTTCTCTCCCTCCCGCCCCGCCCCGCCCCTTCTCTCCTCTCCCTGTATGTCCACTTTTTCCACTTCTCCCCCTTTGGTACTCCCCGCTCGCCTCTCTCTTCCTCCTCCTCTTATTCTTGTCCTGGAGAACGAAGAACGCGGTGTTAGCAGAGGCAGGAGAGTGAACAAGGTCTGTTCAGATCTGTCCTCCAGGCTGAGTCAGTCTCCAGCAAAAAGATGCTTTAGCCAGAGGTGGATTAAATATGATAGTGGTCCCATGGATTATACTAAAGCTCAAATATTCCCATCTCCCAGTGATTTTGATCTGTCTTAATGCCACACTTGTCTGTGCAGGTACTGGTGTGTATAAATCTTTCATACCATTCATATCAAAGTTGAGCACAGTTATGTGTGTGATACTTAAAAACAGCGATAAACAACCATGTTAGTGGGTTTATTATTTACCATGTTGCACTTTTTTTTTGTTTTTGTTTTTTCAAGACAGGCTTTTTCTGAGTAACAGGCCTGGCTGCTAGGATTACAACTCAGGTCCTCTGGAAGAGCAGCCAGTGCTCTTAACCACTGAACCACCTCTCCATGTATATGGTACACTTTTTATAATGGTTTTACACACACACACACACGAGACTGTGACTCATGTAGATCCAGGCTGGCCTTGAACTTCTGATCCTCCTTTCTTAATCTCCACAGTGAGTGCTGGGATTACAAGCTTGCACTATCACACTTTATATTGGTGCTGGGGATGGGACCCCTAGCTTTGTGCATCACGTATGAACTCCATCTGAAGCCCCTTCCTAACATATTTAAAAGAGCGTCAGGCAGGTCCTTTAGGATGAGTTCAGAAGAATCTAGGCACTGTTTTTGCAGGGATGATGACAATTGCACACAAGCTTTTTCCTCTGGAGACTCTCCAGTGAGACAAAGTGATAGGGTGATCTGATCTTGCACAGGCCTGCCTAATGTGAATATCTATATCTATATCTATCTATCTATATATATATTTTTTAAAGATTTATTTATTATGTATACAGTGTTCTGCCTGCATATCAGAAGAGGACACCAGATCTCATTATAGATAGTTGTGAGCCACCATGTGGTTGCTGGGAATTGAACTCAGGACCACTGGAAGAGCAGTCAGTGCTCTTAACCTCTGAGCCATCTCTCTAGGCCCCCTAATGTATATATTTTTATCTTCATTTTTTATTTTAAAAAGTTTAAACATACATTTTAAGTTTAAAAGTAGCAAAAAGTTTATATAATAAGTACACAAAGACAAAACATTGTAGTGGGTTTACTTTGGTTTGCTAGAGGCATGTTATGCCTAAGTAACACAAGTTTACCTTGAACTTGCAACAACTCTCCTGCCCCAGTCCTCTGAGTGCTGTAATCACAGTCTCTCATGACTGCTCATCTAGAAAAATATTTTTTGTACAGTTGTACAGTGCGCTTGTTTTTTTTGCCAAGTATTATTTGATAAAAATATTTTAGAATCTTTCTAAAGTAAAAACATTACAGAAAGCTAAATTGGTTTATTATTTAAAATAGCTTAAAAAGGTTGTGAAGCCCATGTGTGTAGTGCTCATGTAGTCTTCAGCAGTGTATGGTGACACCTCCCACATCCCCTCTCCACCCAGCCTCCGAGTAGAAGGGTAGCTTCTACTCCTGCAGCCTCCACTAAGGGAAGCGCCCCATTTGGTGTGCCGGTGTGGCTTTCATACACTGCCATTGTACCTTTTATTTATTTGGATATGTTTAGAGACTCAAATGCTTAGCCACTTCTGGAGTTGCTTGAATTGTTCTGCTATGGTCTCTAGTGTTCGGTTACAGAAATGAGCTCTGCAGATTGGTGGCTTGGGAACAAAGAAGGCTATGGTATGTAGCCTGGGTGTCCGCTGGGCCACACCTTCAGGGTTTGTCAAGCAGGCAGTGCTCTTGTACTGACCTATACCTCCAGTCCTTGTTTTTGACTTTTTGTTTTGCTTGTTCGCCCAGGTGTGTCTTGAATTCATTCTATATCCCACACACCCCTTGAACTTTTTAGGATCCTCCTGCCTCCATCCTGTGTAGCTAGGATGGCAGGCCTACACCACCAGGCTAGGCTCTACCTGAGTTCATGTTCACACAGCCAGAAAATACCTAAAGGTTCTTTCATCATAATGGATTGATAGACTGTAATTATTAAACAATGCGTGACCATAGTTAAAACAAAATGCCTCATACATGAAAAATAGCAGGTTTTTATTAATAACTTTTCTTTCTTGGCAACTTCATATATATTATATAGTACATTCTAGTTACTTTCTCCCACATTCTCTCTTATCTTACTCCCACTCATGCAAGTCCCAGTTCCTTGCCAATTTCATTGTTTTGCATTCATGACTTTGTGTTCTGTTTTGTTTGTGACTGAGTTGGCCTGTAATTAGATCTATGGCTCCCCCTCCATAATCTGTTAGTTGCTCATAGTTCAACAGTAAGAGGTAGAGTTCCACGTGGCTCTCTCCAGTTGATAGCTAACTGATGACCAGGGCAGTCTTGTGTAGATCTAGTGCCAGAAAACATAACTGCTATAGTTCATGATTGCCATAGCCATGTCATGCCTAGAAGATGGCAGTTCATGGTTCTTCCCTCTGTCTTCCCAGATCTTTGGGTTTTTTTCTGCCTCCTCTTCCAAGATGATCACTAAGCCTTAAGGAGGTAGTACAGATGCGTTTGTTTAGGGCTGAGACCTCCACAGCCTAACTCTTAGCATCTTGTGCACCCATGGGTTTCCAAGCTCACCTCCACTCACTGCAAACAGAAGTTTTCCTTAATTAAGGCTGAGAGTAGCCTTTGTTTATCATATAAATATAGATATCTAGAATGTGGTTTGATGCTATGTCAATTTAACTGTACGGGAGTAATACGTTCTCACTTAGATTCTAAGGCCTCCTTAGTCATGGGTTTTTTGATCGGGTTTACAAAATTAGGCATGGACCTTGTCTTGTGGAACAGCCCTCAAATCCAACCAGAGAGTAGGTAGTTCCCACTGTGACCGTTGGGCCCATATGAAAGTTGCAGCAGTTTGGGGCTAGAGAGACGGATTAGCCTTTAAGCGTGTTCTTCCAAAGGAGCCAAGCTCAGTTCCAAGCACCACCCTGGGCAGTTCACCACCACCTGTAACTTCAGCACCTGCTTTTGATCTCCATGGACATCTGCACGCAGGCCTACAGTATACATAGATGCACACGTATGCACATGAATACATTAATCTTTCAAAAATTCAACAGATTTTGGGCCACTCTTTATTGCTAACAGGTCCCATCCTCTATGTTCTTTCGTTCGTTTTTTTATTTCTTCTCCTCTCACACATCTTCTCCCGAATGCAGTTTTCCCTCCCTACACTCCCTTGAGTTCTCCCACCACCACCTCTCCTCTTCCCCAGATCTACTCCCCATTTCCCTTCAGGAGAGAGCAGACCGCCCGGGCATGTCACCTGAGTATGGCATAACAAGCTACAATAAAACTAGGTGTAAGCCCCACATCAAGGCTGGACCAGGCAACCCAATAGGAGGATGAGGGTGCCAAGGGCAGGTGAAATAGTCAGAGACACCCCCATTCCGTCCTTTAGGAGTCCCACAAGAACGCCAAGCTACACACACAAACATAGCATGTATGTAGAGGACCCAATGGAGATCCATGCAGGCTCCTTGACTGTCACTTCGTCTCTGTGAGCCCCTATGAGCCCTGCTTAGTTGATTCTGTGAACCACTTTCTTGTGGCTCCTCCAATCCTTCCTCCCTCTCTTCTGAGGGGTTCCCCGAGTTCCCCCTAATGTCTGGCTGTGGGTCTCTGCATCCGCCCCCATCAGCTGCTGCTGTCCTCTATTTTCCTATTCTTATCTATTATTATTATTACTATTGTTATAATATTACAGAAGGATTATTATATTATGGAAATCGCCAGGCCTTTTCTTGATTTGGCAACAATTTGATGTGATCTACTGTCTCTTTAACAGTAGATGGACATTGAATATTTTTGCTGGCCCCTACCCTGCCCTTCAACTTCCAACTATTGCTTAATCATGACTTTCTAAATGAATGATACTTATTTGCATGATTATTTCTTGTGTCTAGACTCGGGGTGGAATCTGATTTAATTTTTTCCTGCCGCATTTTGCTTTTCTGGAATCTCCATTTCCTTAAGGAGCTGCCTTTCCTTTCCCTGGGTCAGGTTCCAAGTTCATCTGCTTTTACTCTGTTCATGGCTACACCAGCAGGAATTTCTCATAGCTTCTGCACGAGGCTCTCTCCTCCTTAGGCGCCAGAGCCCGCAGATGTTGCAAGGACACTTAGAAAGGGTGTGGTTGGGCAGGGTTAAAAACCTGAGATCATTGTCTTGACACCACAGCTAAGATTTCCCTCCCCACCCCAGAGCTTATTTTTCCTTTCTTTTCTCCTTCTTGTCTTCTCTCCTCATCACTTTTTAAAAATTAGAGTGTAACACTCTAACATGTGTAAGTTTTAAGTACGTACTTGATAAATTGAAGATAAATTTTAATATATATTTTATTAATATTAATTATATTAATATTATATATTAATATTAATAATAAATTATATATAAATTGATGAAAGAAAACACATTTTCTTCCCAGTCACTCACCCACTCCCGTGTGCATTTTAATTCTTTTCTATCCCCACTAGGACATTGTGCTGACTGTCAAAGATCCTGTGCATTTCTCAGCTTAGAATCCTTTTCATTTTTTTCCCTGGGGGTTTTAATAATTTTCCTTAACTACATATCTCAGGAGGAAATTCATGATGTGTAGGACTCTTAAATGGCCTCTCACTGTATCCCACTGGGTTTGACATGATGATCCATTTTGTAGATGAAAAACTCAGTCAGAGATATTAAATGATCAACTTGGTTTCAGATCAATGTCATTTCTCGGACAACAAAGAGCAGAGCCTGTATCAAACTCAGATCAGCATGACTCCCAAGTCTGAGTCCCTTCCTTGTTCAGCCCAAATCGTTACAAATGCTGTCTGTTCCTGGGTAATGTCTCATAGAGGTTTTCCTATGTATACGTATGCAGTTGCATGTGCATATGTGTGCACATGTCTATGGAAGCTAGAAGTTCACATTAGGTGCCTTCTTCAATTGCTTCCCACCTTATTATTTTGGAGAAAAAACAAGCTCTCACTGAGCCTTTAGCACACTGTAGACTGTCCCACCAGCAAGCCCCAGGAGTCCAGCTTTTTGTGCCTCTCCAGCACAGTGATGACAGGCATGTAGCCACACCTGCTTTTGGGTTCTGGACATCTGAACTCCGATCCTCATGCTTACGCGTCTAGTATCCTATGAGCCACATCGTCACCCCACTTGCATTTTATTTTATTTTTATTTATTTATTTATTTTGGTTTTTACGAGACAGGGTTTCTCTGTATTGTTTTGGAGGTTGTTGGTCCAGCCTGGCCTCGAACTCACAGAGATCCGCCTGCCTCTGCCTCCCAAGTGCTGAGATTAAAGGCGTGCGCCACCACTGCCCGGCCCCACTTGCATTTTAAAAATGAATTATTATTCAAGCTTAAATGGGCCATAGAAGTCTTTCTTCCTACTTTAAGAAATATGCCACGATGCTGCAACCTTTATCTGTTTCCATCTTGCTTCTCGTTTCTCTGGAGTCGCCCGCCCATTCTACCTCAGTCTCACAGTGAAATCGGCCTCAGGTTTCCAGGAGCACAATCATAAGTAAGGTTCAATTTCCATTCTTTCCAGAAGAGGACAGTAGACTCCACGCTAAATTGAAAAAAAGCATCCAAAAAGGAAGCCAGACAAATACCTCTGATCAACTTGATGTAGCACATTTATTGAAGGTTTATTATTTATTATGGTTACTGTGGAGTTTACACATCCTTAATTTTTTATACTTACAAGTTTTAAGGAAAAAAGTATTTTCTCGTATTTTGTCATGTACAGCAGGCTGGTCTGGATCTCACTATATAGCCCAGGATGGCCTCAAACTTGCAGACTTCTTGCTTCTATCTCCGGAATGCTGGGATTGCAGGCAGAAGGCAGCTCCCGTCTTTGGAGGAGTTTTCGGTAGGCATTCTCTGCCTATACCTTGTCCAGATTTTTCTTTCTTCTGCTGAAGGCGCTGCCCTGCCCTGCCCTCCTCCCTGCTCTCCAAGCAAATATGTGAGGTTTCATTTTCTACAGATTCTGTCTTCTCCCCAAGACAGTTCTTACAAGGAGCTGGCTGGGTGTGTGACAATCACAGCTCTGTGTGACAGCTGGCGCATGATGTCAGCGCAGTAGGAGTTGCTTCCATCCACTCAGTGTGAGTCAGATCTAGAGAGTTAAGGAGGCATAGTAAAGCAGACAACAGCACGCATTTGCCGCACCAGGTGCTTTTCCAGCAAATGCCCCCTGTATGTCACTTAACTAGATTATAATGAAACTGTGTGTTGTCTGGTGGCCTCTCCGCCAACCATCTTGGATGCAGGTGTTTTGGTTAGCCTGCCTTTGGGCTTTCGTTTCAGGATAAATATACTCTCAGGGTGGGAACACAGATTTGGCTAGGTCACATCACTGGGTAACAAATATTTCTGGCACATTCCTTTTAGGAGATGAGTAGAGTATACATGTGGACAGGGGCCTGGGCAAAGCAGACTTAGCCTGGATGATCTGTGTTCTGAAAGAGCCTGAGTAGATACCTTTCTGTTTAAGTCTCAGTAACCAAACCCATCCTGGCTGCCCTGAGTTGCCGCAAGTAGGAGATAAGTGAGTGCTTGCACTGGGCAGAACAAAGGATTAGGCTCTCCTAATGAGGCACGGTGGCTTTCAGTATTCTTCAGCCACAGCAAAGAAGAAAGGGAACTTGGCTTGGAATGCCCTGGAGGGTGTTGTCAGTAAGGCTGTGGGAGAGGTAGGGAAAGGAATGCACAGGGGAACAAAGGTTGGCCCAGGGAGGAGATAAAGGCTCTTAAGCAATCTCCAGGAGTTGCCTCTGGAAGAACAGATGAAAAGTCAAGGGGCGGAGAGGCCTGCAGCTCAGTGGTAGCATGCATCCTTGTGTGGGGAGAAGAAAAACTGGAAACGCTGACACACTGGACTAGGACAAAATGAGCACACTGGAGGCATGGAGATGGTCGTGTCTCTTATCCCAGTAGATAATCTCCCCTGGCTGTTTGATGAGACTCGTGTTGGTGGAGGTGGTGTGGTGTGGGGGTTAAGGCTTCTCCCCTTGGTCAGATGAGTTCCAGAGGGAGCCTGTCCCTGTGTTCAGAGAGACCAGAGAAGGGGGGGAGGAACCTGGATTCTGAACATCTTCTCCTGCCCAACAGTGTGTCAGAACATCATCCCTGCAGGGTATCCTTCCCTGAGCCCAAAATCCCCGGAAGTCGAGAATATAATACATTTTCATGGTAAAAGAAACTGTGCTAGTGTGATTATGAGTCATGGGATTGGACTATTATTCTGGATATTTCCGGATGGCCTCTCTCTAGACTCTTTAATGGAAGAGAGCCTATCCCAGCTGAGGTGGGAGTCTGAAGTGTAGCCAGAGAGGGGTCAGAGGATTCTGAAGGTAGAGGGAACTGTGAGCTGTGGAGCATGGAGGTCTCAAGAAGCTGGAAAATGTTGGGGGAGGGGGCAGATTCCCTCAGACTCTTACCTACAGCAGAACAACCCCTGCCATCTGTTGGATTTTGGCCTAGCGACATTTATTTTGAGTTTCTATTCTACAGACAGTAAGAATTTCTTTTTAAAAATGTGTTATTTAAAGCCACTAAATTTTTAGGATTTGTTACAGTAGCAATAGAAAAGCAAATATAGACACACACGCATATATAAATGAGATGAAAGCTTGAAAAAATCAGAGCATTATAAAATTTTACCTTTTGGTTTTATTTTTTTTGACATTTTTCTTTTATTGAAAAACAGATTATCTTCTTACAGAATATACCCTGATTATGCTTTTATTCTCTACTCTTCCAGTTCCTCCCCACAGCCCCTCCCAGCTAGAGCTACTGCCAATCTGTACTTCATTAGAAAACAAACGGGCTTTTAGGGATAATAAGAAAATATAAGATAAAAACTAACACATTGAAATAGGACAAAATAAACACACAGAAGGAAAAGAGCCCAAGGAAAAAACACAAGAAACACATCGACTACTTGTCTGCACACTCAGAAGTCCCATAAAAACACTAAACAGGCCATGTGTGGGCATCCACGCCTTCAATCCTAGCACTCAGGAGACAGAGGCAGGTGGATCTGCCAGCCTGGTCTAGGCAGCAAGTCCCAGGACAGCCAGGAATGCACAAAGAAACCCTGCCTCAAAAAAAGAAAGAAAGAAAGAAAGAAAGAAACCAAAACAAAACCCAAAACAACCCCCCACCATACACGGACTGGAGAGACGGCTCACACAGGTTAAGAGCACTGGCTGCTCTTCCAGAGGTCCTGAGTTCAATTTCCAGCAACCACATGATGGCTCACAACCATCTGTAATGAGACCTGGTGCCCTCTTCTGGCCTGCAGGCGTACATGCAGGCAGCACACTGTATACATAATAAATAAAAAACTAAATCTAAAAACCCTAAACCTCACTAAACTGGAAACTGTAATATAAATGCAAAGGATATGCAAAGGGAATGTAGAGCAAAACAGGAGAGAAATAAATAAATATAAATAAAATAAAAATAAAAAACAAGGTAATATTTTTTAAAAAGGAAAAGCCCTATGCATGGCATTATGAGACAAGGAACCTTCAAAGATGCCTTTGAGTTCGTTTTCTGTTGGCTATCTATTGCTGCCCATGTGGCCTGCCCTTAAGAGAGGTTTTTCTCAGTGAGACTCCTCTGGAGGAAACTAAATTTTCCTTTTCATTTGCAAGTGGTTATCAATTAGAGAGAGCTTCTGGTTAGGCATGGGGACAGGTGTCCATTTCTTGTTCAGCTCTAGGACCCCATGTGGTACAGAGCATCAGTGTCTGTGAGTTCATATGTTGATTTAGAGGGCCTTGTTTTCCTGGTGTTCCCCCTCTGGTTGTTAGTCTTTTCTTTTTTTAATGTCTTTTTGCAATTTTTTAAATTTAAATTAGAAACAGGATTGCTTCACATATCAATCCCAGCTCCCTCTCCCTCTCCCTTCCCTCCTCCCACGCCCTCCCACACCAATCGCCCCATCCCCCATCCCCCAATCACCACTCCTTTCCTCAGGGAGGGTGAGGCCATCCATGGGGAGTATCCATAGTCTGTCATTTCACCTAGGGCAGGGCTTAGACCCTCCCCCAAGAGTCCAGGGTGAGAGTGCATCTCTCATTGTGGGATGGGCACCCAAATTCCATTTGTATGCTAGGGATAAATACTGATCTACTACCCAAGACCCCATAGATTGCTTAGACCTCCTCATTGACACTCACATTCAGAGGGTCTGGATTTGTCCCATGCTAGCCTCCCAGTCATCAGTCTGGGGTCCAAGAGCTCCCCCTTGTTCAGGTCAGCTGTTTCTGTGGGTTAAACCAGCCCAGTCTTAACCCCTTTGCTCATCACTCCTCCCTCTCTGTCACTGGGTTCCTTGAGTTCAGCTCAGTGTTTAGCTGTAGGTGTCTGCCTCTGCTTCCATCAGTCATTGGTTGGCTGTTAGTCTTTCTGTCACTTCTTCTCAGGGTTCCCTGATCTTTGAGGGGAGACATCCCATTTAGGGCTGACTGTTCCAAGGTCAGTCTCCTCATAATGTTTTGTTTTGTTTTCTATTTTTGTCAGGAGGAAAATTCTCTGATGATGGCTGTGTAGGACATGGATCTCTCAGTACAGCAGAATGTCATCAAGAGTCATTTTATTGCTACATTCTTTTTATTTTACAACAATAGTATCTGGTTTTACCCTAGATGTCTGGGCTATCTAGTCTCAGCTTCTTGGTCACCCAAACCATGTTGGGTATGCGTTCCACGTCATGGAATAGGCCTTAAGTCAAATCAGATGCTGGCTGTTTGCTACCATAAGTTTTGTGCCACCACTGCGCTCACATATGCTGCAGGCGGGAGACCATTGTAGATCAAAGGGATGGTGGCTGTCTCAGTGTTTGCATTTATCTTTTGGTAGTATGAAGAGTAATTTTCTGTACCAAAGACGCTAGCACATTGGGGTGAAGGCTCTATGTGGGCACCAGCCTGACTTCTCCATGTTCAATGAGTTGTATGGTTGTTGCCTTCAGTGATGAGGCCTTGATTTGAGTTTGAGGAGAGCAACCTATAGTCTTGACAACAGCCTGCCTTGTTTGAGGGTTCCCATGGGACCCCTTTGGTCAACAACTCAACTAGATGTAACCCAATCCTGGTACTGGAAGCTTTATTTGGTGGCAAAAGATGCCTGGTTAGGACTCTGTCTCCCCCATTACTTGGTGATTTCATTTAGATCGTCTTCATGTATGTATATATTTTAGGAAGTTTCTACTGTATAATGTTTTCATACTACCCCTCAAATGCCCCTTAATTTATCTGTCTCTCACCCTACTGTTTCCCTCATTCCCGTCTCTCCTCTCCCTCCCCACTTCATACTCCCCCATCCTTCCAGAACTATCGATTCTATTTCCCATGACTTACTCTATTCCTAACCTCTGTGGTTCTTTGGATGTAGCTTGGTTTTCATTAGCCTCGCACACAGCTAATATCCATATATAAATGAATACATATAGCATCTGTCTTTCTTTGTCTAGGATATACCACTCAGGATGATTTTTTTCCAGTTCCATCCATTTACCTGCAAATTTCATGATGTCTTTTAATTTTTTTAAAGAGCTTAACACTACATTGTGTAAATGGACCACATTTCCTTTATCCATTCTTCTGTTGAGGAACATGTAGGTTGTTTACAATTTATGGCTATTGTGATTAAAGCCGCAATGAACGTGGTTGAGCAGGTGTCTCTGCTGTAGGATGTAGCTTTCTTTAGGTATATGCTCAAGACTGGTACAGCTGTATCTTGACATCGATCAATTCCCATCTTTCTGGGGACCTGATTTCCACAGTGGCATTCAAGTTTGCACTCCCACCAGCAATGGATACATGTTCCCCTTTCTCCACATTCTTCTCAACAGCTGAGTTGTCAATTGCTTTATTGATCTTAGCCATTTTGACATATGTATGTTGAAATCCCAAAGTAGTTTTGATTTGCATTTCCCTGATGGCTAAGGATGCTGAATATTTCTTTAAGTGTTTTTCAGTTATTTGAGTTTCTTCCTTTGAGAATTCTCTTTTTAGATCTGTACCCCATTTTTAATTGGGTTATTTGTTTTCTTCATATTTAGTTTTTTGAGTTCTTTATGTTTTTGAATATTAGTCCTCTATTACATATGTAGTTGGTAAAAATCTTTTTCTATTCTATAGGCTGTCGCTTTGTCTGGATGGTGGTGTCCTTTGCTGTGTAGAAACTTCTCAGTTTCATGAGGTCCCTTTTATTAATTGTTGATCTTTTTTGGGGGGGGTTTCTCTGTGTAGCTTTGGAGCCTATCCTGGCCCTTGCTCTGTAGACTAGGCTGACCTTGAACTCACAGAGATCCACCTGCCTCTGCCTCCTAAGTGCTGGGATTAAAGGTGTGTACCATCAATGCCTGGCTGATTGTTATCTTAGTGCCTGTGCTAACAGTGTTCTGTTCAGAAAGTCTTCTCCTGTGAGGATGCATTCAAGGCTATTCCTTACTTTTCTTTTCTCAGGTTCAGTGGGTCTGCTTTTATGTTGAGGTCTTTGATCTGTTTGGACTAGAGTTTTGTGGGAGGTGATAAACATGGTCAATCTGCATTCTTCTACTCTAGCTGTCCAGTTTAACCAGCAGCATTTGTTAATGATGCTTTGTTTTTTTCCAGTGTGCTTTTCAGCCTTCTGCATAGAAAAATCAGGCGTCAATAGGTGTGTAGATTTATGTCTGGGTCTTCTATTTGATTCCATGGATCAGATGTCATGTCTCTTTTTGTGTCAGTACTATGCTGTTTTTATTTGTAGTACAATTTGTAATCGGGGATAGGACTCTCCCTTTAGTTTTTTTATCATTCAGGATTGTCTAAGCTAAACTGTGTTTTTGCTTAGCTGCTTTTTTTTTTCCCTGTTGAACTTCAGGCTGGCCTGGAACTCAGCTTTGGAAGGCTGAGATTACATTTATTTGGAGTCTTTACTCATTCTGTATAAATCCATCAGGTGGAGCCCTAACCACACTGGTGAATTTGACTTCTTGGAAAAAGCTTTCTGACTTTCAGGGATTTTCTCTCCTCTCTTCAAAACCCCAATCCACCAACCCCACCAGACTGTTGTTTGACAGGCCTGAGGGCAATTTATGAAGTAGCTGTTGTTTTTATCACTGGACTGTCACCTTTCGGTTTAGGACTTACAGGTTACCACAGGCCCTGTCATTTGCTTGCTGTAACTTCTGAACTCTCTGGGATACCCAAGGTGGCCAGTGTTTTGCCAGATCCT
This sequence comes from Mesocricetus auratus, assembly GCF_017639785.1. Taxonomy (NCBI): domain Eukaryota; kingdom Metazoa; phylum Chordata; class Mammalia; order Rodentia; family Cricetidae; genus Mesocricetus; species Mesocricetus auratus. Next base: position 5,170,632 of record NW_024429185.1, read on the forward strand.
GCCACTTAAATTCAATGGATGATTCCCTGATCTAAGTATGATACTGTGTTCTCTGCCTTGGTCTTCTATCTTTGACCTTCATTCCTTCCAGAAAGTTCTGGAAACAGCAGTTTATACTCACTAACTCACTCATTAATTTAATTCCATGGTCATCATTATCATTTCTGAAGCTTTCATGGTGTGTCAGTTACCATGCCAGACACTGTTGCTTTCTAGAAGAACAAGACTGGAGCTGAGGAGATATCCCTGCCATAAAGTGCTTGTGGACCTGAGTTTAGCCCTCAGAACCCATGTAAAACTTTGGGGGCATGGTGATGTATGTGTGTGCTTGGAGAGGCAGAGGCAGACAGGAGGATTCCTGGGGCTTGCTGTCCAGCTAGATGAACGTACTTGGCCACTGAGAGACCCTGTCTCAAAAAGCAAAGTGGAGAGCATGAAGGTTGGCCTCTGCCCTTCACACACATGAGCACACACATCTGCCCCGACATTCTAACACAAGACCGGTGGTTGATCAGGGAGGAAGGTCATGGTGGTGGGAGTCACCTGGATAGAGGGGGTGTTTGACCATGAAGTATCCATAGGTGTATGACTCACGTGAAGGACAGTTGAGAAGCAAAGGCAGTGGGGGGAGGGGAGGTGGGGCATCAGGTCATTGTATGGACCCAAAGTGACTTTAGATATTGGAAGCAGCAGATTCCCTTTCCAAAGAGGCTTGACTCTGAGGTAGAACATTCAGGCCTAAATTTACAGTCAGTTGAGATTATAGTTGACCCTCCATATGGAGGCCTGTGCATCCCATTCACGAACTCAACTGACAGTGGAGAGTGCCACTGAGTTAGAGCTCCTGAGGTTTGTATCTGTACTGGACATGTGGCTGGTTTTTCAGTTTTCCTTGTTATTTTGTCTAAGCGATACAGTGTAACAACTGCTCTCTCAATGTGTATACTGTATTAGTGTAAGTAATTACATTAGTTGTTTGTCTGTTGCTGTGATAAAATACTGTGACAAAAGCAAAGGAGGAAGAGTTTACTTTGTCTCGGTTTGAGGATACAGTCCATCATGATGGGGAAGGGCAGCTGGTCACATGACATCTGCTGTCAGAAAGCAGGCAGATAGATGCTGATGTTCAGCTAACTTTCTGCTTCTTATGCAGGCTTGGGTCACAGCCCATGGAATGGTGCTGGGTAGCTTTAAGGAGTTTCTTAGTAGAGAAACTCCCTCACAGGCATACCCAGGTTCTCTCTGTAGCAACTCTGGATTCTGCTGAGTTTACCCTCCACATTAACCATCACAGTAATCTAGAGATAGTGTAAAGAACACAGGAGTATACATGTGGGTTACATGGGAATATTCTTTTTTTAAATTATGAAGCTGTTGACGGTTTGCTTGGTTTCTTATTGGCTTGCTCTGGTTTGATTATTAATGCATAATTACTAATACATATTTTATAAGAACTTAGCTTTTTGAGGACGCACTCCTGAGTGCCTATTGCTCCCAGGAGATCACATGGCATGAGCTCTCCTCACTACAATTCCCAGAATCCTCCTAGACTCCTAGTCCCACCTATCTTGTTTCCCTATTGGCCAACAGTGCTTTATTAAAGCCAATCAGACACATGGGAATATTCTTTTTATATAAGAAGCCCAAGCCTCAGAGGATGTTGGTGTTCCAGGAGGAACCCTGGAACTACTTTCCAGGGATGACTTAAATATTTTATTTTTGTCTTAATGTGGTCATATTATTTTATTTTTAAAGACAGTGCCTAAAACTCACTATTCAGTAGCTTAGGATTCACTATGTAGTCCAGGCTGATGTTGAAGTCACAGCAATTCTCCTGTCTCAGCTTCCTGAGTGCTGGGATTACAGGTATGTGACACCATACCTCTCTTTGTAATTTTATAAAGACCTCGCACTACGTGATCAGGAAGACTAGGTAGGTGTCTTAATGTAAATAACAAAAAGGGACACACGAGGGTAAAAGAGGTTACCAAAGAGAGGTGGTCAGCATTTGTAAAACTTTGTAAACTAAATATGGAGAAGGAAGAACAGAACGAGGTGTCAGAGTGTACAAGCTTCTGCCTCCATCAGAGTGACAGGTACTGTGCTGAGGCCTTCGGTAAGTGAGAGGCCAGTTTGATACACAAAGCAGAATGAATGAGAGCAGCAAGGATAAACCAGGGAGAAACGGAGGCTCCTGGAGACAGAAGACAGTTCAGTGAAGCAGTGGCCAGTAACACCGAACAAAAGGCCAAGAAGAAAGAAGACTGACAAGATCCATGACTGTTCACACTGAGGAGTGTCTTGAAAGTCTGTTTCAGCCATGATGAGAAAAAGGAGGACTAAAACTGTGCAGTGGTCCTCATTCCCCTTTGAAAAGAGTTGCAGCCTCAAACAAGAGGCTGCGAAAGGGGTTGGGTAGAGAGGGGGAACTTGGATTTATTCCTTTTAGATGGTGAGGATTGAATGCTAATCTGACAAAGGGAAAGTAGTCAGCAGGTAGCAAGAGACAGAATAAAGAGAAACACTTTTACAAATTAAACAGTCACAGGGGAAATGATGGTATGAGCTCCAGGCATTGTTCATGAGCTACTTCAGTTGGTTGCAACTCTCAAATCCCATCCCGTGGGCCATGGGCTCCCCTTGCCTGAATGACACTGGGGTTCTTGTGTAGCCCTAGATAAGGAATTGCATGAAGGCCTTGAGTCCTGAGGAGGAGGTAAACAGACCTGGGTGCCAGTTCTAGCCCTGCCAGTAGTCACCCCAGGCCGGCAGGATCATCTCTGAGTCTTAGCTTTCCTTCAGGGAAAATGAAGGCAAGGGTGTCTGCATGCAGTCTCCTAAACTTCCATACTACCCTAGATGTGCTACTTAAATTTATGTTTTTGTTTTGTTTTGTTTTTCATCCTGAGAAGGGGCTCCTGATGATGAGGTTTCTTTAGCTTGGGGAGACAGTTTCTGTTAGTGTACCTGTGGCTCTCCCTGGGTTCATCCATATCATGTTTCTTCACTGTAGCTAGCTTGGCCTTTCTTTAGTGCAATGCTAGACAACCTGAGCTCCCCATACCCTAGCTGAGGAATGCTCTCCTTGTATTGGCTTGGCAAGAGGGAATTCAGACTAGGCCCAGGCAAGTCATGCAATTTCCATTGGGAGGGAAACTGGGCCTGCCATTGTTCTTAGAAAACCTTCCCTGTGATTCACCGACCTCCTAACAGGAACCTAACAACAGATGACTCTGGCCCAGGCCCCTGCAGATAGTTGGCCAGCCTGCACACAGCTCTTGCTGCCTAGCACTATTTGGCTATGGTTAGCACTTATGCTCATAATGAACATGATGTTGCTACTTTTAGGAGCCTCGATTTTAATCTTTCTGCAAGGATGATGACTCAAAAGATTTTCCTAGTGAAGAGACCATCTTAAGTTCTTCCCGGAAATTATGGATGGGGCAAGGGGAGTTGATGGGGAGAAGTCCTTCTGTGTATATGTTGTCTTACTGGTTGATAAATAAAAGCACTGTTGGCCAATAGAGAAGCAAGATAGGTGGATTAGGAGTCAAGGAGGATTCTGGGAAATGTAGTCAAGAGAGGAGAGTTGCCATGAGATCCCAGGAGGAGAGGGTACAAGTCTTGCGTTCTCAGTAAGATAAGACCTTATAAAAATATATATTAGTATTTATGGGTTAATAATTAAGTCAGAGCTAGACATTAAGAAACCATAGCAAGCCAGGCATTGGTGGCACATGCCTTTAATCCCAGCACTTGGGAGGCAGAGGCAGGCAAATCTCTGTGAGTTCGAGGCCAGCCTGGTCTACAAGAGCTAGTTCCAGGACTGGCTCCAAAGCTACACAGTGAAACCCTGTCTCAAAAAACAAAAACCAAACAAACAAAAAAGAAACCATAGAAACTGGCCAACAGCTTCATAATTAATACAGTGTTTGTGTGTTATTTGGGAGCAGAGAAAGCGGTGGGACCCAGGCAACTGGTGGGAAAGAATACACACGTTACAGGGAGTGTCCTAGTTTGCTTCTTGTGGCTGGGAAGGAAAGGGTTTATTTCATCTTACGGTCCATCATGAAGGAAAGTCAGGGAACAACTTGAGATGGTAACTGAGGCAGAAGCCATGGAGTAAGCTGCTTACTGACTTACTCGGCCTGCTTTCTTACACCTGGATGGGGGTGACACCACTCCCAGTGAACTGGACACTCCCACACTAATCTTAACCAATTAAGAAATGTATGAAGACATTTTTTTCAGTTGAGGTTCCCTCTTCCCAGATGACTCCAGCTTGTGTCAAGTTGACAGGCAACTAACCAACTCAGGGAGTCTTGAACTTCCGAGATGCTTGTCAGGTCCCAAAGGAAAGGGTGCCTGATAATGTCATAGTGCATGCTGGCTTTCAGGCTCACCCAGCACCTGTGGCTCCACTCGGCTCCTCTCACCCCTCCCCCTTCCCTAACTTTCTCCAGCTCGTGGGCTTCCCTTCCCCCCAGCGTCTCATTCCTATATAGGCCTGCATTTCAGCCACGTGCTCTCTTGGTCCTCCTGTTCCCCCATCTCTTGACCTCTTTCTTGCCCCATCTCTTGGTCCTCCTCTTCCGTTCTCTCTTTTCATGGTCCTGGTCAGTCTACTGGCCATGTCTAGTCTATTCCTGTCTCTTCCTGCTCTGGACTCTTCCCGATGCCTGTCGCTGTACTCTCCCTCCTATGTACAATAAAACCTTCCCCTCAACAGTCATGTCCCCACTTTATACATCTGGTTCCAAAGCCTCCCTTTTATACAATGCCGGTAGGGTATAAGGCTGGCAGAAAGAAGGGAAAATAACGGAAACGGCAGCACGGCTCTTTGTTCCTGCCTGTGTCTCTAAGTTCTGAACAGCTTTTGGCCGGGGCTTTGGACATGAGTGTGGTTTTCAAAAACTCGTTGGACTTAGAAAAGGTTTGTCTTTTTCACTTGGTACGCAAAGGACACGGAGGGGCTGTGGAAATGGACTTGGATCTGCCCAAGTGCTGGGAACAGGGCAGGATGAACTAGACTCTGCATGTGTTTAGTGTGGCCTTAAAGCTCAACAGACCTGGGCAAACAGGTTCAAACTAGTCTTCTAATTCCAGCATGTCTCCCACACCTTCATGGTACTCATAGACAAGGCACAGAGTTTTGGATTGCTGAGCAAACCATTCCTAGAAGCACTTCTTACGGGGCCTGCATACAGTTTGGAGTGGTCATGTAGAGGAGTTTTCTTGCCAAACTTTCCCTCTGCATTACTGAGTTAGGGTATGTTACTGTGGTGGTGAGAACAAAAGCTTCCCTGGTGACACTGTGAGTCTATTAAAGTGGTCTTGGCTGGAAGTTCAATAGAACAAGGATGAGTTAACCCAAGTGCAAAGCTCTGTGATTCCTTTCTGGGGTGGTGGTTTGTTTTTCTTGAGGCATTTCTGGGATGAGATCAAGTGGGTTGGGCTGCATTTTTGGTGACAGGGTCATAATAGCCACTAGAAAGCTGTGTCACAGAGCCAAGACTGTCTGTAGCAGGGAGTGTCAAGCTGGCTACTAGCTTATAATCATCCAGCAAGCTTACTGGGCTTGATTACAGGGAATTTGTTCCAAATCTTATTCCTCTATGGCCTGAACCCATACAGAAATTTTCAGGAGGCCAGAAAACTTATATTATGGCAGACAACAGAGTCCATTTTCTTTTCCCTTTCTTCCTCTGATTTCTGGGAGCATTTAGTAATCGGGGAGTAGACAGATTACCAAGTCTTCTTTGCTTTTGACCCTTCTAGCTGCCAATTCATTCTCCTTTTAAAATGTTTCTTCTTTGTGGTTGTTGCATACAGAAGCTTGATTTAAGCATACACACGGAGGATGTTAAGTGTACTTAGAAATGTTGTTACCCAGGGAAAAGGCTTTTGTATCAGGTGACACCTTCCAGGGAGGCTTTGTCATGATGGTCCTGCTTCATGAACGGATTAGTCCATGGATTAGCTGACAAGTTAGTGAATGGATTAGTGAACTCACCCATATATAGATTAGTAGATTAGAGGACTGATGGGTTATTTTGGAGTGATTCAGTTATAACAGAGAGCTCTCTGTCATGCTTTCTGTGTCTGGTCATATTAAGGCATCACCATGCCATGACACAGTAGGAAGACCCTCCCCGGGTGCCATGCCAGTGTCAGCACTATGTGTTTGGACTTCCAGAAGCATGAGGTATAGAGATTTGTTTCTTTTATAAATCAGCCCATGTGTGGCATTGGTTTTAGCGAGAGAGAATGGACCAAGACTCTGGTCTTTCCCTCATCTGCTGCTACTAGAATGCATCATTATGTTTCAGAGAAAGTATCAACATCTTGCCTTAGATAAAGGACAGGACTCAGAAGACTGTCCTCAGCACCTGGGTTAACATTTTTTCCCTTTTCAAGAGTTACATACCTGCTAAAAAATAAAAAAGGGACTCCCTGCTCTACCAGAGACCAAACTGACTGCCAGAAGTCCAGCCCCCAACTTGAGTGGAGACCCCATGCTCAACTACAGGCCACACTGACCAGAAGACAAGAAAGGAAACAGAAACCCAAGAATAAAACACCCATCCAACAAAGACAAGCTCAGAAACCAGTACCTACGCCTATAATTGCCTCAAACACAGAAGCCTAGAGAGCAGCATAAGAACAAAATCAACAACAGTTAGGACAATATGCCACCACCAGAACCAAGCTATTTTATTACAGCAATCACTGAATTTTCAAACATGGCTGAAAGTACAGAAAGAACAAGAAAAATACCCTAAAACTAACTTTATTAAGATGATTTGAGTGATGGGGAAGTCCTGTGTAAATGTCAATAAAGCACATAGGGAAGCAAGATAGGTGGGACTAGGAATTGAGGAGGACTCTGGGTAGGAGAAACACAGGGAGTCATCATGTAGCCCGCCAGAGAAGTAAGATGACTGTCCGGTAAGAGAAATACTTAGATGGGTTAAATACTTAAGTCAGAGCTAGCCAATAAGAAACAAGCAAGGCCAATAGCTTCATAATTAATACAGCATCTTGTGTGTTATTTGGGGACTACAATGTGGCAGAGCCCAGGTGACTGATGGGGAAAAACCAAAGTGGCTGGCAAGGAAAAGGCTTCTCTCTACAATTGAGGCCCTTAAAGAAGAAATGAATAAATCCCTTAAAGAAGTTCAGGAAAACACAAACAGCTGAAGGAAATAGATAAAACTATTCAAGACCTGAAAATGGAAATAGAAATAATACAGAATAGTAGGTCTGGAAGAAGAAGATTCCTATCTCAAAGGTGCAGGAAATATTTTCAAGAAAATAATAGAAGAAAAATTCCTAACTTAAAGATACAAGGAACTTGATGAGCACCATAAATTGGATCAGAAAAGAAAGTCTCTGTGCCACATAATAATCAAAACACTAAACATACAGAACAAAGAAAGAATATTAAAAATTTCAAGGGAAGAGGACTACCTTGTTTTCTCCATCCATAGTGATTGGAAGTTTTGCTGAAGGAGAAAACAAGGTAGTCCATGATAAAGTCAAACTTAAACAATATTTATTCAAACTCCAGCTCTATGGGAGGTACTAGAAGGGAAACTCCAACCCAAAGAGGTTAACTATACTCATGAAGGCACAGGAAATAAATAATATCACTTCAGCAAAACCAAAAGAAGGGAAATACACACACACAAACATACATACACCACCATCAATAACGACAGCAAAAAACAAACAAACAAAAACAGGAATTAACAATCATTGATAGCTGATATTTCTAAATTATCCTAATCAAAGCAATCTACAGATGTAATGCCATCCCCATCTAAAGTACAACATAATTAAACTTCATGTTGTGAAGAGGAGAGCTCACATACCTGAGATACCCAAGGGCATGGACAGGGGTACTTGGGACAAGCAAGAGATAAAAGGGAAAAGAGAAAGTAAATCTCTCTCCTTGAGATGGCCACATTTCGGAGAGCTTTCCAGCTTCCCAGTTTCTCATGTAAATTACTTCTCTCTGTCTCAATAAATATCCTATACAACCTTTTCCTGGCATTCTTAGTGTGACTCGTTGACGCGGCACAATATTGAAAAACAAGAAACCCAAGATAGCTAAAAAAAATAATCCCATATAATAAAAGAACTTCCAGAGGTATCATCATCCCAGATTTCAAGCTGTAACATAGAGCTATAGTAATAAAAACTGCATAGTATTTGCATAAAAACTTACACATTGATCAATGGAATCAACAGAAGTCCCAGACACAAATTCACAGACTTAAGGACACCTGATTTTCAATAAAGGAGCCAGAAATACACAATGGAAAATGAAAGCATCTTCAACAAATAGTGTGGGTCTAACTGGATTATCTACATGTAGAAGAATGCAAATGATCCATATCTATCACCCTAAACAAAACTCAAGCCCAAGTGGATCAAAGACCTCAACATAAAACCAGGCACAATGAACCTGATAGAAGAGAAAGTGGGGAGTAATCTCAAATGTGTTGGCAAAGGAGACAACTTCCTGAAGAGAACACTGGTAGCACAGGCACTAAGATCAACAATCAATACATGGGACATCATTAAACTGAGAAGCTTCTGTAATGCAAAGGACACTATCAATAGGACAAAGTGACAGCCTACAGAATGGGAAAAGATTTTCATCTATCCCACAGATAGAGGGCTAATGTCTTGGTTCATGTTTCTATCACTGTGAAGAGACAGTATGACCACAGCAACTCTTAAAAGAGATCATTTAATTGGGACTGGATTACATTTTTCAGAGATTCAATCCATTATTGCCATGGCAGGACATGGCAGCATGCAGGCAGATATGGTGCTGGCTACATCTTGGAAGGCAACAGGAAGTGGTCTGTCTCACTGGGCCTAGCTTGGGCATATAAGACCTCAAAGCCTACCTCCGCAGTGACATACTTTCTCAAACAAGGTCACATGTCATAATAGTGCCAATCCCTATGAGTCAAGCATTCAAATACATGAGTCTATGGTGTATGTGTGTGTGGGGTACATTCCTATTCAAACCATCACAGCTAAAATCCAAATTTATAAAGAACTCAAGAAACTAAAAATTGGGTACAGATCTAAACAGAAAACTCTCAACAGAGGAAACCAAAATGCCTGAGAAACCCTTAAAGAAATGTTCAGCATCCTTAGCCATCAGGGAAATGCAAATCAAAACTACTTTGAGATTCTATCTTATACCTGTCAGAATGGCTAATATCAGTTGACACAACTGACAGCTTATGCTGTGGAGGATGTGGAACAAGGGGAATACTCCTCCATTGCTGGTGGCAGTGCAAACTCATATAACCACAAAGAAGATCAATATGATGGTCCCCCAGAAAACTGGTAATTGATCAAACTCAAGATCCAGCTGTACCCCTCCTGGTCATAAACCTAAAGAATGCCCCATCCTACCACAAAGGCACTTATTTAGCTATGTTCATAGCACCTTTATTCCCAATAGCCAGAAACTGGAAACAACCTAGATCTTCCTCAACAGACGAATGGATAAAGAGGATGTAGTACATTTATACAATGGAGTATTATTCAGCTGTTTAAAACATCATGAAATTTGCAGGTAAATGGGTGGAACTAGAAAAAAATCATGAATGAGGTAACCCAGACAAACATAGTATGTACTCACTTGTAAATGGGTATTAGCCATTAAGTCAATGATCATCATGTTGTAATCCACAGATCCAGAAAGGCTAAGTAACAAAGTGGGCTCTAAGGGGAATATGTATGTAATCTTGGGAGGGCAACTAGAATAGATTTAGTAGGTGGAGCAGGGGTTTGTGGGGATGGGAACAGGAGGGATCATGTGGTGGGGAGGAGGAGAGGGCTTGAGGGAGACAGTATTGGGAAACATGACTGGAACTGGAGGGCATTTGGAGGGAGGGATGACGTGGAAATCCAGTCTAGTAGAAACTCTCAGGATTCTACAAGAGAGACTGCTAGAAATGGAGGGTTCAGAACCCGAGCCATCTACCCTTTGTAACCCAGCAAGGCTTTCAGAGGTGGGTCTGGGGAAGCCAGGGAGGGCATTGGATCCCCTGGAATTGGAGTTGCAGCCAGTTGGGAACCACTATGTAGATGATGGGAATGGAACCTGGGATTTCTGCAAAAGCAACAAGTGTTGAACCAGCAAATCAGCCTCTTAGTTACTATTTTTAGGATGCATTATTCTAGGTAGAAACGATCTTCAAGATACAAAAGCTTTCTTGAATTTATTTATCCATTGCTTTCCTAAAGTGTTGGCCACTGAACTTGAGCATGATAGGCAGGCAAGTATTCTACCATTGAGCTCTTTTTGTTTGCTTGCTCGCTTTTGTTTTAAGAGAGGGTCTTTCTATGTAGCTTAGGCTTGACTTATTTTCATGAGCCTACTGCCTCTCCCTCCAAACTGCTGGCCTATACTGAAAAGCTTGTTCCGAATCATCATCATCATCATCATCATCATCATCATCATCACTATTACCATCATCATTTTTTTTTTCTCACAAGGTCTTGCTATTCAGCCCTGGCTGGACGCCAGCTCACAGCCATACTCCTACTTCTACCTCCCATATGCCGAGATTGCAGACACACACTGCAGTGGCTAGCTTGAGTTATTTTTAAAATAATTCTTCCACAAAAGTAGAGAGTTTCTTCCTCTACTGGTCAGAAACGCTGGGTTGGCTTTGAGTGCTGAGTCACTGTGTCATGTGTAAGATGCTACAATATGAGAGACCCTACTCTCCAGGACAGTGAGTCACCCCACGGGGAAGATGAGAGATAAAACACGAGGAGGGAAAGTTACCATAAGTTGTCATGACAAAGAATTATAAGTTGAGTGGCTTAAATAACAGACATTTATTTTCTCACATTTCTAGAAGCTGGGATCCTGGGATCAGGGATACCAGCACGACCAGGCAAGGCCTCTCCTCTTCCCTAGTAGATGGCTGCTATCTCTCCATATACTCACGGGGCGTTTCTTTGGTACACGCTTCTGAAAAGTATCTCTTACGGTGGAACTAATCACATCACCGGAGGGTCCTGCTTTCATGACCTTATTTACCTGTCTGGACCTCCTACAGGTCAGATCTCCAAACAGCAGCACACTGGGCTTCAGCATGTAAGCAGGAACACCCCAACCATCAGTCTATAATAGCACTGGAGATTGGCAGAGACCGAATGCAAATGACAGAGTCACTGATATTCAGGGGAAGGTTTGGTCACTGTGGGTGTGGGAAGGAGCGGCATTCCCAAGAAGGAGGCGGGTTTCACTGGGGAAGAGAGCTCAAGGATGCGTCTTATGGAAGAACCAGATGCCGCTGGGAAAGTAGAAGCTACACTGAGGGTGTTTGGACCACAGGCGGAGAAGAGGGGGTGAATGTGCAGAGCAGAAAAGGAGGATGCTGAGGGAGCCGGACGCTGAGACAGAATCACAGAGGGTCTTCGAGACCAGCTCACGCAAGCGCTTGCTTGTTGTTATTTTTTACTCTTATTCTTCTTTACTCTTCGGGGGGGCCCGCCACCCAAATAAATCACACACGGAGGCTCATTATTTCTTATAGATGTCCGGCCTAACTTGGCTTGTATCTTGTCAGCTTTTCTTATCTTAAATTAACCCAACTGCCTTTTGCCTCTGGGCTTTTTCCTTTTCCTACTTCTGTATGTCTGTCTTTCACTCTTACTCTGTGTCTGGCTAGGTGGCTGGCCCCTAGAATCTTCCTCTCCTAGTTCTTTCGTTCCTTCTCTTCCTCTCAGATTTCTCCTCATATTTATCCTCTCTGCCTGCCAGCCCCACCTGTCCTTGCTCCTGCCTCACTATTGGACCTTCAGTTCTTTATTAGACCATCAGGCGTTGTAGACAGGCAAAGAATCACAGCTTCACAGAGTTAAATAAATGCATCGTAAATAAAAGTAACACACCTTAAAATAATTTTCTACAACACTTGCTTGCTTATTTATTTGATTTTCAAGACAGGGTTATGCTATATAATCCAGACTAGCCCTAAACTCCATATGTAGCTGAGGCCTTGGTCTCCCGATCCTCCTGTCTCTATCTTACAAGTGCTGGGAGTACAAGCACACTCTGTGATCCAGCTGACCCAGCTGAGTTCTTTCCTTCCCCCTTCCTCCTCTTGAGACAGGGTTCTATTATACAGCTCTAATTGGCCTGGTGCTCGCTATATAGATTAGGCTGGCCTCAAATTCTAAGAGATCCACCTGCTTCTGCCTCCTGAGTGCTGGATTATAGATGTGCACCACCAGGCTGAGCTGCTTTCTTACTTGTTAGCAGAGAAAGGAGCCAAGGAGATGATCATCCGAGAATATGGCCTGGGCCAGGACTGGGCCGGAAAGATGAAAAGAAGCCCTGGCCCAGGCAGGCTGAGGGGGAAGCTGTGGCAGTTTCCCAGCCCTCAGGAACCAGAGCCTGAGCGTAGGTCTAGGTGTCGGATGTAGGATCCGGTCATCATGAATTTTTTCTGTATGGCAGGTGGCAATTTCTGCCTCTTTTTTTTTCTATCAGAGTTGAGATATTGTGTAGTTTGGTGAACTGTACAGAATTCCAAAGTCTTCTTTCAAAATCCTTGTTTTGTTTTTACTAAAGGAAGCAGAGAAAAGTAGAAGGTGAGCTGAAGAGAAGCCTCAAGTCTAGACACACTACGAATAAATGTCTCAAGCTACTAGACAGGCGCCTTCTGTTAAACTCCCATTGGTACAGGGATTCCCAGGGGACCCCGTGCGGAGGTGTTCCCTGATAAAAACCCCCTGATGAAAACCTCTTTTCTCCTGAAGGATGAAGGATACCAGCCATCTACTCCTTCTTATCCACACACAGGGGAAATAACAAGAGAAAGTATGAGGAACTATGCTGATTTCCTGTGGGATTTACCTTTCCAAACCCAAACAACAACAAAATAACTCTCCCTTTCCATCAAGACCAGATATCATTGGCTAATTCTCTGAAAAGCATTTCACAATTCACATCCCTGGGCCAGATGCTCCTAAAATATATAACTATTCACCCCCTGAGAATTCTGGTAAGGAATTTCATTCTATTTGGCAAGAACAGCCAGACACATCATTTAGGTGAAAGAGGACCTAATAATGTGCTGTTAGCCAGCTTCTAAAAAAGGAAAAGAAAAATGAATAAGTAAATATGCAATCAAACAGCAAGCAGTATTTGCCTTGGTTTTTCACCAGAACCTGTTATCCTAGTACCCTCCATGTGGTAGAGATGTCCTTGCTTCTAACACTCTAACTGATGGTTCCTCATATGCGGTTCTTATTCAAGTAAGTCCAGGCAGGAAGATGGCCAAGTAGCCATCTAATTTAGAACTTGGGTCTAAGAAATACAGAAAATGTAGTATCATGTCTTAATTGGTGGTGGGCTATGTTCATTGAGACCAAGAGTTCTTTTTATGGGGGCTTCTAAGGAGGAGTCTTAAGGGATATTCATGTCCTGTAAGGAGTGTATTATGGTACCTCAGAATTCCTCATACATCTTAAGAGAAATAGAGATTTAGTACAAGATATGCAGATGGCAGTGGCTAATGAAATATACCTAATCTTACACCTATGTGGGACCTCATAGCATATAGACATCTCCTTGTTTGATCTACTGTGAACAAAATGGGAAGCACTCCACTTTGGAGGCAGACACACAGACATTCCAGAAGGCTCTGTGTCATGCTCTGGTGACACAGATCAGGAGTGGCAGGTCCAGAATGCAAGTCCAGGTCTGCTGATTCTATCCACAGCACTTCCCAAACATTATAAAAAGCAATCTCTGTGGGATGGAGAGAGCACAGTCAGTCAAGCACTTGCTGCATAAACACAAGGGCCTGAGTTTGATTCGAAGACCCATGTGAAAAACACCAGATGTGGCACACACTCTGAATCCTGATGTTAGGCAGACAGAGGCGGGTGAATGCTTGGGGGTCAGGGGATAGTCCATCTAACCTAGTTAGTAAACTTCATGTTAGTGAGAGACAGTCTTAAAAACCAAGGTGAATGGTACTTGAGGAATGACACCCAAGGCTGACCTCTGACATTCACATGTATACATATCCATGTATATACATGCATACATGTACCCATACACACAGGAACTCTAGCATGTGAAATTAAAGAAAATAAAAAGAAGGCTCCATTAAAGGAAACCATTTCCTCCTGTGAGTAACTGACCCATGCAGACAGTCATTCATGAAAAAGATTTTACCTGGGTTTCTATATAGTGGGAAACCATTGCTTGTGATTAAAGTCCTAAGTTGCTGACTCTAACTTCTGAAGCAGGCAGGAGAAAGGGGTGGGGTGGGTGGGAGAGTGGAGCTGTAAACCACATAGCAGCCAAACTCTCACTCATGTACTGTTCTATTTTGAAACAAAAACTATCCTTCAACTCACACTTCTGTCCCAGACACACCACGCAAAGGGTCTCTGACACATATACTGAAGTGAAGACTCAGTCCTTTGCTCCATTCCCAAGATTTCAGAGGAGGCCAGATGAGGGCAAGGAGGTGCCGCCATGCTTTGGATTTCCCTGCCAAGTTCTCAGGATCCGCCTCTCTTACCAGCTCCATACCCAGAGCTCTTTATAATCTCCAGCCTAGAGACCCATGTTCTAGAAATCCATTCCTTAGACTGTACTTCTACCAAATGAAGGCATAGATGCCATAAGCCTATCACAGTGACATTTGGAGGTGGGGTCATATCCGGTTTCTTTGAAACCTCTAACTGGAATTATCTTACAAAGTCTTTGTGTCATTCTCTTACTTTTGGACTGACCAGATTCCTTCTTAGAACATTTTTATCTACTTTTCTTGAAGTATATCAGCATAAATGTAAGTGCCTGTGTGTGTGTGTGTGTGTGTGTGTGTAAACATTTAGAAGACAAAACCCAGAGAGTATTCCTGAGAGTTGTTGACAATGTGGATCAAAATATCCAGATGCAAGTTTTGGTGGTATCAAGGTGTCAGTATGTCAGTAAGCTAAGGGGTTGGATTGGGTGATCAACAGGATTTCTTCAATGTCTTCTGTCCCTATTCCCTTTGACAAATATAAAGTTCTCATAACCTGCTTTAAAATTAATTGAGAAATGAAAAACCACTACAAAAATGAACTTAAAAACCAAGTCAAGCAGAAGAACAAAGCTCTCCTTAGTTTTCAAACCTCAGAGAATAAAAATGTTCTCATCCAACAAGAGTTGTGCATAGAGGAAGAGAGACCTGCATGGACGTGCGCTAAAGAGAAGCATGGACCAACAGATTGGTTACTCATGGAGACAGATCACAGATTGGAGGAGGTGAAATGCTGTGTCACTATTCTGTGGCTACGTTGAGGAGTCGTTTAGTGTACAACAGGCTTCGTGTGTGTGTGTGTGTGTGTGTGTGCGCATATGTCTGCTGGTACACATGTTTGCATGTGTGTATATGTATGTACATGAAGACAACTTCAGGTGTTATCCTCAGGAACACTGTCCACATAATTGGCCTTGAGTTCATTAATTAGGCTAAATCAGCTGACCAGTGAGGCCCAGGGATCTCTTTTCTCTGCCTCTAATGCTGGGGTTATTAGTCTCTACCACCAGGGCCATCAAACTCACATGGCTTCTAAGGCATAAACTCAGGTCTTCATTTACAAGGCAAGCACTTTACTAGCTAAGCTAAACTCCTCAGCAAATTAAAACAGAATATTTGCACAATTTTTGCAGTTTTTATCGAAGTATAAAAACCAATATTTAAATAAAAGGTTTGGTAGCGTAAAATATATAATTAAAGAAGAAAGCCACAAATACTTCTGAGGCTTGAAGAATATTTGTCAGGGTTTGAGGGAAAAAAGGGAAGATGAGGGAGAAAGCTGTTAGGAGGTCTTGTGATGCATCAGAGAGTGAAGTCTCCAGGTAGAAGCTCCTCCCTGTTACATTTCGGTAAATGTAGTGTGTGTGTGTGTGTGTGTGTGTGTGTGTGTGTGTGTGTGTGTGTGTCCGCACGCACACTCTATTTAGGATTTAAATACAATTGCACATAAACACAGAACAGTTTAGCCCCTGCTAATAACTGCCAGCCACAGTCAGGATTATCTTACTCGTGCCCATCAAGGGTGTTCCAAGCTGGTGACAGGAAGGAGTGCTGAGGGTACGCTCACTTAGAAATGTTCTTATGTGCACATATTTACTCCAGTGACCAACTTCTCTCCGAGTCTGACTCTTAGCACAGATTGTTAAAAAATTAAAAATAGGACTTATTTATGTGCTTCTATGCATTTTTCGTTTTTTTGCGTTATCTAAGGGTCCCAGATTTAGAGAAGGAATTTAGTTGCTTTGCTGAACCGTGGGTGGAGGAAATAACAGCTGAATCATTAGGGGAGAAGAGAAGAGGAAACATGTTTTCCACCACGTGAAGGTGACTCAAGGAACAGTTAATCATTCTCCCCAGAGTGTGCTTTACCCTAGAGGACGAGCATATCAGTGTCCTGATGCAGTGCCTGCGTTTGCATTCCGGTCCTGCTCTCTGGAGTACACCTAACAGGCTGACTTGAAGTTTGTTTTCTTTTTTCTTTTTCTTTTTAAATTAGAAACAAGCTTGATTCACATGTCAATCCCAGCTCCCTCTCCCTCCCATCCCCTACCAGGCCTCCCAGCCCCCCACCCAATGCACACTCCATTCCCCAGGGATGGTGAGGCTCTCCATGAGGAATCTCCAGAGTCTGTCATTTCCTTCAGGGCAGGGCCTACCCCTGCAAGAGTTCAGGAGTCCAGGCTGAGAGAGTATCTTTCATGGTGGGATGGGCACCCAAAGTCCATTTGTATACCAGGGATAAATAGTGATATACTACCTAAGGCCCCACAGATTACCTAGGCCTCCTCACTGATACCCATATTCAGGGGGTATGGATAGTTCTCCGCTGGCCTCTCAGTCATCAGTCTGGGGTCCAAGAGCTCCCCCTTATTCAGGTCAGCTGTTTCTGTGTGTTAAACCAGCCCAGTCTTGACCCCTTTGCTCATCAGTCTTCCCTTTCTGTCACTGGATTCCAGGAGTCCAGTTCAGTGTTTAGCTGTGGGTATCTGCCTCTGCTTTCATCAGTCACTGGATGAAGGTTCTGTTTCCCAGAATTTCTGGCAGTGGGATTGTAGGCTGGCACTCCCCTGATCCATGTCTAAAATCCATATATGAATGAGTACATACCATGTTTGTCTTTTTGTGACTGGGTTACCTCACTCAGGATGGTTTCTTCTAGTACCATCCATTTGCCTGCAAATTTCAAGATTCCTTTTTTCCCCCTGCTGAATAGTACTCCATTGTGCAAATGTATCACATTTTCTCTATTCTCCCTTCAGTTGAGGGGCATCTAGGTTGCTTCCAGGTCCTGGATATTACAAATAATGCTGCTATGAACATAGTGGAACAGGCGTCCTTGCATGAATGTGCATCTTTTGGATATATGCCTAAGAGTGGAATTGCTGGGTCTTGTGGTAGACTGAGTCCCATTTTAATGAGGAATCTCCATACTTATTTCCAAAGTGGCTGTATGAGATGGTATTCCCATCAACAGTGGAAGAGTGTATCCCTTTCTCCACATTCTCTACAGCATACATTGTCATTGATGTTTTTGATTTTAGCCATTCTGACAGGAGTAAGATGATATCTCAGAGGTTGTTTTGATTTGCATTTCCCTTATTACTAGGGATGTTGGGCACTTTCTTAAGTGTCTCTCAGTCATTTTAGACTCTTCTATTGAAATTTCTCTATTTAGTTATGTACCCCGATTTTTAATTGGATCCTTTGGTGTTTTGGAGACTTGCTTCTTGAGTTCTCTGTAAATTTTGGAGATTAGCCCTCTGTCAGATGTAGGGTTAGTGAATATCGTTTCCCATTCTGTGGGCTGCCTTTTTGTCTTGTTGACTGTGTCCTTTGCCTTACAGAAGCTTCTCAGTTTCAGGAGGTCCCATTTATTAATTGTCAATCTCAGTGTCTGTGCTACTGGAGTTATGTTCAGGAAGTGGTCTCCTGTACTTGAACGAATGTTCAAGGGTACCTCCACTTTCTCTTCTAAGAGGTTCAGTGTGGCTGGATTTATGTTGAGGTCTTTAATCTATTTGGACTTAAGTTTTGTGCATGGTGATAGACATGAATCTATCTGCAGTCTTCCACATGTCAGCATCCACGTATGCCAGCACCATTAGTTGAAGATGCTTTTTTTTTTCATTGAATAGTATTAGCTTCTTTGTCAAAGATTAGGTGTTCATAGGTGTGTGGGTTAATATTGGGGTGTTCAATTGGATTTCACTGGTCTACCTGCCAGTTTTTGTGCCAATACCAAGCTGTTTTCAGGACTATAGCTCTGTAGTAGAGCTTGAAGTCAGGGATGGTGATGCCTCCAGATGGTGTTTTGTTGAACAGAGTTGTTTTGGCTATCCTGGGTCTTTTGTTTTTCCATATAAAGTTGACAATTGTTCTTTCAAGGTCGGTGAAGAATTGTGCTGGGATTTTAATGGGGATTGCATTGAATCTGTAGATTGCTTTTGGCAGGATTGCCATTTTTACTATGTTGATCCTACCTATCCAAGAGCATGGGAGATCTTTCCATTTTCTGGTGTCTTCTTTAATTTCTTTCCTTAAGGACTCAAAGTTCTTGCAATATATGTCTTTCACTTGATTGGTTAGCATTACCCCAAGGTATTTTATGTTGTTTGTGGCAATTGTAAAGGGTGATGTTTCTCTGATTTCATTCTCAGCCCTTTTATCATCTGTATATAGTAGGGCTACTGATTTTCTTGAGTTGATCTTGTATCCTGCCACTTTGCTGAAATACTTATCAGCTGTAGGAGTTCCCTGGTAGAGTTTTTTGGGTCACTCATTAAACTATCATATCATCTGCAAATAATTAAAGTTTTACCTCTTCCTTTCCAATTTGTATCCCCTTGATCCCCTCTTGTTGTCGTATTGTTCTAGCTAGAACTTCAAGTACAATATTAAAGAGGTATGGAGAGAGTGGACAGCCTTATATTGTTCCTGAGTTTAGAGGAATCGTGTTGAGTTTCTGTCCATTAGTTTGATGTTGGCTGTTGGTTTGCTGTATATAGCTTTTATTATGCTTAGGTATGTTCCTGTTATTCCAGATCTCTCCAAGACCTTTATCATGAAGGGGTGTTGGATTTTGTCGAAGGCTTTTTCAGCTTCTAGTGAGATGATCATGTGATTTTTGTTTCTCAGCTTGTTTATATGGTGGATTACATTGATGGATTTTCATATGTTGAACCATTCCTGCATCCTAGGGATAAAACCTACTTGATCATGGTGGATGATTATTCTGATGTGTTCTTGGATTTGATTTGCCAGTATTTTATTGAGTATTTTTACATCAATGCTCATGAGGGATATTAGTCTTAAGTTCTCTTTCTTAGTTGTGTCTTTGTATGGCTTGGGTATCAAGGTTATTGAAGCCTCATAAAAAGAGTTTGGCAAAGACCCCTCTGTTTCTATTGCATGGAAAACTTTGAGGAGAATTGATATAAACTATTCGAGTTTCTGGTAGAATTCTTCACTGAGGCCATCTGGACCTGGGCTTTCTTTGTTTGGAAGACTTTGATGACTGCTTCTATTTCCTTAGGGGTTATTGGTCTATTTAAATTGCTTATCTGTTCTTGCTTTAATTTCGACAGGTGATATCTATCCAGAAAATTGTCCATTTCCTTTAAATTTTCAGTTTTCTAGAGTATAGGTTTTCAAAACATGACCTGATGATTCTCTAGATTTTCTCAGTGCCCATTGTTATGTCCCCCTTTTCATTTCTGATTTTGTTAATTTGCATGTTCACACTGTCCTTTGGTACGTTTGGATAACGGTTTGTCTATCTTGTTGATTTTCTCAAAGAACCAACTCTTCATCACATTGATTCTTTGTATTGCTTTCCTAGTTTCTACTTTATTGATTTCAGCCCTCAATTTGATTATTTCCTGGTGCCTACTCCTCCGGGGTGAGTTTGCTTCTTTGTGTTCTAGAGCTTTCAGTTGTGCTGTTAATTCTCTAGTGTGACTCTAGTGTGACTATTCTCCAGTTTCTTCATGTGGGCACTTAGTGGGTCGATTTTCGAGAAGGTTCCATATGGAGCTGAGAAGAAGGTATATTTTTTGTGTGTGTATGTGGATGGAAAGTTCTATAGTTGTCTGTTAAGGCCCATTGAGTCATAGCTTCTATTAGCTCCTTTGCTTCCTTGTTAAGTTTCTGTCTGGTGGTCCTGTTCAGTCGTGAGAGTAGGGTGTTGAAGTCTCCCACTATAAGTGTGTGAGGTTTTATATGTGATTTGAGTTTTAGTCATATTTCTTTTACAAACGTGGATGCCTTTGTATTTGGAGCATAGATGTTCTGGATGGAGACTTCATCCTAGTGGATTTCTCCTGTGATGAATATGAAATGACCTCCTTCATCTCTTTTGATTGATTCTAGTTTAAAGTCTAATTTGTTATATATTAGGATTGCTACCCCTGCTTGTTTATTGGGTCCATTTGATTGGAAAATCTTTTCCCAACCCTTAATTCTGAGGTAATGTCTGTCTTTGAAGCTGAGGTGTGTTCCTTGTATGCAGCAGAAGGATGGATTCTGTCCTCGAATACATTCTTTTAGCCTGCATCTTTTTATGGGGGAATTAAATGCCATTAATATTGAGGAATGTTAATGACCATTGATTGCTCATTTTTGTTTGTTTTGAAGTTGTTGTTGTTGTTGGAATTGTTTGTGGATTTTCACCCCTGTTTTCTTTTGGCTGATGGTAAAGTGTATCAATTGCCTATGTTTTTCTGGTTGTAGTTAACTTCCTTGGGTTGGAGTTTTCCTTCCAGAATTTTCTGTAGGGCTGGATTAGTGGATATGTATTGTTTAAATCTGGTTTTGCCATGGAATATCTTGTTTTCTCCATCTATAGTGATTGAGAACTTTTCTGGGTATAGTAGTCTGGGCTGGCATCCATGGTCTCTTAGTGTTTGTAGAATATCTATCCAAGACCTTCTGACTTTCAGAGTTTCCATGGATAAGTCAGGTGTAATTCTGATAGGTTTGCCTTTGTATGTTACTTGCCTTTTTTCCTTAGCTGCTCTTAATAATCTTTCTTTATTCTGTATGTTTGGGGCCTTGATTATTATGTGTAAAGGGTATTTTTTTTGTGGTTCACTCTATTTGGTGTTCTGTAAGCTTCTTGTACCTTCATTGGCATGTCTTTCTTTAGGTTGAGAAAGTTTTCTTCTATGACGTTGCTTAATATGTTTTCTGCCCCTTTGAGGTGGTTTTCTTCACCTTCTATACCTATTATTCTTAGGTTTGGTCTTTTCATGGTGTCCCATATTTCCTGGATATTTTGTGTTAGGGATTTGTTGGAGTTAAGATTTTCTTTGGTTGATGAATCTATTTCTCCTAATGTATCTTCAACACCTGAGATTCTCTCTTCTGTCTCTTGTATTCTGTTGGTTATGCTTGCATCTGTAGTACCCGACTGTTGCCCAGCTTTTCTAGTTCCTGCTTTCCTTCAGATTGTGGTTTTTTTATTGTCTCTATTTTAGCTTTCAACTCTTGCACTATTTGAATTGTTTCTTGCAATTTTTGCTTTGTCTTTTTCTCCCTTTCTTGCATTTTTTGGATTTCTTGGTTTGTTTTTTCATCCATTTCTTGCATTTTTTGTTTTTTTCTTCCAATTCTTTAAGGGATTTTTCTCATATCCTCTTTGAGGGCCTCTATCATTTTCATGAAGTTGTCTTCAAGGTCATTCTCTTCTGTTTCATCTGCATTGGGATGTTCAGGTCTAGTGTCTCTAGATTCTCCTGGTGTCATATTGGTTTTTCTGTTGCTGAGTGTGTTTTTATATTGTCTCCTTCCCATCACTTCTTCCAGTCTGTGCAGGAGACTCTTCCTCTCCGAATGGGTATGTGACCATGGTTCTTTTCAGGTGAGTGCAAGCAGGTCCAATACTCTGGTGACTTTCCTCTTGTGTGGATGGAGGTGGTCCTAGTACCAGGGCCTCAACAGTCTTTGGGTAGGCTGAATGCTGTTGGGATGGGATCCACCGTTCACTGTCCCCAGGCCTCTGGTGGTTCTGCTCAGGGCACCAGAAGGCAGGCAAGAACCTCACCTGTTCCGTGGGTGGAGAAAGGGACCAGGCTGCTGGCCGTCTCTGGGTGGGTTGACTGCCACCGGGATGGGAGCCACAGTGCCTGCCTAGCCCCATGGGTGGAGAAAGGGCCTATGGTGCTGGCAGACCCTGGGCGGACTGACCACTGTCAGGATGGGATGCACAATGTGCAGTCCTCAGGTCATAGCTGGTTGCCCACAGGGCGCTAGATGCAAATTTGAATTTTTAAAGTAACCGCTTCAGGTACCATCTTCTCTAGAGTCAGCCTATACTGAGAGAGCCTAGTGCGACGAAGGGTGTACCTCACCCATGTCATGCAAAATGTGTGCAGGTGTTTCTCTGCTGTGGTAAGCCATTACCTGAGTGAAGCCAAGCATGCATTCTCAGATGGCAAGAGGAAATCTCCCACAGAAGAGGATGGGCACAGCCATTGTTGCCCACCCAACTCTGGCTCCTTCTTCTGCATAGCCATTGCTTCTTGTGTAGAAGGTCTGACTTCACCAGACTCAGGCCTGCCTCCTCTCTCCCACCCCAGCCCTAGCCAACACTCAGCACTTGCTTCTCCTTTTGGGGATGAGTTGGAGCTGCTCCAGTACTTTTTAATGACTTCTGCTCAACAGTGACAGAGGGTGCCAAGAAGCCCCACAGCCCTTTCCTGAAGGACACTCATCACTCCCATTTGCTGAGCTCGGATGCTCCTCAGAACAGGGAAGTGCCTTGGTTCAGAAAACGGAAATTGGGGGGGGGGTTGGGGAAGCACCCGCCTTTGTCTTGGATGTTAGTGTTCATCACTTGCCCTTGGGAGTCATTGTTTAATGATGCAAATACGTGTTGCATTCTTTTATATTGCATTTGTTTAACTCTGTGAAGCTGTGATTCTTTGCCTGTCTAAAATACCTGATGTTTTAATAAAGAGCTGAACGGCCAATAGCAAGGTGGGAGAAAGGATAGGTGGGGCTGGTAGGCAGAGGGAATACATAGGAGAAGGAATTTGGGAAGAGGAGAAGAAAAGAGAACAGGAAAGAGGAAGGAGTAAGACAGAACAAGGAGAGGAGGATGTCAGGGGCCAGCCACCCAGCCAGTCATGGAGTAAGAGTGGAAGAAACGCATACGTAACTAGAGAAATAGAAAAGCAAATATATAGATAGGTTAAGAAAAGCTAGCTAGCAACAAGCCAAGCTAAGGCCAGGAATTTATAAGTAAGAATAAGTCTCCACGTGTGGCATATTTGGGAGAGCAAAGATCAAAAAGTGAACAGAATAAAAACAACCATCAACACAGGAGTAGCTCTCATGGTTGAAAGCCTTCACGGATGTGAAAATGCCGTGAGTGTGTTCTGTGGCGTCACTGTCGTGATCACTCATGATCCTCTGATCCTCAAAGAGGAGAATGCTAAGATTCAAGAGATGATGGAAACAATTAACCCGATAGGACAGGGAGTTGGAGCACAGCTAGTTGACTTTCTGTTGATGTGATAGACACTGTGACCAAAGGGTGAGGAGAGAGTTGATTTGGCGTTCAAGTCCTGACTGCAGCCAGTTATTGAGGGAACGCAGGTCAGGGGATCAAGCAGGGGCAGGGACCTTAAAAGACTTCTGCTTACTGGCTTGCTCATCACAGCTTACACAGCTTACTGTCTTATAGGACCCAGAACCATGTGCCGGCTTTCCCACATCAATCATTAATCAAGAAACTAGCACACATTGCCAAGCTGATGGAGGCAGTTTCTCAGTTGAGGTTCTGTTTTCCCAAATGACTCCAGCATGTGTCAAAGTTGACAAACAAAACAAAACAAACAAACAAAAACTAACTAGCACACTCAGGGGTGAAACGGAAACAGAGGTTTTGTTTTTTTAAAGATTTGAGGTAGTTAATATTTCATTGGTGTTCCTTTTTTTTTTTTTTTTTTTTTTTTTTTTTTAACGAGACAGGGTTTCTCTGTATTGTTTTGGAGGCTGTTGGTCCAGCCCGGCCTCGAACTCACAGAGATCCACCTGCCTCTGCCTCCTGAGTGCTGGGATTAAAGGCATGTGCCACCACCGCCCGGCTTGGTGTTCCTTCTTGTTATGGTTTTGATAAATATCTCCCAAAGCCCATATGGTCAAAGCAGCAAGAAGCTGCTTCAGGGACCAGCCAGCCATACAGACATCTGAACATAGAAAGTTTACTTACTATAAAGAGTTATCATTCATAACAAGGGAAAGAATCCTCAAGAATATATAATGAGGAAGCAGTTTAAAATCTTAAATCTGAGATGTTAGCTTCTTTCAGAGCCCAGGCATGACCATAAAGTTCACAGACAACATCCTGGCATAACTTGCTGGAGCTCTGCCCTCTGAGGTGCCAGGGAAGGCTCAGCAGGGGGGAGGTAGTGTGCCTCGGAGTTTACTGCAAAAGTTTCTTGAGAAGGTGTCTAAGAATGCTGCTGGACCTGGGGCCCAAAAGGAGCTAGCCGCTGAAGTGGACACTCACTTCTGTGTTCAGATGTCTGGCAGATCATGCATTGGAGGAGTCAGGAGAAGGTCTGCAGGAATAGGAAGAGGGAAATTCCTGTGCCAATACCTTCTAATACCCTCTACCAACAAACACTAACGATGCCAGCTTGCAGAAGAGAGCAGATGAGCCAGTTCCATACAGTGAGGGCACATGGTAGCCAGGACAATGAAATGATATCTGATGTGCATCATGTGATATTTTTCAGGGAGCAACGGCCCTGGACCTGGCACTCTGAGCTCAACTCCTATGGCAGCATATTAGAGAGAATTTTGTACAAAGATGTTCAAGGTGGTACATATCCCAACTACCCTGATATTTTCATCACACACCATACACATGGTATCCTATCACATACGCATAATCATTATATGTAAATGAAAAATATATGAATATATACAAATGTCCAAGGTTGTAAAATGGTAGCGTGGAGATTGAATAATAAGAGGATGGAGTCCCTGGAGAAATAGTTCAGAAAGTTAAGGACACTTGCTGTTCTTGCAAAGGAATGGAGTTTTGTTCCCAGCAGCCACATGGTAGTTTGGAAAAATCTGGAGGGAATTTGATACTCTCTTCTGACCTCCCTGGGCACCAAGCACGAATGTGGTGCACACACATACATGCAGGCAAAACACTCACCCACTCAAAATTTCACAACATGAAAGAAAATTTTTAGATAAAAATGGAGGATGGGAGCGGTGTGACAGCAGAAGCAGAAGCAGCCGTGTAGATACAGTGCCATGTCTTAGTGATGAACGCTGGTGACAAACTCCTTCATACTGTCTGCCCACTCAGGAGCTGTGTGACTGTCAGCAAAAACCATTTCTCCACTGAATTTCCAGGTGTGTTACAGACACCGTATGATCTACCATATGAAGAAGCTGTGAAAAAACTCCCTCAACATGTTGGCCCATATAAAGTACAAAACAAACTTTGTAAGTAATCGCTAGCAGCTGTCATGCTCTCTTGTGGATGCAAGCGTGTGTGTGCTTTTGTCTCTTACTGTCTAGGCACCTCGTTTTTGACTCCCTACTCCTTTGACGTGCTAAGGCTTGTATAGGAGCCCGGAACAGAGCCCTCTTTGAGAAGGGAGGGCTGTAATGCACTCAGAGATGTGGTTCCTCAGAAGGAAACGTTGCTTATCTTTTTCCCAAGACCAGAAAGGCAGTCTGCACTCCCTCACACTAAGTCCATTCTATAATCAGTCCAGTGTGGTTCCCCTCAGCTCCCACCACCCCACATTTCACGGCTTGTGGTTATGAGCCTTAACACTGCAAAGAAGTTTTCACTTTTGAAGGAAGTTTTATGGCTAGAATTTCTCAAGACATTTTTCTGGAGGAAAATGATTGAGGTTTCTCTATGTGTTTGTTTGAATGTAACTAAACAGGACATGTGCAAACCACCAATAACAGTTCATTTGCAAGAAGTGGGGATGGGCCGGGCGTTGGTGGCGCACGCCTTTAATCCCAGCACTCGGGAGGCAGAGGCAGGCGGATCTCTGTGAGTTCGAGACCAGCCTGGTCTACCAAGCGAGTTCCAGGACAGCCTCCAAAGCCACAGAGAAACCCTGTCTCGAAAAACCAAAAAAAAAAAAAAAAAAAAAAGAAGTGGGGATGGGGGTCAACCCAGGCCATCAGGGCTGCCATGCCCCCTCTTGCTCATGTAGTGCAGATGTAAGAGGAGATGTCAGTTGGATCTACATCAGGGTGTGGGCAGAGGCTGAGAGACTGTGCTGGCCTCCTAAAACACCTCGTTGTTACTCAAACTTTCTAGTAAGGAATAACACACTGCACTATCAACAATGAAGTCTGAGTTATCTTTGTGTGTGGGATCTGTCCTTGCATTGCAAGCTATGAGAATGCCACCTTCTAGATGCCAATAGAACATCTCCCTCTACTGAGTTGTCAAGTCCTCAGGGACAAGATTATGAGATAACACCTGGCTGGCAACTAAACTGCAGCCCTTAAGAAACTTCCAGAAACAAGGCTTTGGCAGAAATCTGTATTTTTTTCCCCTTAGTGCAACACTCAAAACTTGCCAGTGACCTCATCCTTTCTGTAAGATTCATCTCAGTTTAATCAAATAGACAAAGAACTGACAAAAACAGGTGAAACTTGCAAGGGGACAACTGAAATCTAATGATGCTCATGAGGTCAGCCTCATTGCGGAACAGCGCTGCTCCATCCCTACCTGTCAGAGTGTGAAGGATGCAAAGGGTGTTTGAAGGAGCACAGGGAGGCAATACACTCCTGCTACCCTTTGAGGAAAGGACGCTTCCACAGAATCCTTCATAATTCCATAGTATCCAGCCACTCTACTCACAGGAATCCATCCACATGGGGGATGCGCCACAAGGGACTTGCAAGACTGTCGCTGAGCTACCACTTAATGAATAATTAATTGCAAAATTCTGAGAGCACCCCAGACGTCCATCAACATAAAGAGTGGCAGAATGACTGGTTATACAGTTACAGGTACCGCTCAATGGGCACGAAATTCACTATCAGGTTATATGGACCACTGTGGCCTGCTCTGTAGGGTACAGAGAGGGAGAAGAAGCAAAGTGTGAGCTGTGTGTGTGATGCCTGGGTGTGGGTATCTGTGGGTATGTGTGGGCACTGCCGGGTGTTTCTTCTTATTTTCTGTGTATGCCTGCTATGGCTGCGTATATGTCTGTGCACCACATTCCTGCCTGGTCCCGCTCAGGGCAGAACAGAAAATGGGGTATCCCGACCCTGACATTACAGATGGCTGGGAGCCACCGTGTGGGTGCTAGGAATCATACCTGGGTCCTCTGGGAGAGCAGCCAGAGCTTTAGTCACTGAGCATCCCTCCGCACCCTGGAGGGTGAGTTTTGAAAATGGCACGCTGTTGCTGTCAGTTTGGCCACTGAGTAGAAATGACTAGGACTTGCGTTGGGGAAGAGAATTTTCTTTTCATTACTAACCTTTAAATTTTAAAATTAGATTGTGTACAATATACATAATGAAATAGATAAATACATGTATATGATACTCATATATTGAGTGTGCAAAACATGTTACTTATATGACTTACTACATTCTTATGTTTAATACACAAAATGCATTTAGTACAAACACCCTTGAATTAAAGAAGACATTCACACTTTCCTTTTTTGTTTAAAAACAATCAAGCCTCTGGCACCGACAGGGATCAGAGTGAAGGCTTCCTGCAATGTTCATGGCAGCTCTGTCCACAGCTCAAAGTGCCACCACCTCATCTGTGTCCACGGTGTGTGCCATTCATAGTTTCCATTTTAAATAATCAAGTGACTTCCTGTGAGTTTAAACAAACTTATTCAAACATCTTTATCTTCCAGACTAAACTATTGAGCAACTTTGGCTCCTTTGTTTTTGTTTTTCTTTTGTTTTTTTGTACTTATGCAGAATCTTTTTTTTCCAAATTTTTTATTTAAATTAGAAACATGCATGCTTCAAATGTCAGTCCCAGCTCCCCCCGCTTCTCCCTCCCAGCCTCACCCCCATCCCCCCCTTCAGCCCAATCCCCACATCATTCCCCAGGGAGGGTGAGGCCCTCCTTGGGGGGGATCTCCAGAGTCTGTCATTTCATCCAGGGCAGGACCTAGGCCCTTCCCCATGTGTCCAGGCTGAGAGAGCAACCCTCCATGTGGAGTGGGCTCCCAAAGTTCATTTGTTGGCCATGGTGGACACTAGTCTGCTACCCAAGGCCCCAGAGATTTCTGAGGCCTCCTTACTGATACTACATGGAGTTTGGCTGATGCAGAATCTTGTAAGTAGTAATTGCTTACATTATGTGCCTGTGGCTTATGACTCCTCCTTAAGGGGGACAGACTGAAGTCTGAACTGGTCAAACACTTCTTAGTCTCGGGCATGCAGAGCCTGGAAGCTAAGGAGAGAATTACAGGAGGGAAATAGAGCCTTACAGGAGGGAGCCATCCAGTCACCACCCAGGTATGAAATCAAGGCCTTAAGAAGTGGGAGAAGTGACTGTTCCCCAACTGGCCTCCATTAGAGAGAAGTGACTATTCCCTAACTGGCCTCCATTAGAACAGAGACCAAAACCAGGGACCCAAACAAGAGCCACACCAAATGGTCAAGAGAAGGACTCACATGTGAAATAATTTTAAATGATTTTGTACGTGTAGGCATTCAGAAAAACTTATATTCCTAGAAGATTCTTCATCTTACACACTGTACCCTTTCTTTTTTTCATGACTCTCAGACTTAACCGATGGTAAGAAGTACCAGTTCCTTGGAAATTATTAGAGTCCGTGTGGTTTATATTTTCAAAACAGGCAGCTAAGGAAATCTTACAATGAAGCAATCCTTAGAAATACTGCTGTGGGGCCAGTGGATGGCCCAGGATGTAAAGGTGCTTGCCGCCAAGCCTGGTGACCTGAATTCAATCTCTGAAACTTAAGCGGTGGAAGGAGAGAAGCAACTTCCTCAAATATTGCCCTCTGACCTTCACACACACATTGTGACACAGATACCCCCCTACATGCACACAAAATAAAATTTTAAGAGTAGAAATTCTGCTTTATTTAACCCCATCCTCAAACTAATCTGGTGAGGCAGATAAAATAAAAATTATCTCCATTTTACAGATGGGTAAACTGAGACTTGCTGGGTATGAGCTCTCCTTTAGCATAGGGTATCGATGAACCCCAACATTCCTTTGGCTAATGTATCTTTGCCCTTCAGTTGCCTAATTTATAAAAATCATTCGCATTAGCAATTAGAAAAATGCTGGACTACCCACACATTTAAGTAATGAAAGGCCGTGTTTTAGATCACGAGAATTAAAGATTACTAAGGGTGGATATGAGCAAGAACCAGATACCTGCACAGATTTCCCCCGAGTCTCTCTGCCTTTGAGGAAAAGCACAGGATGAAAAGGAGAAGGGGGCATTTCTCACAGCTCATCTAGACCTGCCACTCAGTCATGCTTTCAACTCCAAGGCCTTTTCTGAGAACCAGAGGGCGGTGGGGGAGTAAGTGCATGACTCCTGCTTCCGCTGGTCTCAAATAAAAAAGGGAAAGAGGCAAACAGTTTAAGGGAAGCAGTGCCTCGAACCTGCACATCAGGACAGAGGTTAGGGTCGAAATTTGGCCAGGGTTACGTAGAGTAGCAGAAACGTTCGATCATCTCCCAGGAAGTCTTCTGTGGCCTTCCCCTGCCCAGACTATATCAAATCTGAGATCATCAGGACCCGTGGGGCAGTTAGTTGTTTCCAAGGTTGTTGTGTTTTTTTTTAACACTAAAATACGAACACATCCCAGTTCTTTTAAATGTCAAACAGTTTAAAATACATATCTAAAGCCTCTTGTATACACCGCACTGAACACATCGTTTCCCATCACCATTAAGGTCATGACTAGAAATACCAGCTCTGCTTGGTTGCTATAACAACACAGATTCCTGTCAAGACCTGAGGAAGCACATTTGAAATTATAGACACAATTTTCTAGTCCCGAGGCTAAAATGGAATGATCTTACATTGATGTATCATTTATAAAAAGTCATATTTTCAAGCTTTAAAGCTCATGTTGAGTTGTCAGTGATTTTTTCATCCATCTCTTTTCCATGCCTAAACTGAAAGCTGTTTAGAAGCAGGGACTACACACTGCTTCTGAGTGGCACACATTGTCTTTTTACCGGTCTGGGACTCATCAAATACTTACTGGCTAGAATGAGCTGGCAAGAGTGAGCTATCAGGGCTGGTTAGACGACTCAAAGGGTAAATGGACTTGCTGACAATCCTGATGATTCAGGTTCAAATCCTCAGGTCCCACTGGTGTAGTAAAGCTACAGATTGTCCCCTGATGCACCCCCCCACCCGCACACACATCATGGCACATGTGATACCACATTCAAAAATAAATGTAACTTTTTAAAAAGAGTAATAGGTCAGAACTATCTAGAACAAATACAAGCCCTCAGGATACGTGGGAGGGAGGAGACAGTGAGTGACTCACGGGAGGGATCTGCCGCCCTGAAAATCATTTTGAGTCAGCTTGAAAAGATGCAGGCCATAGCATGGGACTGATCCAGACCCCCTGAGTGTGAGAGTCAGTGAGGAGGCCTGGGCAACCTATGGGGCTCTGAGCAGTGGATCAGTGTTTATCCCTGGAATACAAACAGACATCGTGTGTCCATAACACAAAGAGGGATGCTCTCTCAGCCTGGACTCTTAGGAGAGTGCCTGGACCCTACCCTGAGTGAAATGAGAGACTCTAGATATCCCCTATGTAGAAGAAAGTGGGGATAGGATGGGAGGCTGGGGGGAATGGTGGGGGGGTGTGGGAGGAGGGGAAGGAGAGGGAACTGGGACTGACATGTAAAACAAGCTTTTTAAAATTAAAATAATAAAAAAAGAAAAGATGCAGGCCAGAGTATGTTACAGTAACACAATAAGTCACCAAAGAGATATATTATGGAGTTAGTCTCCTTTTTCAGAGATAGACACTTTGCCATCATATAGATGCTCAGTCTCTCTTGGTGAACTTGAAGATGGCACACTGGATGGAACTATAGCTTAAATCCCAAATAAGATGTTCATGGGCCTTGACAAAGAATTTTGAAAGTTAAAATAAGGAAGCGTGGCCAAGAACATCCAAGATATTTCTAAATATGAAGAGTAAGGCAAGAAAACATGTCTTATCAGATACCAAACGTAAGCAGACAGAAGTAGTTGAAAAAGTGTGGTACTGGGATGGAGAGATGGTTCAGCGGTTAAACACTGAGGGCTCTTCCAAAGGACCTGAGTTCTAGTCCCAGCACTCATATGATGGCTCACAACATCTATAACTCCATTTTCGGGGATCTGAGGTCCTCTTCTGACCTCCACAGGCACCAGGTACACAGGAGGGTAATATATATACATACATGCAAACAAAACACTCATAAACATGAAATAAAAAAATCAAAATTTAAGTTAGTATTAGTAGTATTTAGACAGAAATGTAACAGAGAACCACAAAATAGATTCAGTGTGGGAAGCTGATGGAATATCAGTGACAAAGAAATGGGCATAAAGGGAATGATGATCCACTGTTGGAGGGACGGGCTGGATCTCTGTCTCACATCACGCCTGTGATGGTCAGCTTTAACCGTGAACTTAGCACAACCAAGATTCCCCCGGGACAAGGGTCTCAATGACGAATTGTCTACATTAATTTGGTCTGTGGGCATGCCTGTGCGTAATTATGTTAACTGACATGGCTGCGACCAGACCACTCTGGGTATCACCATTCCCTAGGCAGGCGGCTCCTGACACGCATAAGAGTGGAAAAACAGAGCTGAGCGCAAGCAAGAGAGCATGGGTGGATGCATTCATTTCTGTCTGTGCTCTTGACTGTGAAAGTGATGTGACCACCCTCACACACATATACATGCAAATGTTAAAACTTCGAACATTACAGTAGATTGGAGAAGATAAAAACAAACCATGGCTTTTATATGTTGCAGGTGAGGAGGCAAAATGGTTCAACTGCTCTGGAAAATAATCTGGAATTACCTTCTAACAGTCTGCTTTCCCAAACTTAAGGAATCAGCTATTCAGTCCTGGCCATATAGCCCAGAGACAGTCCTGTGTTCCCAGAAGCCAGAAGACGAGAAGCATCAAAATTCCCCCTGTGCTAGTTTCCATCTCTAACAAATTCCTACAAACCTGATGGATTAAAACAACACAGGTTTAGTAACTCACAATTCTAGAAGTCAGAAATCCAAATGGAGTTCTACCAGACCAACATGCCAGCATGTCAGGAGATTCAATATCTGGAGGCCTGGGGAGAATCTTCTAGAATTCTCCACGATCCTTGGCTCTTAGTCTAACTCTGTCTTTAAAAAGTGCTTGACTCAGCCTTTCTCCTGCTTGATCACTCTGACACACATTTCCCTTCTTCCATCCTCTTCATTCCAGGGCCCCGATAATCACACTAGCCCCACTTGGATTGTCCTAGACAATTTCTTCACTCCCAGTTCAGCTGAATGACAAATTCATCTATGATTTAAATTCTCCTTCACAATGCAACATAACGTAGTCTTAAGTGCCTACTCCACTCGACCATGCTGTTGAGAGGACAAAGCATAAGTGAATGTTGTGGGGGACACTACAGAATATTATACAATAATAAAAATCACAACATAGGGCTTGGGAGTGGTCTCTGTGGGTAAAGAGTTTGTTGTGTAAGTGAGAGGACCTGAGTTTGAATTCCTGAAACCCATGTAAGCTGAATGCAGTAGTGTGTATATATGTGTGATCCCAGTGCTCTTAAAAAAGATGGGAGGCAGAGAATAGAGAATTCCTAGAAGATCATGTTCAACACAGCCTAGCCTGTGCAGCGTCAACCAAGAGAGTCCCTGTCTCAGACATGGTAGAAGGTGAGGATTGACACCTCTGATTGCCAGAGGCATGTTGTGGCATGGGTACCATCACTCATACACATATATGTGTATTAAACATACATACATGTCTAACAAATTAATGAATACATAAGTAAATAAATGGAATATAGTTAAATGAAACAATATGAATGATTATTAATAATTAAATAATTCTGGGGGCGGTACAAAGCAAGTCCTCAAATTAGAAACATCATGACCCCTTCTTGACAAGTCCTGTAAAAAGAATCAAATAGGACAGTCGCCCCTAGATGATACTTCACACACATCTAACTTTGGTATCTTGCGCGCGTGCACACACACACACACATACGCGCGCGCGTGCACACACACACGAATACACTAGTAAATGTCTCACATGATTTCAGAAAGCATACCGAATCTGAATGCTTTTCTCACTTCTGTTGCTGAGGATCTTCCTCCAAACCACCATCATCAGTTCTCAAATAGATTAGCACTCAACCTTAACTGATGTTCCTGCTTTAACCTTGACCCTCTCAGTAATCACCATCCATAGGGTGAGTTTTCTAATGGCTGACTCAGAGCACAGCATTCCATTGCTTCACTCCCCTGATAACTTCCATTTATAAACAGGAGAAAATCCAAACTCCTTTGCAAAGTCTAGATGGCCCTATGAGACCTGCCTCTCACCAGCTTGTCTCAATTCGTTTCCCTCCAATTCCATGCACTCAGTTCCTTCCCAGTGACACTGACATCCTTGTCATGCCTCAAATAAGCTTAACACCTGTCAAGGCCCTGGGGTTGTTCAACGGCAGCACATCTTCCTCAGATCTCCAGGTGGCAGCCTTCATAGAGAAGATATCACTAGCATCAGTTAAAGTAGCAATTTTGGTCACTCTTTATGATTTTTTCCTTATTTCTTAAAATAATCTCTATTCATGGGTGCATAACAATGTGTTAAGTAATAGTCTTGGGACTGAAGACTCACATAAGCAGATAAACTATACTGAATTCTCTGGACTCATTTTTTAAATTGTCAAATGGAGAAAGGCATTGACAGCAGCACACAGAATAATTATAAGAAAAAAACCCAGTTTTGAACTCCATAACTTAGTTTTGAACCTGACAAGCATCCTATGAGTGCTGGCTCTTCATAACATCTTCCATCTCAATTTTGGGGTTAAAAATTATATTTCTTCTTAACAACATCTCCATAGGGTAGAGATTTTTTTCTCAATAACCTTCACTGATAACCCCTAAACTCCCAGAACAGGTTATAGCACTGTAGGTCTCCAGGAGTATTTGTGGGATGGATAGAGGAAGAAATGAGGTGTTTCTTGTAGTGTCAAGGTCTTAAGGATATCTGAACAACTTAGTAAGCAAAATAAATGAAATAATTAAAAGGCAAAACCAAGCAATATGTAAAGGTTTATAGACCATTTGCTTTTATAAACCTCATTCCTTTAAAACATGATCCTTAAAGACACAGCTGAAATAACATCTGTGGATTAGCTCCGAGAGGCTGGGTAGTGGTATGATGCAGAATTCCAACAAGAACTGAATGCATAAATGTGAACTATATACAGCGATTTGAAACCTTAGTATAAGGGGAGTTATAGAACTTTTAGCTAGGCACAACGTATTTTCTGTTAATGTGAAATTTCTAAAATTGTTATGATGTAATTGTAGAACTTTGAAGTGAAAAAAAGAAATCTGATGGGGGAATATCCATCTGAATGCTGTGAATAACGTTTCTCTTATTGGTTGATGAATAAAGCTGTTTTGGCTAATGGACAGGCAGATGTACCCAGGTAGGAAGCATATAGGTGGGGCTGCCAGACTATAGGGAAAGACACAGACAGTGAGTCTGGAGCAAGATGCTATGAGGAAGGTAGGACGCCCAGGCATTCTCCAGTAAGGTAAGGTCATGCGGAGATACACAGATTAATAGTTATGGGATAATAATTAAGAGAGAGCTAGCCAGTAAGAATCCCGAGCCATTGGCCAAACAGTTTATAATTAACATAAGCCTCTGTGTGTTTATTTGCTACTAAATAGCTGTGGGACCAGGCAGGATAGAAATGTCCAGCAAGATATCATCACTTTATGAAATGTTGTCTTAAAGCTATAAATTTGTGTTGAGTGCAAAAATATTTGGTTCCATCCCATTGTGCTCTGTGTTTAGTTATTTCTCAATTATGAATGACTCAGTTTTAAAAATCTAACTGGCCAACTGATTTTTGTAAGAATATCCCTATGGAGTTGAATTATTTTTTAATTTAAATCATTTTAAAAGCCAAAGATTTGTCTCAAAGGATAAATATAACATAGTTTGTTTTCTTTTAACTTGGAAACCAAACACTATTTATATCAAGG
This sequence comes from Mesocricetus auratus, assembly GCF_017639785.1. NCBI lineage: Eukaryota > Metazoa > Chordata > Mammalia > Rodentia > Cricetidae > Mesocricetus > Mesocricetus auratus. The sequence continues at coordinate 5,206,005 of NW_024429185.1, forward strand.
CCACATTGTTTATGTATAAGCGTGGGATCATGTGTGTGTTAGAATGTGTTTATTTGTGTGTATCATTGTGTTTGTGAATCCTTGAACCCAACACATTACATATATGGTCAATATCCATTCTTGGTGTTCTCCAAACTGTATTCCTCCTTTGAAATGATACCATTACAAACTGGTTTAGAGCAGGGACATTCTTAAAGGGATCAAAGGGAAATGTGGTTAGAACAAAGCCATATTCTGTAAATTCCTCTGAGGTTTATAATCTAAATGAAACTTAGCTTGGATGACATCAAGAGACATTTTAGAAAAAGGGTGTCATAAAGTGGCATTTGATAGAAGATTCATTCATGTATTATTCAACTAATATTGAACTCCCACAGTGTGCTAGGCACTATACAGGGTACATGCGATACACTGATGATCAAAACCTAGGATGGCACCAGTGTCTCAGGGCTTGCAGAGGTGGGAGGTGGACAAGAAATTAAGTCTGGAGGGTATTAAGTGCCTGGTAGAAGAATAACCCTAGTAAGTTTCATAGAGAGGAGATGCTACTTAAGGGAATGTGGAGGTGGGGTCACTTTATAGAGTGGTATTTGAGCAAAGGCCTGAGTACATGTGAATATCCCGAGAGTCATCATGGGAAAGATTCATCGGGTGAGAGGGAAAAGTAGTACAGAGACTCCAAGATGGGGACATGCTCTGAATGATGCAGTTTCCTCCTGTCATCCCCCAGTCATACACACTCAAGACACAACTGCCTATCTTGAGCTGCCAACCACAGGAATTGCTCAGGAATGTGCTAGATAAGCAGAATGAAGGCAGTGAGGGGTGAGGGTAGGGATGAAGTCATGGCAAGACGATGAATGCTATCTTGGCTGGTTGGTGGAAAGAGCTTGGGACTTTACTATGTTAGTGTGTGGATGAGGGTGTGTGTGTGTGTGTGTGTGTGACTGAAGCATCTTCAGGGATGTATTTTCACTTAGATTTAAAAATTCCAAATGTCTGCGATGTTTACTCAAGCTCTGAATGAAGAGTACAATGAAGGAAGGAGTTAGAAGCAGTGTGGCAGGGTATTGCACTAATTCAATGTGAGTTGATGGTGCCTGTACGAATGTGTGGCAGATAGAAGGAACTATCGCCTTCTACATATATTCAAAGTTAGAGTCAACAGATTTTGCTGGTTGATGGACACAGGGTAGGAATGGAAAAGTACATTGAAGCATAACTCCAAAGCATTCCAGCCTGGTCTACGTAGTGAGTTCCAGGACAGCCTCCAAAAAAATACAGAGAAACCCTGTCTCGAAAAACCAAAAAAACAAAACAAAACAAAACAAAACAAAACAAAAACAAAAAAACCCCAAAAACAAAAAACAAAACAAAACAAAACAAAAAAAACCAAAAAACCCGAAAAAACCTCCAAAATATTTAGCTTTCTAGTCTCACTAGATGGAGAATGGAATTAGAGTTTTCAGAGTTGAGAAAAATGAAAAAGAAACTTAATCAGCTAGGAGATTTCTTAAGAATTTAGATGCTATGATGATAAATAATGATTTTGAACTTGACCAGGTGACAAGCCACTGGGAATGCCTGTGAGGGAGTGTCTTGATTAGGCTATTTGTGGTGGGAAGACCCACCTTCAAGGAGGGCAGCAGTATTCTCTGGGCTTGGGTGTTTAACTTCATTAAAGAGAGAGGAGGGAGAGGGGGGAAAAGAGGGAAGGGGGAGGAAGGGAGAGGGAGAGAGGGAGGAGGGAGGGAGAGAGGCAGGGGAGGGAGGGATCGTGTACATTAGCATTCATTTTTCTCTTGCTTCCGTTACGAATTTGATCAACTTCTTCAAGCTCCCATTGCTATGGGGCCTCCCTTCCCAGTTGGCATTGAGATGAATACTGTATTTGGTTTCCCTTGAACTGATGTGAGCCAAAATGAACCCTTTCTCCTCTAAGTTGCTTTCATGGCTGTATTTGACCACAGCAACAGGAAAAGTACCTAAGGCAGGTAGGTATCTGATGGGACTCCAAATAGATGCCAGCAAAAGGCTTGTTCTATGAGCTTGGACTCCTATGAGCTTGGGCTTAGTGGACAGGAGGGATTGTGAAGTTGTGAGCTATCACGCTGCAGCTGTGTCTGGGGCCATGCAATAAGGTGTGATCATTTGGAAAGCCGGTGAAAGAGAAGCTGGCTGAAGACTGAGTCCAGGGCCAGAGGCCAGGAAGAACAGAGCCATGGAGGCTGCTGAGACAGAGCAGCTGCCCAGAGGGAATTAGAACGGAAAGGGAGTGGCCAACTCTGCTTTGGATGACTGGATGAACAGGACTGGCAGTATTTAGACTTCGTATTTGTAACGTGAAGGCAATGCATTTATCAAAAGTGATTTTCATTGACTGGAAAGGGTGGAAGTTTGATTAGAGTAGACAGAAAAGGAAAGATAGAAGAGACGGGCTGGGGTAAGACAATAAATGTACACGACCCTTTCACTGACTTCTGTTGTAAGGGAGAGCAAAGAAATGAAACGGTAGTTAGAGATATGGTTACAAAGGCTGGTCTCAAACTTGTGATCCTCCCGCCTCAGACTCTTTAGCGCTGGGATTACATACCTGCATCATGATTAGAGCACACATCATTCTCATCCTCCTCTTCCTCTTTCTTCTTGGTGATTTTGGTTTTCTGATACAGGATACATGGTCTGACTCTTCACCCTCAGGCTAGCTTGGAACTCTGTTGTCCAGGTGTGCCTCAAAATGGCAATCTTCTTGCCTTGGCCTCCCAACCACCAAGATTACAAATATGTCTCCCCATGACTCACAGAGAGTTTTTTTCCACTCACGGAATTTTGCATGTCGTTGATAATAGTGACCTCGTGGTAGGATAAATAATGAGAGGGATAGAGGTAGATGACAGATCGAGAGACAGACAAACAAGACAGACAGATAGATAATATAGAGAGCATAATGTCCCTGTGTTATGGGAGAGGGGATAAAATACGGCATCTCAGTAGAGTGTGGGACAGTTGGTAGGAACATAGGGTACCCACAATAGCAGGTGAAAACATCACACATGTGCAGGAGCATTAGTAAATTTGGTATAGCAGCTGAGTTCCAGTTTTTGTCATTGTTTTGCAACACCATCTACATCATAAAATCATAAGGGAACATTAAAAAGTGGCAAAGATAACTCAAATGAAAACCACACGTCGATTAGCATGATCAAACTGGAAAATGCCGACACTAACACATTTTGGCAAGGGTCTGAGCCACAGCTTTCACATGCCAGCTAGGAACTGGTATGGCCATTTTGGGAAAGAGCTTGGTCACTTCTTTCTTTATGAACAAGAAATCCTACTCTAAAGCACTAAACATAGAGAACCGAAAACTTAGATTCACCTTGACATAAATGTTTACAGTGCTGTCACTACTAAGCAGAGGCCAGAAGCAAGCCAAACGTCCATCAACAGAAGAGCCAGTAAACAAACATGCCCCCAAGGGCACACTATAGCAGCGCAAAGGAGAGACCGTTGCTACATGCCTCAGCAAGGACTGATCTCAAGGACATGATGGCAGGGGGGGCAAGAATCCAGTCTCAAATGTTGCACACTGTGCCATTCCATTTCTATCCCGCTGCCAAGAAGACAAGGTCACAGTGATGCAGAGCAGCCTGGTTGTTGCTGGAGAAACGGTGGATGGGGCATGAGATGAGAAAGCAGAGCCCCAAGAGTTAGGTGTGAGACAATGGGAATGTTCCCGGTACAGCGTTCAAACTCACACAACTGACATCAACTAAGCAGTTGGTGGTACTCTATGCTAGTTTTTAGTCTTTCCCTGTAAAGATGGGGGAAGGATATAAGGGGCAGCCTTTGCTACCAGGTGAAGGTGGGAAGGGAGACACCTTTGCAGGGCAGCCTACTGGAAGGAGTACTGAATATTACTCCTAGCTGCCCAACCCCCCCCCCCCAGTCAGTCTCTCAACTGTCCTTGAAAAGCTCATGAATCAGTATCTTCAATAAACTCCTTTCTTGTTTGAAATCCTTAAAAATACCAGTGTATAAATTCCATGATTCCCCCAGATTATATTTTATCAAATAACATTTTTGATTTATAGGTGCTTCTAATGAGCAGCAATTAACCAGGGTTGAAAACCACTGAGTTAGATTAAGAAAGTGGAGGTCAAATTAGAAGGATTGAATAGTAAGTGGACTTTTCCTAAGCAGTAGCAATAGGCCATGGAGGGAGCTGGTTTGAAAGTGCTTACCAGCTGCCTAGTGCATAATAAAAGCACAGTAAAGATTAAGGGAGAAACAAAAGTCCTATCTGAATACGCTTGAAGACTTTTTCTTTCTGTGAATGGAAATCACTTGTCCAAAGATTTGAGGTAGTTGAGAAAATTGCTCGATTCTCCCATCTCATCTATTTCCTAGACCTACTGGACCCTGGGGGAACATGACATGGCACATGTTCCAATAGTTGGTTGTAGCAAAAACATTTCTGGCGTTGACAGTCCTAAGGACCAGTGATCCAAAACACATTTCTGGGGCTGTGGGTGGCTGAAAACATGTGAAGGAACATTCCATAGGACTTACTGTCCCTGGAGTTTGGTGGTTCCAGTCCAGAGTCTGTCTGTCTGTCTGTCTGTCTACATCTCTGTGTTTCTCTCTGTCTCAGTATCTCTTTCTCCTTTCCCCTAATTGGTTCCACAAGAGTTCTGCAAGTGATTCACTCCATGTGTGTGAGAATGAAGATCAAGAAGGGAGTACAACCTTCCTTAGCTCTAGTGGGCACCTCACATTGAAGTTCCTTGTTGAGGTCTACAAGGTAAGGTCACGTTTATGTCTCCGCATTGGTTACTTTCTTGTTGCTATGGCCAGATACCTGGCAGAAGCAATTTGAAGGAGCTCATGGTCTCAGAGGGATGTCTGTCCATCATTGTGGAGGAGGCAGGGTGGGAGGAACTTGTACTAACAGCTCACCACACGGCTACTGAACAGAAAGACCAGGGATGGATAAGACCTTTAAAAGACCATGACCTTCTTCTTGTTTTTGTTTCTTTAGGGATGAGATCTCACACAGCCCAAGCTCATCTTTACCTTGAAATTACACTCCTGCTGATTCTCCTCCCTAATGCAGGGATTTCCAGGATACCCCACTGGGTTATAGTCACTAGTGACCTATTTCTGCTGGCCAGGTCTCACCTCCCAAGGGCTCCGCAGCCTTCAAAATAACATCGCAACTGGAAGCCAAGAACTGAAAACATGAACCTGTTGGAAACAGATTTAAATCTTAACAGTTTGCTTTGGAGATCACCTCAGATGCACGCTGGGAAATAGTCCTTGCTACATGTTGGGCCCTGTGTTTTGCTTCCCTATGTGTGATCCTACTACTTCTGTGACAGTCTGTGAGGTAAGCCAAGGAGTAATAAAAATTACACAAATAAGAAAGCCCAATGGAGATGACGCAGGGGTACCAAACCCAATGGAGACCATTAGTAGAACTGAAATGTAAACTCCCTAGCTCCCCAACAGACATTTTCTATCCCTGAAGTTCTGTGACCTGAACACATATCTCACTTTGCTTCGCCTAGGCTTCTCCAGAGTGCTCACTTTCTCTTGGAATGGGGGGGCACGTTGAACTTAAGTGAGCTCTGCTGTCAACAGTTCAAGTCAGCTGCCTTTCTTGTTTCTCAAGACTCTGGGGTCCCAGGGGATTTGAACCCCCACGTGGTACCTCAGTTCACTTACTGCTTGTCCATAGACTGATTTATCTCCAGGCGCCAGGATCTTCAAGGAGCTGTTACTGCAATTCCCTTCTTCCTCTATCAGTCTTCAGGGGAGGAAGTGGGAGAGCACTGACCTTTGACTTAAAAGGAAGCACTGGAAAAGTAATCAGATGATAGAGTGCCTCTGAGATGTCCCATGCTCTGGGATGGGGATATGTTGAGCAGGCCTGGCTCTTTGGTGGCTCTTCTGTGATCCCTTCTGTCTGAACGACAGGAGCACAGCTTCCGCTGAGACTTTTGTAATGAGCTATAAAATCTAACACTGGAGGGAGTCAGTCATCTAAAGCAATTCATTCAGGGGACTCCAGGGCAGTCTGCAGAGGGGAGGGGGCGCTGAGACAGGCTGAGTACTCGGGCCAGTGCTCTTGTCTCTTTGATTACTGCTCTTATTGTTAACAGTATAGCAGGCCGTTCCTGGAACCGTTAGCTTCTTCCTGGAAAATAAAACAAAACCAAGCAAGCTTTTATAAATAACAGGTGGAGATTCACTGTCAAAGTGAAATTTCTTACATTAATACACAGAAATAAGAAGTATTTTCATTTCCCCCTAATCTTTATTAACTTCTCACAATGTATTGCAATTAGTCTTACAATGTATTCCTGCATTAGTACTTTGAAATGTGCTAAGACAGTCAGCCTTAGAAATTTAATTTGACCACAATATGGGCTTTATGTATGGGAAAATACGGGCTTAGCACCTAGGTCCAAATGCTGAATTCAGTGTTTTACATGCTATCTTGTTTAATCCAATTTAGACCTTCATTGCTAGACTCAAACACCTTCTTTTGACAGTCTCATTATTAAATCAAATTTAACATGCCCTTAAGAAATTATTTTCTTTATTTTGTTGTCCTTCCAGGAGTACCAAACCCAATGGAGATGACCCAGGGGTACCAAACCCAATGGAGGCCATGTCTCAATGCTCTCTACACCTAGGAGTTACCCCAACTCCCTCTTTCCATGTTTCATACAGAATAAAATTCTTTAACATTTTTAAAATTTATTTTTACTCATGTGTATTGTGCATGTCTATCTGCCACATGGGTGCATTTGCCTCTGGAGGCCAAAAGAGGGCATCAGATCCCCTGGAATGCTGGTTTTTAAGCAGTGGTGGGTCCTGGGAAGTAAACTAGACTTCTCTGCAAGGACAGTGTCTTAGTTAGGGTTTCTACAATTGCGATGATACACCATGACCAAAAAAGCAAGTTGTGGAAGAAAGGATTTACTTGACTTATACTTCCATGTAATTGTTCACCATTGGAGGAAGTCAGGACAGGAATCTGGAGCCATGAAACCGATGCAGAGGCCCTGGAGGAGTGCTGTTTGTGAGTTAGTCATTATGGCTTGCTCAGTCTGCTTTCTTATAGAACCCAGCACCATCAGCCCAGGAGTGGCATCATCCACAACAGGCTGAGCTCTCCTCCATCAGAAAATGCCCTACAGGCTTGTCTGTAGCCAGATCTTATGGAGGCATTTTCTTAGTTGAGGTTCCCTACCCCCTGATGATTCTATCTTGTGTCAAGTTGACATAAAACTCGCCACAAGCAGCAAGTGCTTTTAATCATGGAGCCCCCTCTCCTGTCTCAAGACAGCAGTTTTAGTAAGACAATTCTACAGAGCATCTCTACTCAGACATTTACTAATTCATTCCTATTGCTCTCAGGGCGAACACACAATTCATTAGGATGACTGAAAGGATTCTCTGCTGCTCTGCCTCCTACAATGTTGTGTTTTAAGCCAGCTGAGCAACATAGCAAGACTCTGTGTCAGAAAAAAACATAAAAACACAGTATTTGGTCAAAATCACATTGTTCTGTTATATCACATTGGTTACGTTTCATACTAAATGTTCTATATGGGATGACATGACCAGTGTGAATGCTCCTAGGATCAGAAAAGTCCCAAAGATGAAAGGGCATCTGTCACCTCAAGGCAGAAGCCAGAGGAGTGCAAGCCCAACTAGTTTTCAATGAGCACTGTAGACGGAAGTTTCTGTCCCACCCAGTTCCCCAGCCCACAGAGGCTTATATTGATTATAAACTGTGTGGCCTATTGCTCAGGCTTCTGTTGGCTAGCTCTCTCTTAATTACTAGCCCATTTTCTACTATTCAGTGTATCTGTACGTGGCCTTGGCTTATCAGTGATGCCTGGGTCTTTTGCTTCCTCGGCAGCTATGTGGCATCTCCCTGACTCCACCTACTACCTTTCTCTATCCCTGTTTGGATTTCCCACCTGTCTAAATCCTGTCTGTCCATTGGCCGAAACAACTTTATCAACCAATAAGAGAAACATATATTCACAGCACACAGAGGGATATCCCCCATTAGCACGTCCTACAGATAGCACAAAGTCTGGCCTGGACAGAGAGATAAGCTAAAAGAAAGGATGCAGCTTGTTAGGTGTTCCTAAGAGATGGTGGGTTGGCCAGTTTTATTCGTCTGGAAATTAAATGCTCCTTTTGAAAGTCATATGCATTGAAGGTTTGGTTCTTGAAGCAAGCAGTGGCCCAGAGTTGGGGCCTTGGGAAAATGAATAGATCTTGTGGGCCCTGACTTCACAAACAGATGAATCGGTTAGCTGATTCATAATTTAATGACATTATTAAAAGGTAGTAGAGATGGCAGGAGGTTGGAGCTGGATGTAGGCAGATCACTGGAGAGTGTGCCTTGCTCCCATTCCTTCCTCTGTCTCTTTGCTTTCCAGCTGCCAGGAAGTGAGACATTTTGTCAGTGCCCTCCATCCCTACTGACATGATACTCTGCCTAACCAGGACCCAGAAACAACAGAACCAAGTGGCCATGGCTTACAACCCTTAAAATCATCAGCCAAATAAATACTTCCTCCTTCTAAGCTGTTTCTTTATTCCGAAGTATTTGTCACGATGATCAAAATTAACACACGTGTAGAATCAAACTTCACACCTCACTGGACCCTTGCATATGGGTCTATATGTATATGCAACAATATACTTGCATTTGGAAATAGGGTCTCCGTGTGTTTCATTAAGAAAGACATGAGATCATATTGGATTAGGATAGAATCTAAATATAAGGGCTGGCTTACCTATCAGAAGAGGACATACACAGAGGAAATAGGACACACACAGAGGAAATAGGACATACACAGAGAGAATAGGACACACACAGAGCAAATAGGACACACACACAGAGAATAGCAACAGGGCATACACAGAGGGAATAGGAACAGGGCATACACAGAGGGAAGGGGACACAGACAGACAGAGGGAACAGGACATACACAGAGGGAAGGGGACACAGACAGACAGAGGGAACAGGACATACACAGAGGGAAGGGGATACAGACAGACAGAGGGAACAGGACATACACAGAGGGAAGGGGATACAGACAGAGGGAACAGGACATACACAGAGGGAAGGGGACACAGACAGACAGAGGGAACAGGACATACACAGAGGGAAGGGGACACAGACAGACAGAGGGAACAGGACATACACAGAGGGAAGGGGACACAGACAGACAGAGGGAACAGGACATACACAGAGGGAAGGGGATACAGACAGAGGGAACAGGACATACACAGAGGGAAGGGGACACAGGCAGAGGGAACAGGACATACACAGAGAAGCACATGTTAAAGTACAGGCAAAGATTGCAGATATGATTCCAGGAACCGAGGAATGCCAAGGCTTTCAGCAACCTCCAAAAGCTGGGAGCGTGGCCTGGAACACATTATCCCCCAAAGGCTTCAGAACTAAGCCAAGCCTGCTAAACTCCAGTGTAGGCTCTTGGCTTCATGAACCATGAGAGAGTACATTTCTGTTTTTCAGTGCCATCTGGTTTGTGGTAACCTGTTATGGTAGCAACTGAAAACAAATACAACAGATTGAAAAAAATTAGAGGGAAGATTGAGGTTAGTGGTGTCAGTGACAGCCTGGGCTGCTGGCTTACTACAGGCAAGGTATAAGAATGAAAAGGAAATGAGACCATAGAATCATTTATCTGTTCTTGTCTTGACCCAATTGCCCCACACCACACCAGTCCTAGCTGCAGAAGAAGCTTCCGAGGAAGACAGATGGCCTGGGGCATGGAGGTCTGCCTGAGGAGAGGGACAGCCAGTCCTGGGCCATCTGGGGGAGGAAGGACATGAGAGACTGGCTGGGCATAGGACCCAGGAGGAGTCTGGCCTTCTTTGGGCCCATAGCATGTCACAGGTGAAGGGACCAGGAGATTAGCACCCAGGAGAGGCAGACCCACTCCACGTGAGGGACTTGGGGGTAGAAAACAGCTGGAAAACCAATGTTGACTAGCAGTGCCATCCAGAGAGCTGCAGGGTGTTCAGATAGATGTCAAGGTCAGCTGGAGTTCAGAAAAGCACAGTCAGGAGGCAACTGCAGCCAGCGGGGAAGCTGGCAATGAGCGGTAAGCGATAAGGTGAGAGTCATATGGAAGTAACATGTTCTAAGAACTCTGCCTATTCTTGGCTGCAGCCTGGTCGCTGGGCAAGTGTGCGCCTTCAGGTTGCAGTGCCCTGGGAGGAGAAAGCGGCAGGGAGGAGACCGGATCGGAGGAGGGCCGTTCAAAGTCTCTGGACCCAGCACTGGCCTCTTAAACCCGGACACTGAGCAGCCCACTTCTCCTTCCCTCAGTCATTTTATCCTGTTCCATATCCACCCACTGTTTCACGTCCTTAAATGTGTGCCCTCCACAGCTGTCCTGAAAATTGCTGTGTAGCACAGGCTGCCCTGGAATTTGCCATCCTCCTTTCTCAACCTCTTGAGTGTTGGGATGTGCCAGAATGCCTAACCCCAACTTTGTACATTTTTTGCTGTTTGTTATTTTATGTTATACACATTGGTGTTTTGCCTGCAAGCATGTCTGTTTGGGGGAAATCAGATTCCCTGGAAAAGGAGTTATAGATGGTTGTGAGCTGCCATGTGGGTTCTGGAACTGAACCTGGGTCCATCGGAAGGGCAGTCAGTGCTATTACCTGCTGAGCCAACTCTCCAGCCCTGCTGGTTTGTTTTGGGGGGGGGGAGGGTAGGTGGGGGGGACAGGATCTCTCTACATAGCCCTGGCTGTTCTGTTACTCACTATGTAGACCAGGTTGGCCTCCATCTCATGAGATCTGCCTGTCTCTGCCTCCCAAGTCCTGGAATTAAAGGTGTGTCCCACTGTTGTGTGACACAACTTTTCCTGGGAGATCCAACCATATTTACTCACCCCAGATAGGGAACCAATGACAGACCAAAGTACAGATGCCACCAAAGTCCAACTTGGTGAAGCAATGATTTTGATTGGGTTACTTAAAGGGATGTTGGTGAGGGGTTGCTTACAGGAGCAGGCATGACTCAAAGGCAGTTGCGTCACCAAAGCCCAGCTCAGCTCACAGAATGGGAAACTTGGAGACCCTGAACAGCCTTGCAGGCAGCTCCACATATTGGAGTGTCCTTTGCAGGTAGCTGGTCTCCTCTGAAAGTCATCTTTACAGCTCTTTCATTTGTTTCAGAGGAATCTCAATTTTTATTGCTTACTCTGGCAGGGAAGGGCCTAGGGGATCTGGTCAGTTTCAGGGACTTCCTGAAGCTGTCTTGAGTTTTTTACTGTCCTCCAGGAATGTTTCAATCTTGGAGGAAACTTACATTTCTGTTCTTAAAAACCTCTGTCTGTTAGTAGACTTCCTGGGGGAGGCCTTACCCTCTCCAAGGAGCAGACAGGATTGGGGGAGGGAACAGGGAAGGAGGCAGAGCAAGAGGAGAGAAGAGAGGGGGAACTGGGATTGGAACGTAAAAAATAAATGAATAAAAAGAAAAAACATCTCGGAGTCTGTGGTATTCTATTTCAGTAACACTAAATGACAAAGACACCAATCACACCAACTGAGACAAAAGACCCATAATAATTGATCAGATTAGAGTATGCATGCACGGGTTAAAACTGGAGCTACTGTGCCAGCCAGTTATTATACTTGGTCAGCAACTGACACGCTATTAACAACATACTCCCTCTCAGCTCCAGCCATTTGCTAGAGAGAATAAACCACAGGCCCTAGTCAGAATCAGGCCCACATGGTGTTTTGTGCCATTAACCCTAGCATTTGGGAGGCAGAGGCAGGTGTAACTCTCTGAGTTTGAGGCCAGCTTGGTCTACACAGGTAGTTGTAGGTCAGCTAGGATTACATAGTGAGATCCTATAAGCAAATGTGAGGAAATAAGACTTTTGGAATAGGAATAATTCAGGATTGAATTATTCTGCCTCATGATCTCATGCCTCATGGCCATCATGGATCCTGCTGAACTGGGCTTCATATGTCATTGGATTTTTAACTTCCCATGTGAGAGCCTGTGTTTCTCTGATGAAATTTAAGTAAAAACCAGATGTTCCCTGAATTCTTTGTGTGTATTGTCTTATTTACCCACAAATGGAACTGGTTGTATTATCTGCAAGTTAAAATCATACATATAATGTTGACTGCCAAGGCTTTCACAGTTCAGTTAAGAATTTGAAATCTAAAAAAAAAAATAAGAATTTGAAATCTATTGCCAGCACCATGGACTTTAGCGCAGGATGTTGACTGGAGAAAAAGCAACAGATGTTGAGCCCTCCATTGTTCTGGTCACACAGCTGCAGCTTTATGACAAACTTGGATGTGTTGGGGCTGATGTCCCCATGTCACCTGTGGCAGAAGTGGCAAAGGAGACAGGCTCTCCCATTTCCCAACCTACGACTGATGCAAATCATGTTAGGCAATCAGTTGAAAAACAACAACAGCAACACACACACAACAAAAGCAAAAACCACACACACACACACACACACACACACACATTTCATGTACTTTAACTATATTCACATCCCACCCCCAGCTCCTTTAATTCTTAAAACAACCCAGAAGCCCGGCATGCTGGCGCATGCCTCAGATCCCTGCACTCTGGAGGTTGAGTGGGGGAAGGTTGCCCTGAATCCCAGCCAACCTGTGCTATACAGTAAGTTCCAGCCAGCCAAGACTTCACAGCAAGGCTATGTCTCAAGACAGCAAAACAAAGAAGCAACAAACAGTAAAACAATAACAGATCCAGGGAGTTGGCTTTGTAATTCCCATTCAATAGCTGAGAAATTGGCCCTTTGGGGGAATCAATAATCCCTCCATCTCCACAGGGAACACAGAGCTGTAGTGTCCCAGCTCTAGACTTGTGACTACTGAGCACTTGGTCTCTGCTGATGGTGACAGCAGCTATCTGCTACAGGATCCTATTGTCCTGTGGAATGTACAGTCTGTCCTGATTCTCTGCGGTGATAACATGTGTTTGTGCCGACCCTGCTCAGAATCAAGGCTCCTGGTGTCTCCTTCCTGTGCAGGAACACAGTGTTGTTTTCCTGAACACAAGACTGTGATAAGACAAATACCTGATTTCCCCAGTCTAAAAAACCTAGCAAAGAGCATCTATGACAATAAACTGAGGCGCTTGGACAGCTAGATAATTTCTGCTAATCAGGAAAGTTGTGAAACTTGAGTGACGGAAGAGGACTGATGGGGCAAGGGGCACAGGACAGGTGAAGTTCAATGAATATAGGGAAAATCCTTAGTGACGCTCATAGGACCTCACAGATGCCACAACCACCTTATTTCATGCATAATAATAGGGAATTCCAAATGTCCATGTGCTAGACACCATTTTAGGTTTTTCCCATTAAGATTTCATTCACTTTTCATATCACACTTACCAAGTAGATATTATTATAAACCTCCTCTTTACAAATAGATGAACTGAGACACAGAGAGTCCAAGCAGCCGCTTGAAGGTCACAGAGCTTACACAGGGTAGAGCAGACTGTTAGAAGCTGGGCAGAATGGTTTTGGGTCCTGAGCCTGGGCTCTCTGCACCCAGGTGCATCGGTTGTCAACCTGGGCTAGGCATTGTAGGATGATTGCCGCATAGCAGGAAGGAAGGAGGGAGGGAGGGAGGAGGAGATGGGGTGAGGGCCACTGTCCGTATGTATTCTCAGACTTTGGTTCAGCTTCCTACAGGGCTCCTGCTCACCTGCAGACCAGCAGCTCTGAGGCTGACAACTTGATCTTGTCACTTCAGCCAGAGTTTCAGCAGCTGACTCCACTGCCCATTGTCCTCTTCTGCTCTCTCCTGCCACCTGTATTCCCTCTTGTCATTTAAGGGGAATGGTCCTGATGAATGAAACTAAGCCCTGAGTTCTTAGAAGGCTGGTATTTACTAACAAGAGGAATTTGTATTCATCTCTTATCTCACTTGACCGTCACAGAGTATCCTGACATGGGTAACAATGTTGCCACTGTAGAGAGGGAGAGCCAGTCAGTCGTGTAAGCAGCGATCAGTCATGGAGTCGGGGCCATTTCACTCTAAAGCCTGGTTTATTGCTTTTCTGGATGTCCTCTGAATCCTATAGGTAATTTCCTGTGGTGGGAGTGCTCAAACCCTGACTAAACTGTATCCACCGGGTTAGACACAAAACCTCCTCAGGAGCCATTTTCCAGTAACTCCCCTATTCCCAGTGGTCAGAGCCTGGCTTTGACAAGAGCTGGCGAGGTAGTCATGTCCTTACGTAAAAACTGACCCAGAAGCAAGCCATTTGAGAATAAGTTAGTGCTGTTCTAGGCCAAGAGAAGATAATTCCAAAGAAGAGCATGACTCCCAGTGGGAGATGGAGTTCTTGCTGGCAGAACTCTAGATTTGTTTCACAGTTGAGCCACAATCACAGATTCCTCAAGGCACTGAGTCCAAACAACGAATTCCACAAGAAAAACAAGCCCGAGAGATGGACCAGTGGGCTTTGTTATCTCTTTTCAGTGAGCAGGGCACATTTTATCAGAAGCGGAAGAAACACTCTGCTCTACCCACACGGAAGGGAATCCCTGTTCTTTATCTCCCATGCAACCCCTGCCAGCCCATCCCACTCCACTCTTTCGAAGTCTCCTTACACCCGTAGGTCAGCGAACACAAACATCTGACCTGATGCTCTCTCCTGATGCTCTCTCCTGGGCAGCAGCCAATGGGCACAAATCAAAATCTAAATTTTGCCGTCTCCAAAGGAAACAGAGCAAAAGTCAAGTAGGTCGGTAGCAAAGTGCTAACTAGACATTTCAAATGAATTGCAAAAGGCCGCCTGCCAAGAAGGCGAATTTGTGTTTTCACAGCTCCCCTCTTTCGCGAATCTGACATTCCCAAGTGCCTACCAACTTTCTAGATTTTCATCTTAGAATACAAAACAGGCAAAAAAGAATCATATTTTCTAAACATCGGTAGAGTATGGAATATAAGCATAACTGCAAATAAATTCAGGTAAAAAAGTAAAATAAGCTGTGTGATTAGGAAGTGGGCAGCTATAAATAGCGAGCATTATGTCAAGTTTCACTGAAACCTTGACATTAAATAAGATAGAGGAAGAGGCGGGGACAGGCAAGCGGGCAGACTGCAGCAGGATATGTGTGCAGAGGGGAGGCTGGGCTAAGGCTCAGCATGCAAGTCCCAGAATCACTCTGGCAGGGATGAAGACATGCTAGGGAGACGTTTG
The DNA here is from genome assembly GCF_017639785.1 of Mesocricetus auratus. Taxonomy (NCBI): domain Eukaryota; kingdom Metazoa; phylum Chordata; class Mammalia; order Rodentia; family Cricetidae; genus Mesocricetus; species Mesocricetus auratus. Next base: position 5,221,294 of record NW_024429185.1, read on the forward strand.
TGTCCTCCCCCTGCTTATCAGAGTTTTGAGATAATAGAACCCAAGAAAGTGAAATTTCCCCAGGAATCTCCTGCTGGGAGAAGATACAGACAGAACCCTGATGCCAGCCAGAGGGAGATTTGACTCTTGAAAAGAAATGTCACACAGTTCTAACAACTTGTCAGAGTCCTGTGCAGGGAGACTGGAGCTGAGACAGGGAAGCAGGCAGACTTAGCTGTGCATGCCTCTTGCCTTCTGTTTAAACCTAAACCTTCTATCATCAGCACCCTGATGGTGGGTTTAGAGGGTACACTGAACCTCTTTGTCCTTCCTCCCAATGTGGCTACATCGGATAAGTCTTCTTTTTCTGCTTCCCACTATTATTTGTTTCTTTAAATTGACCTACTGTGGCGGTTTGAAAGAAAATGGCCCCCCAAAGGAGTGGCACTATTAGGAGGCGTGGCCTTGCTGCAGGAAGTGTGTCACTGTGGAGGTGGGCTTTAGGTCTCTTTTGTGCAAGCTTCCCTCAGTGTGGCTGTCAGTGGACTTCCTGTTGCCTGCGAGATGCAGTGCTTTAGCTGTCTTTCCAGCACCGGGTCTGCCTGCATGCTGCCCTGCTCCCCATCGTGATGATAATGGATGGAACCTTGGAAGCTCTAAGCTAGCCACCCGATTAAGTGTTTTCTTTCTAAGAGTTGCCGCGGTCATGGTATGTTTACACAGCAATAAAAACCCTAACTATGACACCTACTGAAAATAGGAGGCTGAACCCGGCTTGTTAGAGCTGCCACCACTCGGGCTCTGCCTCTAACAATTCTAGTAACAGGATAAAGTGCTAGAGAAACGGCAAGGGGGCCGGTGTGGCTAAACTAGCTGAGAGAAGGAAGAAGGGGCGGGAGGTACAAGAGATGGAGAGAAGAGGGAAAGGGGGCCGGATGGTGGTGGCGCACGCCTTTAATCCCAGCACTCGGGAGGCAGAGGCAGGCGAATCTCTGTGAGTTCTAGATCAGCCTGGTCTACAAGAGCTAGTTCCAGGAAAGCCTCCAAAGCCACAGATAAACCCTGTCCACACAGAGCATTGCAGGCTGCTTCACTTCTGACATGTGCAAGAATCAATTTTGCTCAGGGACCTCCATCATGCTTTAGATCAAATGTATCCTGTTCCATGAGGTAGGGAAGCAGAGGAGTTATTGTTCCCGTTTTAGAGATGAGTCAGTCTCAGAAAATATAGAGTAAATTACCAATGACTCAGAGAGGGATTTGACCTAGATGTAAGCCTTTGGTAGAGCTTTACTTTACTCTTTACTCCATTCTAGGGAATTTTATGTGGCTGAAGAACCAGAGCAGGTAAGGTGGCTCAGCTGCTAAAGGCACGTGTAGCCCCAGGGTGACAAAGGGATTTTGATCCAGGCCCATGCAAAGGAGATAACTTATACCAATAAGTTGTCTTCTGACCTTCTATGCGCACTGTGGCATGTACATGTCTACCCAAACACATATCGCACAACAACAGCAAGAGCAATAGTAATAGAATGATAGTAAATAAATAAAACAAAGCTCATAAACAAAGATCCAATTAAAAAGAGGAAATTCCATATCATATCTCAGTGGATTTTCTTTTATCAGTACTGAACATCACAGACTGAAGAACTTACAAAGGACATAGGTTTGTTTAACTGACAGTTCTGGAGGCTGGGAAGTCTAAGACTATTGTGCTGGTCTCACAATGTGGAGGAAGGCATGGGACATGAGATGGGCCAAGCATATGAAGACCACTCCAGCAATGTGGAACTCACTCTTCTGGTGACAGTTTCTGAAACATGAGAGAAGCTCAAACCATAGCATCTTCCATCCCGTTGCACAAGGATTCTCTCATCTAAAATTTTTATTTTACCGTCTATGGACTGAGAAGAGTACTGGTTGTATCCATCCCACCTCAACTGGACATCATTATGCAGACTATTGTGTTAATCCTGCTCCCTTGCTTTCAGCAAAGTAAAGGCCCTTTCATTATTACCATTTCTCCTTTTCTTATTTATTTCTAGACCCTCTCTTGACTTCTGACCTCAGTGGGATAATTCCATCTTCCAGTGTTTTAAAAAAATCTGTATTATGTTTTATGTGCCTTGGTGTTTTACCTGCATGTTTGTCTGTGTGAAGGTGTCAGATCTCTGAAGCTAGAGTTGCAAAAAGTCATGAGCTACTCTATAGGTGCTGGGAATTGAACCCGGTTTCTCTGGAAGAGCAACCAGTGCTCTTAACCACTAAGCCATCTCTTCTTGCCCATCTTCCAGTTTTGGTTTTTGGCATCCCCTATACAGAACATAACTTGCCTGGAAGTCACTCAGTGTTCACGACACCTCCAGCACTATATTCTATATAGCTTCAAGGAAGTCAGTAGATAGTCTCAGGCAGTGAGCACTGATCTTTGATTCCCATGTCTGTACCAAATTCTCCAATACTGTGGGCTGCAAGGTCTTTCTGTATGATGTCTTCAGTAGTGTTTCCACAGATCACTGCTCAGAGCCAGTTTGATGAATGGAGTCTTGAGTCATCTACTAAACAGATCTGCTAAACTAATAAGCTTGGTTATGGACAAAGCACATTTCCTCTTACATAATTCTTCCTCCTGGTGGTCAGGCTATATTGGGAGGAAAACAGCTGCTTTCTCAGGAGCCTTTGTATCCCCATCATTGCTGCGATTTACAGAAGGGTGACTACAACCACAGGCTTTCTCATGCCCTACCTCCCAACTCCTGGGTTTGCTGGGGGAGAATCCCTGAAAGCACAGATTGCTAGTTTCCTATGTTATCATGAATCTGTGCGTTGACATTTCATCCATGTACTGAGTGAAGGCGCTCAATCCTTCCTCAGTGAAAACACTTTTTACCTCCTCTGACTCTGGTCCTGGACTCTTCTTGCTCAGCACTCTCCTTAAGCCTCAGCCAGTGAGCTTCCTATGGAGGGCCCAGAGGCAAACCTTTTTCTCACTTTATGAAATACAAGGTGTCAATTTATGGAGCACACAAAACATCAAGACCTTTACATGAGATGCAACCTCTAATGTGGCGGCCTATGTTTTCTTACTGTTCATTTAGTTTCTCTGTATCTTGATTTCCCCTCAGGAAGAGATCACCATCATCATCTTCATCATCTTCATCATCATCATCATCAAGCTTAGATTAAATACCCTATTTCACTTCGTCGGGAGTTTGTGTCCTGCCTTGAGTTCAGTCTGAAGACAGCATTTGAAAATACTTTAAAAGAAACAATTTACAAAGCAGAAGTGTGCCAACATGTGGAGAAGGGCACCAGGATGAATCTGGGTACAGTTTGGTTAGGACACTTCCATCAAAATTTTAGATCAGAATCACATGTACTACTTTTTATAGTCACATACAATTGATTCGTACTATATTTAGTAGCTATCATCTGTCTCCAATTATTCAGTTTGTTTTTGAAGAGCCAATTGATGTCATGAAGTCCTTCAGCTAAACTTCTCTCTTCCTTTGCCATGTACCTAAATAGACTTAAGAATTACCTCATGTAATTATTTGCAATGGGATTGCATTGATATTTATCTTTTCTCCCTTTTCTGCTCCCCATAAAATGCTTCAAAAATGTGGAAGAAAGTGCATACAACCAGTAGTGGCCCACGTAGTTGATGCAACATCAACTACAATGTTAAAAACATAACTAGATAAGCAACAAACATTTGCTAAAGTAAACTGAATTTTAACGGTCACTCTATTAAGGTTTTATAGAGTAGCAGAACTTAAAAAATGAATTGCTTTCCTTTTTTTCAGGGGGAGTTTCAAGATAAAGTTTCTCCATATAACAGTCCTGGTTGTTCTGGAACTCACTCTGTAGACCAGGATGGACTTGAATTCACAAAGATCTGTCTGTCTCTGCCTTCCCAGTGAAGTGATTTACATGCTATGGTCTAACTAATCCAACAGTGCCTGGCTATGAATGGAAAGTTCAAGAATCCAGAGTTGGTCTACAAGGCTGGGTGTCTCCCAAAGGAGTAGGCTCTAATGTGAGTGAAGGAATGGACTTGCTAGCAAGGTGAGGGCAAGCAGGCAAAGAGCAGAAGCTTCCTTCTTCCATGTCCTTGTAGTCCTTATACAGACTTCCAGCAGAAGGTGTGGCTCAGATTAAAGGTGTGTCTTCCCTCCTCGAGATCAGATTAAAGGAATGTATATTCCTGCCTCAAAGGTCCAGACTAAAAGTGGATCCACCTACTTTAAACTAAGCGAAAATATCTCAGAAGTGTATCCTCCATTTCTGGATTGTAGTTCATTCCAGATGTGGTCAGGTTATCAAGCATGAATAGCCATCACAGTCACCAAGAATTTTGTTGGTTGCCAGCAACTACTAACATATTTGTTCATTTTATTTCATTCATAACTTATTTATTTTTTATTTTGTGTATAGTTCTACCTCCTCTCAAAAATCAGTCAATAGATTGTACTGTTCATTAGGGCAGAACTCTCATTATCTAATTATCCTTGGAACCCCACAAAGACACTGAGAAATGTGCTTTGTTAATCACCCAGGTATTTCTCAACCCAACTAAATTGATAATCAAGGTAGCCATCATACCATCCAAACAGCTGTGTCTTCAGCAGCCAGAGCATTGTTGGCATAGTGAATACTTCAGGTGCACTGTCATTTTTCAGTGGAACTGGATACATATTCAGAAGCATTTCTGAAATGAATAAATGAATTCTTGATTATGTAGTGCCAACCCATCATTCCTAAGCCTGATGTGCTATAGGCAATCTTATTTCTGAAGCCTGTGAACCTATTCAATTGGATAGCAGGAATATGCCTTTGAAAAGAGTGGCTCAGGAGCTTGGTTTGTCTTTCCCAATAAGGGTAGACTGTAGAGTGTAGTCTTCCTCGCCATCCGCCTGGGCCATGACACAGTTGCAGTCCCCAAATAACACACAGGACACTATATTAATTATGAAGCTGTTGGCGGTTTGCTTGGTTTCTTACTGACTATCTCTGACTTAAGTATTTAGTACATAATTGTTAATCTAAGTATTTCTCTTACTGGAGAAAAGGGTCTGGACCTCTTACTCTGGCAGTCTACATGGTGTCTGCCTCTGCCTCTCTTTCCCAGAATCCTCCTTGATTCCTAGTCTCACCTATCTTGCTTCCCTACTAGCCAACAGTGCTTTATTTAACAACCAATAAGAGAGACAGATTTACATAATGACATCTCCCATCAGTAGACCACATGTTCTATATCATCTGATGATTCTTAGGCATCTGCTCTGCAAGCCCTGCCTGCATCCCTGGAAAGATGAACCCTTAAATACCCGCTGTGGATCCTAAATTTTGCTTAGTAGAATTGAGTAGGTAGATGGGAGCATGAGTTAACCCACACAGATGCTCTTCCTTTTGAGTTCTGGGACTGCTGAAAAACTATGGACCAAATAAAGACCTCCTTCATAAGTAGGGAAGGTTTGTCACCATTAGTCTACCATAGATCAAACCAATTTCTAGCGTGTTGTGAAGAATGCTAGACCAAGAACCAAAGGGTATTAGTTCTAAACTCTGGCAATATGGGAAAATTATAACATTTGTGGGCATGCATTTTCTCAATAGAATGTCTAGCTTATTCCTAAGATCCTGGCATCATCAACAGTCTAATATTGACAATTTCCTTGTGCTATTAGGACTACTCAGTATCTATTACAGACATCAGCTCACCACAGCATAATGCTTATGGCTCCATACTCAAGGTTCTGGTTAATTTCCCATTGTTTTCTGCAACCATTTAGAATTGCTGGAAAATTCTAATTCATCACATCCCATTTATAAAATATACTACTAATCTCTAGTTTACTGTTTCAATCACATTTTGAAATCGACCCTAATTACTCAAGTTCATCAAGACTGAATCATAAACAAAGGAATTTTCATGATTAAAACCATCTCTTCATAGCTGAATAGTCATCGGAGTTCAGAGGGATTAGAGCTATTGAAGTCCAAGTTGCTTAGACCATGAGGTCCCCAAGGTCACTTGGCCCAAGCTGGTTTGTATTTTTAGAAACTGGCATAGAGTTGCTGTTGGGAAACATATGAGAAAGTTCCTTGCAGCAGTATTTGTTGGCTGAACTAAAGAGTCTGGTGTCTGTTTTGTGTTTGGTGACAAGGTGACCAAAATATGGGAGTATAGGGTCTGACGCACTCCTACAAATTTCTGGTGCAGTCAAATTCAGGCATCAAAACAATACTCTCTTGGGAACTTTAAAAGGTAGGGTTAGTAACTTGAGAGGTTGAGTATTAGGAGACATATGATTCTCAATCTAGTTCTGGAAGAACCTTTCTTATACTACATCTGGCATATGACAGCGGTGAGGAGTCCTGGTACCGCTCATAGTCTCAGAGGACAAAAATGACATGAGCTGCAATTCAGCAACAATCTGAAAGGTCACGGTTATATTGAGTAAATTGAAGTTCCCAAAAAACAATCTCAGAAAATTTTAAAGATAATCTTTGTTTTGTTACAGGGGTGCTTTGTTTTCTTACGTTCTTTGCTTTAGACCATCTTGGATTAGTGAATATGCCCTTTCCATTATTGATCATTACCGGTGACTATCCTATTGAGAACTGGTCATATTATTGACATGTGATGCTGAACATAATAGCTATGTGAGCACATAAATAAAAAAATCAACTACTCATTACAGATATTCAAAGTCTGCCATATACAATAGAGGAATTTCTATCATTAGACAGTGCTATGGAAATATTTCTATCAGTTGGTTGTTATTATTAAATCTCACAATTCTCTCAATGAGAATTCTCTCATTTTGTTGCTATTGGTTGATGGTTTGAGTGAGGGGTCCTAATTCACTGGGAATGAGCCCTCAGAAGAACTGCGGTCCCAGTCTCCCTTTGCTTTACCTCCACGTGTGACATGAGTTCAGTCCTGATGTTCCTCTCTGTATTTCCATCACCAGACACCAGCCTACCCAATTTTGCATTTTCAGCGTCCCAAACTGTGAGCACAGTGATCTTTTGTTCTACGCAGCCTGCATCGGTGTTCCGTTACTGCGCTAGAAAGCTGGGTAAAATGCCTGGTGAGAAAACCGAGTTTCAGAGTTCAGCGATTTGATTCCACTTGTACACAAAGTGGCGGAAGAGATGCACTGTTCTAGTTTGATCTGGTCCCAGAGCTCTTATTGCCTCCATACGCTCTGATCACAGCTTCTCACGGTGGCACTTTTCCCACTAAAGTCTTCGAAATGAACATTTTTTCAAAGACTAGTAAGAAATCGTACATTGTGGCAGAATAACAGACAGAAGCAAATTGCAGGAGGCAATGACTTTTGTTTGCCTTATGGTTTCCGAGGATCAAAGCAGACCGGCTCCATCTGTAGCAGTGGGAGCATACGACAGCAGCTTTTCTCACATAGGCTGACCAGGAAGCAGGGAAAGCGGGCAGCAACCAGAGGCATATACAGCCTTCAATGCCCGCATTTAGTGACCCAGTTCTTCCAGCTAGTACTTATGTCTCAAAGGTTCCAGAGACCCTAAAAACACCACCACCTACTGGGAACCAAGTGTTCGAACAAATGAGCACCTAGGAAGTATTCGAAGTTCAAAGCGTATCAAATAGAATAGTCATTAAACTATTGAGATTTTAAGTAAACATTGTAAACTGTCAACACAACTGATCACATTGCAGGGACCACCCAGTAATTTATTTGTCAAGACAATGCACTGGAACTTGGTACGTGTATGTATATGTGCAAATGCACTTTTACCTTACTTAGTCATACATGATGTGCAAATGCACTTTTACCTTACTTAGTCATACATGATGTGCAAATGCACTTTTACCTTACTTAGTCATACATGATGCAGCTATATTTCAATTATACCTAATAGTCTATTGTCCAAAAATTTATGTGAAAATTCTTTAATATATCATTTCAATTGTGTTGCTAAGGTCAGTAAAAATCTACCCACTGCTGAGAATGACCTAAAAGCTATAACAAATAAGCAGGAAATAGACCCCATCTTACAGAAAACCATATTGTGTGTGTGATGTTTAATACGTGGTGTCAGTTTGACAGGGTCTAGAATCCCTTAGGAGATAAGCCTCTGAGTGGGCGTGTGGTGGATTACCTATTAGTTTACTTGAAGTGAAAAGACTCACTGTGACTGCTGGTGACACCATGCCATGGGCCGAATGAAAAGAGACAGTGAGCTGAGCACCAGTGCTCATTACCTTCTGCTTCCTGATTGGGGTGCAAAGTGGCCAGCTGTCTGATGCTCCTGCCACCAACCCTTCCTTGTCATGATGGAGTGTACCCTTGAATTTGTGTGTGTGTGTGTGTTTGTGTGTGTGTGTGTGTGTGTGTGTAGGAAAAGAGTTCAAACAAGCATAAAGCTGCATGCAACACATAGGCTGAGAGGGTCATACAGTCTGGTTCTATGATTTCAAAGGCCTGGTAAGGCAGGTAATGTATAGCATGGCGGGATCCCCCTGAAAAGCTGCTCTGAGTATGAAGCTGGGAAGATGAAACCTAAGAGCTATGGATAACCCCAAGATGTTGGAGATGTCAAGATCACTGAATATCTGTTGAGAGAAGCTGTATTACAGAGTATAGACTCGGCTTGAGCAAGAGCAGAGTTGAGGAAAGTGGCTATTTAGGCCCTTTGGAGCCCACGTGATTCCAATACGAATCCCAGATGCTGGATAAGGAGCTGTGATAATCGATGAAGCAGCAGCATTTGATGCTCATTCTGCTGGTTTTTCGTCATGCTTTGGTATGATTACTCATTGTTATGTCTCTATTCTTCTCTTTGGGAATAGGAATGTTTAGTTTATGCTAATGCATGCAGAAATATGGTGTGTGTTGTGTGTGTGTGTGTGTGTGTGTGTGTGTTTAGTTCTGTGGGATTTCGGAAGCCAGCGAAAAATGTCAGGTATCCATTTCTATCACTCTATTTTATTCCCTTGAGACAGGATCCCTCACTGAGCCTGGTTTTGACTAGGCTAGCAGCTGGAAAGATGCAAAAATCCTCCTGTCTTTTACCTCTCCACAGGACATGAGTTACAGATATGTGTGACCATACGTGGCTGTCTTTTTTTTTTTTTTCTTATTTGAATGATGGGGACCCTCATGCTTGTGCAGAGAAAACTGTTATCCACTGAGCCTCCTCCACTGCCCATAACTTGTTTTGTAATGCTATGGAATTCACAGTTGAGAGATTGTATTGAGTCTCAGAATAGGTTCTAACTTGGGACTTTGAACAATATGGGAACTGTTAAAACTATGGGAATTTTGGAAGTTTGCATTTCCCTTTATGAGCTGGCCTATGTAGAAAGGGGGAGGAAGTATGGCCTACAAGTGATGAATTCTGGTGACAAGTTGGTAAGGAATGGAATTTTGATGGTTAATATCAACTGGACAGAATCTAGAATCACCTAGGCGATACACTATTGTACCTGCTTGTAAAGGGTCATTTGTGTTAGGCTGACTGAAGTAAAAGGACCTGTCTTAACTGTTAGTGGCACTATTCCATGGGCTGGGGTCCTGAACTGAATAAAAAGAGAAAGTGAGCTGAGCAACAGTGTCCCCTACTCTCTGCTTAAACTGCAATCCAAAACCACGCTCTTCAATCCCTAAAATCCTTTCGTCAAACTATTTCATCACAGCAATAGGAAAAGTAACTAATACGGTCTCAAAGTAGCAAATTCAGAGACTATACACATAGTTTTGAAAGGTACATTGAGAATGACTTAAATGCATCAGACAGAAATATTCTGTTAGGCCATGAGACCCCAAAAAAGACCACCAAGGAGTCGACTCACTGATGCAAATGTTTAATGTTAAGTTGCCAGCCTCGGCAGAGACCCTGTCCAGCAAACTAGCACAGCACCTGCTGGAAAAGGGTGCCTGGCCTCAATTGCAAGGGGTTTAAAAAAAATCGCAAGCAGGGTGGTACGTGCCTTGGCTGTTCAGGATTGAGTAAGAGTATGTGACCTTTGGATTCATTGATGTGAGGTCTAAGGGAATTTCAAAATTGTTACTAACAGTTGCCCACAGGACAGTTGTGACAAGATGTTATTTACCAAAGTTATTAATTGCCTGATCACCCGGATGGGGTCAATTTGACCAGGGTAGGCATAGTTTGGGTGCTCCTAGGAACTGTTTATGGTTCCTTGGCTAGAGCTGAATCAGCCTTGTGCCATGCAGGGAATTTCTCAGGGTGGCTTTTCTGAGGATGGAGTCAACTCCATCCTCTCTAGTTTACCTTGCTTTTACAATTCTAAATATGAGAAACAAAATTAATTAAATCAATGAATAACTCCTAGATGAAATCGTAAAAAGTACAAAAATTATACCTATAGAATGATAAAAATAGGATATGAGTATTCATGTTTCTCAATTTAGACTTTATTCCTTAAAAAACACATATCCTCTGACATGCATCATTTTACTAGTATGATTCATCAGTTGTTTCCTGGAACAAATGCTAGATCTATCTACAAGTCCCGATTAGTAGTTGTGTAGTAAGGGACATTATAGCATTTTGTTGTTTTGGGAATGGACATCTTCTCTCTCCCCTAGCGTGCATTTTCTTCCATGTCTTGGCTGTTGTCATCAGTTTCGTGGCTGACATCCCTGTGATTCGCCCTCATAAACACACTGTCCGAGGATAAGCTTTATTATATCCATCAGGTCGTCTGACGCTTTAAAGTCAACAAAGCTCAGCTCCCCAGGAATCTGTGTGAAATTATCTCAGCTTCCCGAAAGTCGGTCCGAGGACCGACTGTGAGTCCTTGAAGTTTGGGTGTCTGCCTTGGAAGGCAGTCTGGAGCGATGACACCAGCTGTACTCAGAGGGGAGAAAAGACAACCTGTTTATTACACAGGGAATAAGGGTCAAGCCAGAGGGCAGAGGAGAGGCATCACTGGCCAGAGGGAAACACTCAATTGTGCCAACATTTTTCTAGCTCTAGGTAATTGGTTCTCTTCAAAGGTACTTCCTGTCAAGGTTACTGTGACAGGGAGGCAGGTCCTGCCTTATCCCCAAGTGCCATGGATATCTATATTTGATGCTAATGTGACATTATCGGCCAGGTGCCAGGTGGCTCAGGAATCTATGGAGAAACAAAATGGTGGTACATGTGGGTAGTTGTCATTTTTCTAACAAATCCCAATCCTGGAGCTGGGATCTCTGCTCTGAGTGTGGAAGGAAAGGTGTCCTAGTCAAGGGCCTTCAAGACTTACATGCACATAAAACAATCCATAAAAACTCTGCAGTGTGGTCTTTCTCCAAGCCAGAGAACAAAGCCTGTGACTGGAGATGGGTCCATGAATGTTGGCATTTCAGGCGGATCGGGATGGATCAGGTATTCTGGCACTTGGGAGTCACAGAATACTGAGTGTTACACAGCTCAGGTGGAAAGGTATCCTGCAGCTCAGGAGCCAAGGACCACCACAGGTTGTAGTGAGCTTAGCAGCTTACATCCTTGCCTCAGGGAAAGGCTTCCCCAGTGTATCAGCTCTGCTCCAGCAGGACAGGGTCTTCCAGCTGGGCGTGTTCGCCCAGCGTAGCAGTTTTGCTCGGCAGGAGGTTTCTCCAGCGAAGTTCAGCTCAGGGAAGAGTGGGAGATCGGAGTGTAACAACTCCGTTCTGCCAAGGGAAGATTTCCCTGGCAAAAGTGTTACAGCCCTGCTTGCTCTGCTCTGCCCAGGGTCGCCTCTGCTCCGCATCGCCGCAACCAAAGAAGATCTTCACCCAAAGCTCATCCAAGGAGTTTATTGGGAGGGAAGAATCCAGGAGAGTGGCTGCCCTCTGCCAGAGTGACAGAGCCAGGTAGCGGAAACAGACACAAGCTGAACAGACACAGGGTTTATATAGGGCTTCCAGGATGGGGATTGGTCAGATTTTAGTGCTGAGCTCACATTGGCTAGAGCTCTGCTCGAGGATTGGTTAGTTTTCTGCACAGACTTAGGGTCAGATTTGGCTCTGGTTTCTTTCTCTGTCCTTTTTAAGCCTTTTGGCTCCAATTTTAGGGCCAGGGTGCATTTCTTTCACTGACTCTGATTCCAGGGACAAAGTGTGTTCTTTTGGCACTGGTTTCAGGGTCAGGGTACATTTCTTTAGTTCTGGTTGCATGGCCAAAGTGTGTTTCTTTGGCTCTGCTCAGGGTGTGTTTCTTTGACTGGTCCCTTTTCCCTACAATGAGTGATTTAGCAGTTCTTGTTACCTTGGATTTGGGTGCTGAAAAGGAACAGGACGGCATACAAACGGCAGCATTGGGTGAGAGGGAAGGAAACCGTGAGTACTCAGTAGCAATGTGCAATCGCTGTTACTTTCTAAGCTTCGACATACGGAGTATATATAGGAAGCTTCCAGATCTTGTTGTTAATAGCATAGCAGTTCATTCACTCAGGAAATATTCCCCCTTATTCAACTCTGTGTGGGCACATAGGCTGTTTCATGGCGCAGACAGCGAGAGGGAAAGTTATACCATACGACAGAATTCACATGGGAGGTTTATTGGGGAGGGGAATGAAAGGGAGAAGGCTACAAGAGAGGCCTTTGGGATGGAGCAGAAGGAGAGAGAGGGAGAGATGAGAGGGTTTCGCTTTCTATGAGGGCACATAACTCATGTGTACAGGGAGTGGCTGCAGATGATGACATTTCTAGTCAGGACCCCTACTGCTGGTCAGTGTAAATGCCTGAGTACCGGAAAGCGCATGCGCATAGGGAGTGCTCCTAGTGGCTGCCACTGAGAGTCCCAAGGCAGGCCAGCATAATGCTTGGATGATAGCATACAAAGATATGCATACCAAATGAGGGTGGGGTTTGAGATGCTTCCTCCAAGAGGAACTGTCTGGTGGAGAGATGGGCTAAGGCCGTGTAATCTCATAACCAGCATCAAGGGATCTCAGCATCAGGGCGATAGCACACACCACCTCTTTTCTTTACGTGTGTTGGCCATGCCAACCTCAGGAAGTGTGGCATTATCTTTTCCCACTTTAAAGATAAAGAAACTGGGGCCTAGCAAATCTGTGTGATCGACGTCTCTGATCATTGTTCTGGCCAGAAACCAGAGCAGTTCTCAAAATTAAGTCACAGGACACTAGCTGTAGTTGCAGAATTCTTGGTCAAAACTAGACTTTTTTGAAGCACACTGAGCCACCACGCTTTATAACTTAAAGATTACTCACTGACATTTAGAATATAACGACACAACCCACTGTCTCATTCTTCATTTTTTCCTAATTAATTAAGCATATAGTAGTGGGATGAATACTGAAAGCTAAACCAGTTATAGGTATTAGGAATAAACCAGTGAACAAAATACATAAAAAGTCTTTGCCTTTGTAGTATCCATGTGTCTCATGACGGGAATCAGTGGTATATAGCAATACATTAAGTGAATCACAAAGTATGTGAAGAGGTAGCTGAACTTTGTAAAACAGCAGGCAGGACAGGGTTTTTTTTTTGACAGGTAGGGCTTTTATATTGCAACAAAATAGCGAATGTCAGTCTTTTATAATTTTTTTGTGTGTGCTTGCTTATTATCTTAATGAAAGAGCAATATCTTTTATAGTTTCAACCCTATAATCACTTTTTTCTTTCTTGGTCCTGATTAAGTGAACAAAAATGTCATTGATAATAGAAGTATAAAACCCTAAGCACCACAGGTTCAGAATGACTATCCTAATGATAGAGTTCACCAAGGTGTATAGAGTCTGGGACTGGATAGGTGTTTGAGTGCCTTCCTTAAACTAGCTGTGTGATGTTAGTTTGTGAGTTAATTAGAATGAATCTTTTTAAAATAAAAAATAAGTCATATGCCAATTATAGGTAATTTTTGTATTCTATATAATAAGCAGATAATAGTATGTGTTAATGTTATATTCATCCCCAGAATAAAATTGTTATTATTATAATTATTAAGATAATTAAGAAAATAATCCTAAATAATATCTTTCTACTTTAGCCTCTCAAGGATAAAGATAGTTATTAAGATTTAGAGTCAAGAAGAAACTCTCCAAAACACCAAAGGACCCAATTAAAAAGTGGGGGACTGAACTAAATAGAGAATTCTCAACAGAGGAGTCTAAAATGGCTGAGAGACACTTAAGAAAGTGCTCAACATACTTAGCTATGCAAATCAAAACAACCCTGAGATATCATCTTACTCCTGTCAGAATGGCTAAAATCAAAAACACCAATGACAGCTTATGCTGGAGAGGATGTGGAGAAAGGGGAACACTTGTCCATTGCTGGTGGGAGTGCAAACTTGTACAGCCACTTTGAAAATTAGTATGGAGATTCCTCAGGAAAATGGGAATCAGTTTACCACAAGACCCAGCAATTCTACACTTAGGCATATACACAAAAGATGCCCATTCATACAACAAGGATGTCTGTCACACTATATTCATAGCACCATTATTCGTAATATCTAGATCCTGGAAGCAACCTAGATGCCCCACAACTGAAGAGTGGATAGAGAAAATGTGGTACATTTACACAATGGAGTACTATTCAGCGGAAAAAAACAATGGAATCTTGAAATTTGCAGGCGAATGGACAGCACTAGAAGAAATCATCCTGAGTGAGGGAACCCAGACACAAAAAGACAAACATGGTATGTACTCACTCATATATGGATTTTAGACATGGATCAGGGGAGTGTCAGCCTACAATCCCAGGGCCAGTGAGTCTGGGAAACAGGGAATTTCCCAAGAGATATGCATTATACCCCAGAGAAGTGGAATGCGGCAAGATCTCCTGAGTAGAATGGGAACGTTGGGGGAGGGGAGAGGGAACCAGGAAAAAGAGAGGGGGGATAAGAGAAGGGGAGAAGAAGACATGGGGGAGCGGGAAGGTTGAGTCGGGTAAGAATAGAGGAGAGCAGGATGAGAGATACCATAATAGTTGGAGTCATTATAGCTTTGAAGATAGAGCTGACACCAGTGAGATTTCCAGTGATCTACAAGGATAACACCAACTGGCAAACTAAGCAATAACAGAGAGACTACATTAATAATAGCCCCTCTTTGATGACTACCTTATATGCTGTCCTAGAACCTTCATCCAGTGGCTGATGGAGGCAGAGACAGATACTCACAGCTAAACACTGAACTGAACCCCTGGAACCCAGTGACAGAGATGGAGGAATGATGAGCAAAGGGGTCAAGACCTTGCTGGTGAAACCTACAAAGACAGCTGACTGGACAAGGGGGAGCTCTTGAACCCCAGACTGATGGCTGAGAGGCCAACAGGGGACTGATCCAGATGCTATGAATGTGGTGTCAGTGAGGAGGCCTAAGAAATCTCTGGGTCCTTAGGTAGTAGATAAGTGTTCATCATGGCATACAAATGAACTTTGGGAGCCCATTCCACATGAAGGGATGCTCTCTCTGCCTGGACACATGGGGAAGGGCCTAGGTCTTGCCCTGGACGAAATGAGAGACTCCGGAGATTCCCCCCAAGGAGGGCCTCACCCTCCCTTGGGAAAGATGTGGGGATTGGGCTGGGGGAGGGGGGTAGTGGTGGGGCTGTGAGGGAGGATGGGGGGAGCTGGGATTGACATTTGAAGCATGCATGTTTCTAATTTAAATAATATATATATATATATGATTTAGAGTAAAAAACCAAAACCAAAACCAAAAGCTGGGTCATGGTGGTGCATGCTTTTAATCCCAGCACTCAGGAGGCAGAGGAAGGTGAATCTCTGTGAGTCTGAGGTCAGCCTTGTCTACAAAGTGAGTTCCAGTGCAGACAGGACTGTTACACAGAGAAACCCTGTCTCGAAAAACCAAACCAAACCAAAATAAACAAACAAAAGAAAAGATTTAGAGTCATGTGTTTTCTCAACATTTAATTTAATTTCAAGTCAGTAGAAATAGAAGATTAGGACAAAGAACACCAATATACATGGCCCAAATTTGTATAGATTCATAAAATTTTAATGTCTACTTATACATGCACAAAAATCATTACTGTTGTTACCATTAGTTTGTAGAATGCCTTTCTATATGGGTTTTTCTCATAGCTTGTTCATGTTCAGGTTCAAGCTACTATTTGTTTCTTGGCTTCCAGATCATCATAGATCCTTCATGAAATTTCCCCTTTCTTCTGGATATCTCTGTTAAAAAATTCAACCCCCAGCTGGGCATGGTGACACACACCTTTAGTCCCAGCACTCTGGAGGCACAGGCAGATGGATCTCCGTGAGTTAGAGGCCAGCCTGATCTACAGAATGAGTGCCAGAACAGCCAGAGATGTTACACAGAGAAATCCTATCTCAAAAAAAAAAAAAATCAAAACACACCAACAAAACCAAAACCAAAACAAACAAAAACTCAAATCCCAAAACAAAACAAAATAGCCCCCCAAATAAACAAGCGAACCCCCCCCAAAGGCAAAGAAAGAAAAAGAAAATAGTTCTACCCCTGGCAACCATTGTATTAACTGAGGTATAAGTTGAACTATTGTAACTAAGAGTAACATCTCTGGTCAGTCTCTAGGCCAGGGAGAAAGGGCTTGTTTTTTTCCCACCAAGTCATCAGGTGACCCAGACTGGTCTCACTGTCATGGTCATCCTCAGGTACTCTTACTTCACAAAATCAAGGCTGCCTCACACCCAGCATCTGCATGCCAGTGTGCAGAACAGGCAGAGAGTAAATGCAGACCCTCTTCCATTTTAAAGGATGAGACGCAGAAGGTGTTCTTCTAACTCTTAGCCAAGCTACACTTAACTGCAAAGGAAAAGAAGTTCCTGGGAAAAGAGATCCGAGAATCCAGTTGCCTAGCTAAAACTTGAGGGTTATCCTTTCAGAAGGAAGAAGAGGGGATCAGACCTATAGCTGTTGAGGATGCAGTTACTTCCTTCTTTAAAGATGCAATACTTAATTTTTTTAACATCTTGTTTTTCAGCAACCAGTACACAAAGAAAGTGGGAAAAAATGACCACATATACTTCAATAAGCAATTCAACTTCTTAACCTAACATTTCCTTGGTCTCTTTCATGGTACTTATTCAAGTGTCCTTTTCTTGGTAGGACTCTTCTATACTTATATTAATAGAATTAAAATATTTTTAAAGTTCTGTAAAATATTTGTGATACTAGCTGGTTGTCGTTGTACATACTTTAGTTCCCAGCAGTTAGAAAGCTACGATAAAAATATTTCCAATTCAAGAAAAACCTGTGCTATGAAGCAAACACCTTGTTTCAAAACAAACAAACACAAGTCCTAATTTCTATGAATGTAGGGTTTCATCTCAGAAAGTTTTCATATGGTTCTTCTATTTTCTTGATACTAGTTTTGACAGTGTTGACAAAATTAATGAAAACAGACAAACAAAGCAGAAACTGGGCCTGTGGAGAAGGCTCGGTGGTTTAAGGCACCTGCTGCAAACCCTGATGACCTAAGTTAGCCCCTCCAGACCCACACGTTGGAAAGAAAGAATCAGCTCCCATAAATTGTCCTCTGATCTCCACATGTCTACTAAGGCATGTGTACCCACACTCATACAAAATAAATGATTAAACATAGACAAAAGCAGAAACATAATTTTCGATTCCAAAATTTTCTCTTTTGTCACTTGAAAGTAAGACATGTTTATTTGGTTGGCTTATTTAGAGTAGGAAAGTCACAACACCAGGAGGTAGGTAGTGTACCATGCTGATGCCCAAGATGACCTTAGGCAGTAATTGAATCTATTCCTTCATTTAATTGGTAGAAGAAAAGCTCACATCACCAATGAAACTATATGAATAGATCCCTCACAGCTAGTTAAGACTGGATTAAGACCCAGATTTTTCTGGCGTTGGTGAGGTTTCTCCTTCCCAATCATTGACTTGGGACAGTGTTTATCTCATCACTGATCTGATCCTTGGCGTTAGATGTTTCAAGTAGTACCCCTGTGTCTTCCAAGTTAGATGAAAAAGAAGTAAGTGCATTGAAAAACAATGCCAGCAGCAAGCAGTTGTTGAAGGTATTTCTTGAATCATACTTTGGAATGTCTGTCAAAGCAAAAGAAGAACACATGATACCACTGGGCTGCCACATCCACCTTCTCTCATGCTTAGGGACTATTTGTTCCTTCTTTGCCAAATTCCATTCCTACTGCCCAGCTCCCGGCACCCTTGATCATATCAAACTCGTGGAAATCTATTTTTGTCAATAGCTTGCACATACAAACAAAAAGAAAAATCAGACACCAAAGACACAACCCTATCTTTTGAATTCTTTTTTTGTAGTTTGATATGAAATATATCTATATCATATATTTTTTGATATTATGCAATGTATTTTACTTTTGCTTTTATTCTTCTAGTTTCTTTGAAGACAATTAAATATAAAGCCTAGACAAATAATAATTTAATAATAATGATAATAAATAATAATTTAATCCATGACTGGATTAAAGGGACACTTAACATGCCCCCATGTTTGCCTCAGTGTTTTTTTTAAGACTATGACATTACAGATATCTGACAAAACTTCAAGTTGTTCTTCATTCCTCCCAGTTTCTCTGTTTTCTTCTCTCCCCATCTCCATCCTTCCTAGAAGTCACTGCTATTAGCATCCGAATATAATGACTTAAAATTTGGATCGTTCATTTATCTAATCTACTAAGTCATATAAAGTATTGTTTTGCAGGTTTGAAATGACATTATACTAGTGTATGCTGTTTGAGAGCAACTTGGGAAGAAGATGATTAGTTTCTTCTTACAGTTTATAATTTACCATCCAGAAACCCCAGGGCAGGAAACCGAGGCAAGAACCTGGAGACAGGGACTGATACAGATGCTGTGAAGGAAGGAGCATTGCTTACTGAGTTGCTCCTCATGGCTTTCTCAGCCTACTTTCATATATCACCAACTACCTAGGGATGACACCACCCGCAGTGGACTGGGTCTTCCCACATCAATCACTAATTTAAGAAAATGTAGGGCTGGAAAGATGGCTCAGAGGTTAAGAGTACTGGCTGCTCTTCCAGAGGTCCTGAGTTCGATTCCTAGTAACTACATGGTGGCTTACAACCATCTGTAATGAGATCTAGCACCCTTTTACGGCCTGCAGGCATACATGTAGGCATAACACTGTATACATAAAAAAATAAATCTTTAAAAAAAGAAGTTTAAAAGAAAGAGAAAATGTCCCACAAGCTTAACTACAGGCCAATCTTTTCAAAATATTTACTTGTTTATTTATTATGTAGGGTGTGCATGTGTGTCTGCACCCCAGAAAAAGGCACCAGATCTCATCATAGATGATTGTGAGCCCACATCAATCACTAATTTAAGAAAATGTCCCACAAGCTTACCTACAGGCCAATCTGTTTTTAAAGATTTATCTATTTATTTATTATGTAGGGTCTGCATGTATGTCTGCACCCCAGAAAAGGGCACTAGATCTCATCATAGATGGTTGTAAGCCACTATGTAGTTGCTGGGACTTAAACTCAGGACCTCTAGAAGACCTCAGAGATCATTCTGACTCTGCCACCCCAGTGCGGAGACTAAAGAAAGGCATGCACAACACACTTGGCGTGTGTTTATGTTTTGATGTTGACTTAGGTGTTATAGTATAGTTTATATTTCCTTTACTTAGAATGTTTTCTATATAAAAATTCCAGTGTGTCAGAATGGTAAAATTTGTTATATGTGATCATATTTTAAGTGATCTTTTCATACAGATTTAACCTAGGCTGTGGTACTAAAGTTTCAGCTTTTCTACATCTTCTTTGAGACTAGTAGCATTGAATTTCTTTATTTTATAAATATTCTCATTTTTAAAAAATATGTGGTAGTTTGAATGTATTTTACCCTCATTAGCTCATAGAGAGTGGCATTATTTGGAGGTGTGACCTTATTAGAGTAGGTGTAGCCTTGTTGGAGGAAGTGTGTCACTGTGGGGGTGGGCTTTGAGGTCTCATACATACTCAAGCCACACCCAGTGTCTCAGACCATTTCCTGTTGCTTAGGGATCAAGATTTAAGAACTGTCAGCTCCTTCTCCAGCACCATGTCTGCCTGCGTGCTGTTTTTCTTCCTGCCATGATGGTAATAGAGTAAACTCCTGAACTGTAAGTGAGCCACCCCAATTAAATGTTTCCCTTTGTAAGAGTTGCCATGGTCGTGGTGGGGGTGTCTTCATAGCAATAGAAACCCTGACAAAGACAAATTCTTTATTTGTCTTTTGTTTTGTGTGGATGTGTGTGTGGTTGCGTGATGCATGCGGAATCCTGCAGTAGAGGGCATCAGAGCCCCTGGAACTGGAGTTACAGATGGTTGTGAGCTGCCATGTGGGTGCTGGGAACTGAATCCCAGTCCTCTAGAAGAGCAGTCACTCTTCCCAAACCTCAGTTATCTCTCCTGCCATCCATCAGAACTATTAATCTTTGACATGGTAGGTATGTAGGTAGTTCATTGTAGTGTATGTGAGTGTATATATAACATGTGCATGTATGTGTGCATGCAAGTGGAAGCCAGAGGCCGATGCAGTGTCTTCCTCAACTATTTCTCCACTTTATATATTTTAAATCTTTCTTTTCCAGTGTTCCCAGCCATTTTGGTCTCCTCTATGAGGATTCTCTATTTAGTTCTGTACCCCACTTTTTAATTGGATCCTTTGGTGTTTTGGAGACTTGCTTCTTGAGTTCTTTGTAAATTTTGGAGATCAGCCCTTTGTCAGATGGGGGGTTAGTGAATATCTTTTCCCAATCTGTGGGTTGCCTTTTTGTCTTGCTGACTGTGCCCTTTGTCTTACAGAAGCTTCTCAGTTTCGGGAGGTCCCATTTATTAATTGTCGATCTCAGTGTTTGTGCTACTGGAGTTATATTCAGGAAGCGGTCTCCTGTACCAGTTCGTTCAAGGATGCCTCCCATTTTCTCTTCTAAAAGGTTCAGTGTGGCTGGATTTATGTTGAGGTCTTTGATCCATTTGGACTTAAGTTTTGTGCCTGGCCATAGACATGGATCTATGCGCATTCTTCTACATGCCACCATCCAGTTATGCCAGCACCATTTGTTGAAGATGATTTCTTTTTTCATTGTATATTTTTAGCTTCTTTGTCAAAAATCAGACGTTCATACATGCATGGGTTAATATGAGGGTGTTCAGTTCGATTCCATTGGTCCACCTGTCTATTTTCGTGCCAGTACCAAACTGTTTTTCCTGTTTTTAGGTTTTCAAGACATGGTTCCTGTGTGTAGTCTTGGCTGTTCTAGAACTAACTCCATAGAGCAGACAGGCTTCAAACTCACAGAAATGCCCCTGCCTCCAAAGTGATGGGATAAAGGCATGTGCCACCATTGTCCATCTTATTTTTGAATCTTTTACAAATGATTTTTTTTTTGTTTTTTGTTGTTGTTGCTTCTGTTTTTCAAGACAGGGTTTCTCTGTATTGTTTTGGAGGCTGTCCTAGAACTGTCTCTGTAGACCAGGCTAGCCTTGAACTCACAGAGATCTGCCTGCTTCTGCCTCCCAAGTGCTGGGATTAAAGGTGTGTGCCACCAACACCCACAGTACAAATGATTTTAAAACTGTTTTTATTTATATGTGTCTGAATGAATGAATGGGACAAGTGTGTGGGTTTCAGCAGAGGTCAGAAGAGGGCATTGGATCTCCCAAAACTGGAGTTACAGGAGGTTGTGAGCAACTTGACATGGAAGCTGGGAACTGAATCTTTGGTCCTCTGGAAAAGCAATAATCTCTCTTAACAACTGAGCCATCCCTTTAGCCCTCTGTGGCTGTTTGTACATGTAGTCATTGCCTCTTCCCAGCTGGATCTATGTGAAAATGTCTTTCCAACATGCTTTTTGGTTATCTTCCTCTAAGAAAACTTCAGTCTTCAAAGAACACTGAGTCTGCGGTCAGGGCTCTTACTCCTGATGGACTAACAGCATTGATATCAGAGCTAATCTCCAAGACCCTAGGGCAGGTATACCTGGGGCTTAGAGACTTGGAGAAGATTATGAGGGAGTTAGAAGACACACACTTGCCTAGTGAGCATGGATGCCTTTGGGCAACAGCAAAAATTATTAGTGGCTACTTTGAATGAATTTAACTATTATTTTATTAGTGTTGTAAGTTTTAAAACTTAGTTCTCTTTAAACCTAGTTGAAATTATGCTTTAAGTTTGTTTCATTGTTCTATTTATAAATGCAATAAATTTTTTTTTTGGTTTTTCGAGACAGGGTTTCTCTGTAGCTTTGGAGGCTGTCCTGGAACTCACTTTGTAGACCAGGCTGGCCTCGAACTCACAGAGATCCACCTGCCTCTGCCTCCCGAGTGCTGGGATTAAAGGCGTGCGCCACCACCGCCCGGCGAAATGCAATAAATTTTAACAGTCACTTTCCAGGCAGGTTTTGGTTACCATCTGATTAACTGTCACAGAGCCAATTCCAAATAAACACACACACAAACACACACACACACACACACACACACACACACACACACACTATATTTGAGGCAGTGTTTCATTTAGCCCAAGTGGTTTCAAACTTGCTGACTTAACTATATTTTTACAAACATTTTGGCTTGATGTTTTGGGTAATATACTTGATTTCTTTTATTAATATAAACACAGCTCTTGCTCCAGTAGGAATAAGAGAGCATTTATTCTGAGCCAAACATAAGGAAGCATTCCTAAGAACATGAATTCGTGACCCTGAATGACACGTTGCACCGTGGAAGTGGTGATGCAGACTTTTATAGTCTTAGGACAGTCATAGATAAGAACATCCACAAATACATT
This sequence comes from Mesocricetus auratus, assembly GCF_017639785.1. Taxonomy (NCBI): domain Eukaryota; kingdom Metazoa; phylum Chordata; class Mammalia; order Rodentia; family Cricetidae; genus Mesocricetus; species Mesocricetus auratus. Next base: position 5,244,050 of record NW_024429185.1, read on the forward strand.
AGTGGGGACATCAGGTAGGTGGGTTCCAGAAAACTGGAAATCCTGGATGAAGATTTGAAAAAGTGCTAGTAAAAATGATCAGTGACTTCAGAGAGTATACAGCAAAGTAGATTAACTCAATCCAGGACTTGGAGAGGAAAGTCAGAGTGACTGGTCCCCAGACCTCAGCACTACTGATACAATGATGGAGTACCATTCAGGCCTTGAAACCCAGCATGTAACACTCTGCCAAAAGAAGAACAGAGACCTAATCCATCAACGTTCTTAATTCTGGGAAATCCCTAAACATACCGACCTTGCTTTCTAGCTTCTGTAGTTCTACTTTGGCTAACTGTTTTTGCTAACTGGGGTGTGTCAACTCAGGATGTGTTTTTGTTTTTGTTTTTGTTTTTTTGCTTAAAAGCCCACCCTAAGAGAGGCTTAGAAGTGCACTTGGGTCCCAAACACCCGGTGTAGTTATTGACTGGCTGATAAAGACTTTCCATTGTTTTGAACCCGTGTCCAAGTGGTCTTCTCTGGTAAATATGCTGCAACATCAGTACATAGAAGGAAAGTTCAGTCAGGGCTTTTTATATGGCGAAAGAGAGGGATCAGCAAGAGGAAGGCTGGGATGGGTTGGAGGAAGAGGAAGAAAAAAACATAATTGTATATGTATATAAAATTTCCATAGTGATACCCACTACCTTGTCTGCTATACTAAAAACGAAATTTTTAAAAGTGAGAAGAATACCTATAAAACTTTATTACATTACAATAAAAGGGAAAGGACAAAGGGGGAGCTGAGGGCACATTGGGGGAGTGGGAGACGATTGTTCTGGTGGATGGATGTGACCAAGATGCAATTTTTACAAGTATGAAGCTGTTGAAGAATTAATAAAAGATAATCTGTTAAAATACCAAAACTGACAAATGCTGGGAGAAACGGCACATGCCTTTAATCTCAGCACTCAGGAGGCAGAACCAGATGGATCTCTGAGTTTTGAGGCCAGTCTGGTCTACATAGTGAGTTCCAGAACAGCCAGAGCAACATCCTTGAGATGACTATCACAAACAAACAAACAAACAAACAAACACCTCCATTCCATTTAAACATGATTACAGGTTATTTTCCCCACCCCATTTCCTAAATAAACTGAATGGGAACTACATATGAATTAGCTATAAACATAGGATATATTTGCAGATAAAATATTTACTGTAGATTGAGAACATACTCTCATGTTTTTATTTGGGGTTATGTTGGGATTCCTACCTATGGGATAGAAAGGCTTTCACAGATCCTAAAAGGTTTTGGGAAAGTGACCAGCTTTCTTTAAACAGAGCCCATGTCCACTTGGTACTGAAGTCATGGTTTCTTGGATCATCATATTTCCTTCCTCTCCATTACAATCATATCTGAGTGATCCCGGGAGGATTTAGTGCTGTTCATAGGATTTAGTCTCATATCTAGGACTGTAGAAAATGTATCACACACAGGTGACGTATTTCCTGCTCTCTCTGCTGCTGGTGGGCACCAGAAGGGGTAAGATGAGAACCTGTGCCTTTGAACCCCAACCCATTTCCCCTTATAGCTCTTTGCAGAGTTCATTTCACTTGTATGTTGAAAATCATCCCGGTGGGAGGAGAAATATGAGATGTAGTTACGCTGTTCTGCTGGATATGGCTCCACCGGTAGGTGAAGAATTACCCTTAGATTGGTGCTTTGGGAAGCTGGAGAACACTAAGAATGACGCCATGAGGAGCCGAGCAAAGCGGTGGGTCACCAACAACAATTGACAGCCAACCCCACCCAACCCCACTTCATACTGATCTCTTGGGCTAGCTCTCCTTCTAATGCACATCCTGGATGAGGTTCAAAGGTCAAGTTTGGAGTGGAGGAGCCAGAGTCCTTTCCTGAGTTTGGAATCTGGATGTTAGATGTGAGCTTTGTTGTTGTGTCTGGAAAGGAGGTCTCCCTTCCAGACAATTCCAATTCCCAGAAGCAGGTCTGCCTTTGGTCACTTTCACAACCCACATCGGTAAGTGACCTCCCTGGGGGCGTTGCAATTCAGCTGCCTTGGCTTTGAGAAACTAGAGCTGACATCCTGTTTGCCTGTGTTCATGGCAGAAGTTGGTGTCAAGTTTTCGTTCCACCAATCTCTTTATTGCAGAACCATTTATATTTTTAAGGTACCTCCAAACCCCTTTGTTACTAGGCAAAGAATCATTTGTTAAGTTGAGAAATAACAAGTTCCACAGCAACTGAACAATATTTATTTTCCCCAAGGCACTTTTACCTCATAAGCCATAACCTGAACTGCTGGTAGCAGGGAGGGGTCCATATTGTCCTCAAAAGTCTGAGAGGCTACAGAAGTCCACACCCACCCAGCCAAGGGAAGTCTTATATAGAGTTCTGAAGCAAGAATAGAGTGTGCACTTGGGACTAGAAGACTCAGAAAAAAATCAAGCCAAGGGGCAGGGAAATAGGAAACACTCCTTTCAGAGAATTTAACAGTAAATTAGAGTCTTTGCCTCTTCAGTATTTTGATAGGGAATGTGCACTTGGGACTAGAAGACTCAGAAAAAAAATCAAGCCAAGGGGCAGGGAAGTAGGAAACACTCCTTCCAGAGAATCTAACAGTAAATTAAAGCCATTGCCTCTTCAGTATTTTGACAGGCAAAGCACCAGGAAGTCAATCCACCTTGCCTTCCTGTTCCTGTCTGCCAAGTTTGCCTTTACTTCTTTCTCTCTTTCCAAAAACAGCCCAGCAGTTTCTCCCACTCATGCAGTGAGGGTTGGGATTTACCTCTAGACACATCTGGAGATGATTTAGAGTCCATTCTAAATGCACCTGCACCTAGACAGGCTTCCCTGGGCTAAGCTCTGTGATGACTCCCTGTCTTCAGTATGCCCACTACCTGAAGGCTGTGGTGTCCAGTGGTGCCTCAGTGGTGCCCAGCCCCCACCCAACCCCAGATATGAGAGCAGGCCAGCCCATCCCTGTGGCCCCCACAGTGACCTGACGCCCTTCTCACTGTTGGTGGCCTGGAGTAACCTCTGTGTGTTTGGCTAACACAGATTAGATAGAGAAGAGCACATGAAGCAACAGTCCCGGAACAGCATGGTCCAGTGACCTAGTATCCCAGCCCTGACCAAGACCAACAGTGCGGAACACTTTACCACTACTACTTGTCCTAACTCCAGTCCCTTCTGCCCTAATTACTGCAGACTCAGCAGAGGCAAACCACAGCTGGCCATCCATGGTTTCTGCTGCAGTGATGCTCATGTAATCAAAACCAACTGTTGCCGACTCCCTTCTCCCAGATAAATCAGTGCCAAAGCCTGCAACGCTTCCCTCCCTGCACCGTTCCCTGGCTCTAATCTTTTCCAGTACAGGTATCTCATGTGGGGACTGAAAAAAAATCAATGCTTCCTGTTGCTTCTAATTGGATACAACTTAAACTTATTTTCATTTACCTGAAAAAACAATTCACGCATGTACTCCAAACTCAAGTTACACGAGGGGATGCACTGAAAAGATGCTCTCCTTTCTCCACGCCTGTCCTTTAATAACAGGAGCCCTCTCCAGCACGCACTTCTGGCCAGAGGGCTCTACAATCTGAGAGTTCTAGTTGGAACAGCCATTGCATTTTAAAATATGCATAGTTCTTTGAGCTTCCGCAGACAAATGAGACCATCATCTTTCTGTGTTTGTTCTTTTTCATGTAACACGGAGACATGCAGATTCATTCATGCTGACACACATGATAGGACTGTCTCCTTTTTATGACTGAATAGCATTTCACTGGACACACACACACACACACACAAATCATATTTACTTTATCCATTTTGCCACCGATGAACACTAAAGTTGATCCATTGTGAACAGTTGACAGTATTTTAGTAAACTTTTGTTTATTAAAACTATTTTTAATAAACCATTGTGAACAACGTTTTCATGAACATGGGAGTGTTTATTAGACATACTGTTTTCATCTCCTTTGGACATATGCCACACAGATGAATTGCTGAGGCAAATGACTGTCTGTTGCTGTTCTGAATGGGAGGACTAACTTGTATTCCCATCAGTAGTGTGTAAGCTTTCCCTTTCCCCAAAATCCTCACTCAAACCTACTGTCTGTGTGTGGTGTGATGTGGTGTGTCTACTGTCTGTGTGTGGTGTGATGTGGTGTGTCTACTGTCTGTGTGTGGTGTGTGTGGTGTGTCTACTGTCTGTGTGTGGTGTGATGTGGTGTGTCTACTGTCTGTGTGTGGTGTGTGTGGTGTGTCTACTGTCTGTGTGTGGTGTGTGTGGTGTGCCGTGTCTGTGTGTGGTGTGTGTGGTGTGTCTACTGTCTGTGTGTGGTGTGTGTGGTGTGTCTACTGTCTGTGTGTGGTGTGATGTGGTGTGTCTACTGTCTGTGTGTGGTGTGTGTGGTGTGTCTACTGTCTGTGTGTGGTGTGATGTGGTGTGTCTACTGTCTGTGTGTGGTGTGGTGTGGTGTGTCTACTGTCTGTGTGTGGTGTGATGTGGTGTGTCTACTGTCTGTGTGTGGTGTGTGTGGTGTGTCTACTGTCTGTGTGTGGTGTGTGTGGTGTGTCGTGTCTGTGTGTGGTGTGATGTGGTGTGTCTACTGTCTGTGTGTGGTGTGTGTGGTGTGTCTACTGTCTGTGTGTGGTGTGTCTACTGTCTGTGTGTGGTGTGTCTACTGTCTGTGTGTGGTGTGTGTGGTGTGTCTACTGTCTGTGTATGGTGTGATGTGGTGTGTCTACTGTCTGTGTGTGGTGTGTGTGGTGTGTCTACTGTCTGTGTGTGGTGTGTGTGGTGTGTCTACTGTCTGTGTGTGGTGTGTCTACTGTCTGTGTGTGGTGTGTCTACTGTCTGTGTGTGGTGTGTGTGGTGTGTCGTGTCTGTGTGTGGTGTGATGTGGTGTGTCTACTGTCTGTGTGTGGTGTGTGTGGTGTGTCTACTGTCTGTGTGTGGTGTGATGTGGTGTGTCTACTGTCTGTGTGTGGTGTGTCTACTGTCTGTGTGTGGTGTGTGTGGTGTGTCTACTGTCTGTGTATGGTGTGATGTGGTGTGTCTACTGTCTGTGTGTGGTGTGTGTGGTGTGTCTACTGTCTGTGTGTGGTGTGTGTGGTGTGTCTACTGTCTGTGTGTGGTGTGTGTGGTGTGTCTACTGTCTGTGTGTGGTGTGATGTGGTGTGTCTACTGTCTGTGTGTGGTGTGTGTGGTGTGTCTACTGTCTGTGTGTGGTGTGTGTGGTGTGTCTACTGTCTGTGTGTGGTGTGTGTGGTGTGTCTACTGTCTGTGTATGGTGTGATATGGTGTGTCTACTATCTGTGTGTGGTGTGTGTGGTGTGCCGTGTCTGTGTGTGGTGTGATGTAGTGTGTCTACTGTCTGTGTGTGGTGTGTGTGGTGTGTCT